>NC_092087.1:63820314-64128043 GCF_045679555.1 Salvelinus alpinus
ATGCACACAGGTGTGTGTGTATACATAGTAGGATGATTTGATGAAGAGAGGAGATGCAGTAGTTGCACGCCAATTGCACTAAACCTCAGTTTGTTTAGGATATACACCCCCCGTCTCCCTTTCCCCTAAAGCCTCCCTACACCTTACACACACACATCACACTCACTAGGGTTGAGGACAGGCATCCAATCTCAGTATGGAGCGCAGTTCACAATGCATGTACACAATGCATTGACCCCCCCCTTTGTTTTTACAATGCTGCTACTCGCTGTTTATTATCTATGCATAGTCACTTTACCCCTACATACATGTTCATATTACCTCGACAAACCTCAACACCCGCACATTGACTTGGTACCGCTCCCTGTATACAACCTTGTTATTGTTGTTTTTTACTTAAGTTTATTAAGTAAATATTTTCTTCACTCTATTTCTTGAACTGCATTGTTGGTTAAGGGCTTGTAAGTAAGCACTTCACTGTAAGGTTAGAGTGTTGTTGTCACGTTCCTGACCTGTTTTCTGTTTAGTTTTGTGTGTTAGTTGGTCAGGACGTGAGTTTGGGTGGGCATTCTATGTTATCTGTTTCTATGTTGGTTTAGGGTTGCCTGGTATGGCTCTCAATTGGAGGCAGGTGTTTGGCGTTCCTCTAATTGAGAGTCATATTTAGGTAGGCTGTTCACAGTGTTTGTTTTTGGGTGGTTGTCTCCTGTGTCTGTGTAATTGTTTGCACCATACGGGACTGTGTACGGTTTGTTCGGTTTGTGTAGTCTTATGTCCTATTCGTGCGTTCTTCTTGTTTTATTGTGAGTTCGTCGTATAGGTTTGTCTACACCGTTTGTTATTTTTTGTTAGTTTACTCAAGTTCGTGTTTTCGTTTAATAAATATGTGTTCAAACTCCACTGCGCCTTGGTTCGATCAATACTCCTCCTCTTCGGATGAAGAGGAGGAGGACCGCCGTTACAGAACCACCCACCAATCCAGAGCCAAGCAGCGGTGTAAACGGAGTAAGGGACAGCGCAAGAAGGAGGAATGGACTTGGGACGATGTATTGGACGGTAAAGGTTGCTACACATGGGAGGAGATCCTGGCTGGAAGGGATCGCCTCCCATGGGAACAGGTGGAGGCACTGAGGAGAACAGAGGCAACCGGAGAAGGGAACCGGCGTTATGAGGGGACGCGTCTTGCACGGAAGCCCGAAAAGCCCGTGAGTAACTCCCAAAAATTTCTTGGGGGGGGGCTAAGGGGTTGTGGGCCAAGGGCAGGTAGGAGACCTGCGCCCACTTCCCAGGCTAACCGTGGAGAGCGGGAGTACGGGCAGACACCGTGTTACGCAGTAGAGCGCACGGTGTCTCCTGTACGTGTGCATAGCCCGGTGCGGGTTATTCCACCTCCCCGCACTGGTAGGGCTAGATTGGGCATTGAGCCAGGTGTCATGAGGCCGGCTCAACGCGTCTGGTCTCCAGTGCGTCTCCTCGGGCCGGCATACATGGCACCTGCCTTACGCATGGTTTCCCCGGTTCGCCTACACAGCCCGGTGCGGGTTATTCCACCTCCCCGCACTGGGCGGGCGACCGGGAGCATTCAACCAGGTAAGGTTGGGCAGGCTCAATGCTCAAGAGAGCCAGTACGCCTGCACGGTCCGGTATTTCCGGCGCCACCTCCCCGCCCCAGCCTAGTACCTACAGTGCCTACACTACGCACTAGGCTACCAGTGCATTTCCAGAGCCCTGTTCCTCCTCCACGCACTCTCCCTATAGTGCGTGTATCCAGTTCGGTGCCTCCAGTTCCGGCCCCACGCACTAAGCCACCTGTGCGTCTCCTAAGTCCTGTACACACTGTCACTTCTCCCCGTACTAGTCCTGAGGTGCGTGCCCTCAGCCCGGTGCCACCAGTGCCGGTACCACGCACCAGGTATAGAGTACGCTTTGAGAGTTCAGTGTGCCCTGTCCCTGCTCCCCGCACTAGTATGAAGGTGCGTGTCCTTAGCCCCGTGCCTCCAGTTCCGGCACCACGCACCAGGTCTACAGTGCGCCTTATCCGGCCAGAGCCATCCGTCTCCCCAGCGCTATCTGAGCCATCCGTCTCCCCAGCGCCATCTGAGCCATCCGTCTCCCCAGCGCCATCTGAGCCATCCGTCTCCCCAGCGCCATCTGAGCCATCCGTCTCCCCAGCGCCGTCTGAGCCGCCCGTCTGCAATGAGCCTGCAAAGCCGCCCGTCTGCCATGAGCCTGCAAAGCCGCCCGTCTGCCATGAGCCTACAGAGCCGTCCGCCAGACAGGAGCCGCTAGAGCCGCCCGCCAGACAGGAGCCGCTAGAGCCGTCCGTCAGACAGGGTCTGCCAGAGCCGCCAACCAGACAGGATCTGCCAGAGCCGCCAACCAGACAGGATCTGCCAGAGCCGCCAGCCAGACAGGATCTGCCAGAGCCGCCAGCCAGACAGGATCTGCCAGAGCCGCCAGCCAGACAGGATCTGCCAGAGCCGTCAGCGAGCCATGAGCAGCCAGAGCCGTCAGCGAGCCATGAGCAGCCAGAGCCGTCAGCGAGCCATGAGCAGCCAGAGCCGTCAACCTGCCATGAGCGTCCAGAGCCGTCAGCGAGCCATGAGCAGCCAAAGCCGTCAGAGAGCCATGAGCAGCCAGAGCCGTCAGAGAGCCATGAGCAGCCAGAGCCGTCAGAGAGCCATGAGCAGCCAGAGCCGTCAGAGAGCCATGAGCGTCCAGAGCCGTCAGCCAGCCATGAGCGTCCAGAGCCGTCAGCCAGCCATGAGCGTCCAGAGCCGTCAGCCTGCCATGAGCGTCCAGAGCCGTCAGCCTGCCATGAGCGTCCAGAGCCGTCAGCCTGCCATGAGCGTCCAGAGCCGTCAGCCTGCCATGAGCGTCCAGAGCCGTCAGCCTGCCATGAGCGTCCAGAGCCGTCAGTCAGCCATGAGCTGTCCCTCAGCCAGAAGCGGCTAGTAATTCAGAACTGCCCCTCAGTCCAGAGCTGTCTCTCTGTCCGGAGCTGCCCTTCAGTCCGGAGTTGCCCCTCTATCCTGAGCTACCTCTTTATCCTGAGCTACCTCTCTCTCCTAAGCTATCCCTCTGTCCTGAGCTATCCCTATGTCCTGAACTACCTTGTCCCAGAGCTGTCCTTGATTCTGGTGTTGCCCCTAAATTTAGGTGGGGTTATTTGGAGGGTGGTCATTGTGGGGAGGCTAAGGAGGCGGGGATTGATTATGGTGGGGTGGGAACCACGCCCGGAGCCTAAGCCACCACCGTGGTCAGATGCCCACCCAGACCCTCCCCTGGACTTTTTGGTGATGCGTTCGGAGTACGCATCTTGAGGGGGGGGTTATGTCACGTTCCTGACCTGTTTTCTGTTTAGTTTTGTGTGTTAGTTGGTCAGGACGTGAGTTTGGGTGGGCATTCTATGTTATCTGTTTCTATGTTGGTTTAGGGTTGCCTGGTATGGCTCTCAATTGGAGGCAGGTGTTTGGCGTTCCTCTAATTGAGAGTCATATTTAGGTAGGCTGTTCACAGTGTTTGTTTTTGGGTGGTTGTCTCCTGTGTCTGTGTTATGTCTTACACCATACGGGATTGTTTCGGTTGTTCGTTTCGTTTCGATGTAGTATGTTTCCTGTCCGTAAGTGTTACGTATTAGTTATGTAAGTTTATGTTCAGGTTTCGTATACGTCGTTTTGTTATTTTGTAAATTTGAAAGTGTTTGTGTTTTCGTGTTGCCATCGTCGTATTTATAATAAAGATGGCTTATTTCCCTCAAGCTGCATTTTGGTCTGAAGATCCTTCTCTCCTCACCTCGTCCGAGGATGAGGAGAGCGACAGCCGTTACAGTTGTATTCAGCACGTGACAAATAAAATGTGATTTGATTTTATGTAGACCTATTATCTCATGGTAACTTTTTTTCTTTGACAGGTAGGCCTGCATTTGCTATAGCATAGCCTACGCTACAGTAATATAAATACAATGTGTGTCTAATTTACCCATCCCAATCTGGCTTTCGGTGTAACGACTCTCGTCGTTGGTTGAAGGAGAGGAGGACCAAATCGCAGCGTGGTATCTATCCATATTTATTTGAACAATTTATGAACACGAACAAAACAATAAACAATACGAAACCAACGACGCTACAGTCCTGAACAAGTGAACAATGAAAAACAAATGAACGCACGAACAGGAACAATCACCCACAAACAAACAGTGAGAACAGCCTACCTAAATATGGTTCCCAATCAGAGACAACGTAAAACACCTGCCTCTGATTGAGAACCATATCAGGCTAGTAGACAACCCTAAACCAAACATAGAAACACATAACATAGAATGCCCACCCAGCTAACGTCCTGACCAACTAAACAAAGACTGAACAAAGGAAATAAGGTCAGGAACGTGACATTTGGGGGTTACCTTATTTTTATTTTTGCAAATATATATTGTATACAGTGATCCCTCGCCACTTCGCGGTTCACTTATCGCGGATTCGCTATTTCGCGGATTTTCATAATGCATTTTTTTTTTTTTTTTGGTGCATTGTGCTCTGCATTCTGATTCGCTAAAAACTCACTCCCGCTTCTTGTATCAAAACATGCTACGAATTGTGCTATCATTTTGTCGTCTCGTGCAGTTATGTGTACGTACATAAAACAGCTTGGCAAATTTACACTAAGTTGGCCAAATTATCTTGTAATTTCGAACATCTCCTAAACCCATAATGTCGACGAAACGGCCTACACGTGAGTCACTGTATTTGTATACATGTAATAGTTGCTAATTGTAAAAAAAAAAAAAAGTTTTCTATTTCGCGGATTTCACTTATCGCGGGTCATTTTCGGAACGTAACCCCCGCGATAAACGAGGGATTACTGTATATATTTTAAAACAGCCTGTCTGTCACGCTCGTTGGAAACATACTCGGACCAACGTGCAGCGTCATCTGGGTTCCACATGTTTATTAAATGAAACTCACAATAAAGAGCAACGAAACGTGACATTCACAGGCATCAACACAAAAACAAGATCCCACAAAAACCAGTGGGCAAATGGCTGCCTAAATATGATCCCCAATCAGAGACAACGATAAACAGCTGCTTCTGATTGGGAACCATACTAGGCCAACATAGAAATAATAACCTAGATAGGAACAACCCCCTCTAGTCACACCCCGACCTAACCAAAATAGAGAATAACAAGGCTCTCTATGGTCATGGCGTGACACTGTCACTGGAATATCATTGCTTAAATCAGTCCACGCGCGAGCACACACTCTCTCTTCATCAACTCCATTCAAATTGCAACAAATAGATAATCCTGTTCTAGATTGATATACAGTATAGCCCTATATTTATATATAGGTGTCCTAGCCTACCTTTCAGGTAATACATTCAATGCAGTATTATCCTTATATTTAGCTAATTAATGATGGGTTATGTATAATAATCTAACTAAATGGCCTCTGTCTCGTGCGCAATATGCACGCACCTATACTCCGCTAGCCTCTTTTCTTAAAAAATGCTCCTTAGCTCTTGAAGTCGCAGGAAAAGCAAGACTAGATTAGTTTGCTGGGTATTATTCTTTTAACATTTCTTATACCAATAGACTATTCGAAGAGGGACGCAAGCTCTTGTTTACTGAAAGTTAAGTACAGCAGCCAATAGAACTCACGGGTAGTTTGATAGAAGAGCAAGGGCTCATAAAATGTATTTAATGTATGGCTCAGGTAGCATCAGGCTTGAATGCCTGATAAAAGCTTGAATCAAATCCAGACAGGCCTATTTATATGCTTTATAATGCTTTTGAATGTCACTTCCGGTTTTGGCGGGAAATACTTGGTTACCCGGGAGAAAAGGGATTTATTCTCGGGATGGAACATTTAGTAAAATACCAGGAAAAAATTCAAACCTAACACTCACCGATGTGTATGGCGGAGCTGAATGTGATGTTACATCTCTGTGTGTCAAATGGAAACTTGTGGACGTCCATCTTACAGGTGCTGACCACCTTCATTTCATCCTCTATTAAGACGATCCCATCATGGGACACATACAGGTATGGGCTGTGAGGGCCATCATCCTTCTCTGTCCTGAGACAACAAACAGACACACACGTACCAGTCAAAAGTTTGGACACACCTACTCATTAAAGCGTTTTTATTTATTTTTACAATTTTCTACATTGTAGAATAATAGTGAAGACATCCCAACTATGAAATAACACAAATGGAATCATGTAGTAACCACAAAATTGTTAACCTGTTTTGGAGACTGCTTTTTGTTCGGAATTTCGGATGACTGACGTGCCCTAAGTAAACTGCCTGTTACTCAGGCCCAGAAGCTAGGATATGCATATACTTGGTAGCATTGGATAGACAACACTCGGAAGTTTCTAAAACTGTTAAAATAGTGAACTGATATGGCAGGCGAAAATCCATCCGGAATTTTTTTTTTTTTAGGTCACAGGCCATTTCAGTGCTAGCCTACGGGAAATACAAATAGATAGGACCCAGATTGCAGTTCATATGGCTTCCACTAGATGTCAACAGTCTTTAGAAAGGGTTTCAGGCTTGTTTTTTGAAAAATGAGCAAATAGTTGGAAGAACTACAAGCTGTCTCTCATTAGAAAAGTAGCCTTGTTGGCGCGTGAATGAGGTGCGCGCTCTTTGTTATTTATCTTCCCTATTGAACATACTATTCTCCGTCTTATATTACTGTTCATTTAGATATTAGAGTACCTGAGGATTAATTAGAAACATTGTTTGACTTGTTTGGACGAACATTACTAACTTTATGGATTCGTTTGTATGCATGTTGAACGAGTGGATTACTGAGATCATTATATCCAAAAAAGTCAGTTTAGTTGGCGCCAAAGAAGGACTTTATTGAACAAAACGACCATTCATTGTGTAGCTGGGACCCTTGGGATTGCAAATAGAGGAAGATCTTCAAAGGTAAGTGATTTATTTAATCGCTATTTGTGATTTTGTGACGCCTGTGCTGGTTGAAAAAGTATTTTGGTGTGGGGTGCTGTCCTCAGATAATCGTATGGTATGCTTTCGCCGTAAAGCCGACAACGGAGTTGAATTAACAAGAAGTTAAGCTTTTAAATGATGTATGACACTTGTATTACTATTTTGAATTTCACGTTCTGCAATTTCACCGGATGTTGTCGTAGGTGTCCCGCTAGCGGTTCATGCGCCAAAGGAGGTTTTAAACAAATTAAAATATATTAGAGATTTTGGATTTTTCAAAGTAGCCACCGTTTGCCTTGATCACAGCTTTGCACACTCTTGGCATTCTCTCAACCAGCTTCATGAGGTAGTCACCTGGAATGCATTTCAATTAACAGGTGTGCCTTGTTAAAAGTGAATGAGGAATTTCTTTCCTTAACAAGTTTGAGCCAGTTAGTTGTGTTGTGACAAGGTAGGGCTGGTATACAGAAAATACCCCTATTTTGTAAAAGACCAAGTCCATATTATGGCAAGAACAGCTCAAATAAGCAAAAAGAAACGACAGTCCATTACTTGAAGACATGAAGGTCAGTCAATCCGGAAAATTTCAAGAACTTTGAAAGATTCTTAAAGTGCAGTCGCAAAAACCATCAAGCGATATGATGAAACTGACTCTCATGAGGAACGTCACAGGAAAGGAAGACCCAGAGTTACCTCTGCTGCAGAGGATAAGTTCATTAGAGTTATCTGCAGCTCAGATTGCAGCCCAATAAATGCTTCACAGAGTTCAAGTAACAGCCACATCTCAGCATCAACTATTCAGAGGAAACTGCGTGAATCTGGCCTTCATGGTCAAATTGCTGCAAAGAATCCACTCCTAAACGGACATGAATAAGAAGAGACTTGCTTGGGCCAAGAAAAATAAACAATGGACATTAGACCTGTGGAAATCTGTCCTTTGGTCTGATGAATCCAAATTTTAGATTTTTGGTTCCAACCGCCTTGTCTTTGTGAGAAGCAGAGTAGGTGAATGGATGATCTTCACATGTGGTTCCCACCTTGAAGGATGGAGGAGGAGGTGTGGGGGTGCTTTTCTGGTGACACTGTCTGTGATTTATTTAGAATTCAAGGCATACTTAACCAGCATGGCTACCACAGCATTCTGCAGCGATTCGCCATCCCATCTGGTTTGCGCTTAGTGGGACTATCATTTGTTTTTCAACAGGACAATGACCCAAAACACACCTTCAGGTTGTGTAAGGGCTATTTAACCAAGGAGAGTGATGGAGTGCTGCATCAGATGACCTGGCCTCCACAATCTCCCAACCTCAACCCAATTAAGATGGTTTGGGATGAGTTGGACAGCAGAGTGAGGGGAAAGCAGCCAACAAGTGCTCAACATATGTGGGAACTCTTTAAAGACTGTTGGAAAAGCATTCCAGGTGAAGCTGGCTGAGAGAATGCAAAGAATGTGCAAAGCTGTCATCAAGGAAAGGGGTGGCTACTTTGAAGAATATAAAATATTTGTTTAACACGTTTTTGGTTACTACATGCTTCCATATGTGTTGTTTTGATGTCTTCACTATTATCCTCTGGCAACAGCTTTGGTGGCCCTTCCTGCAGTCAGCATGACAATTGCACACTCCATCAACTTGAGACATCATGCTGTTTAATCAGGTTCTTGATATGCCACACCTGTCAGGTGGATGGATTATCTTGGCAAAGGAGAAATGCTCACTAACAGGGATTGAAATAAATAACTTTTTTAAATAACCTGTTCACATGTCACGTTTATATTTTATATATAATGTGTATTATAAAGGCCATGTTTGAAAAAGAGACCTAGGTCTCTGTCTTTCCTGTTAAAATAAAGGTTACATTTTTTTTTAAATCAAAGATCCAGATGAGATTTAGGGTTGAGTGAGTGATTTGTCCCAAAAATAATGCTTTTCTTTAGATATTTAGTACCAGCCTATTGCTAGCTATTCTATGTTGAGGGTGTCAGTTTTTTATTTTACTGTTGCAGCCAAAGTGTATACTGTTAAGTCGTCAGCATACATGGACACACACAGGCTTTATTCAAGGTCAGTGGAAGGTCATTAGTAAACACAGAAAACAACAATGGTCCAAGCCGGCTGCCCTGCGGTACACCACACTCAACCGAATTTGCATTAGACAGGCTTCTATTAAAAAGGTAACTGGCCATCCATGATAAGGCAGAGGATGCTAATCCATAACACCTTTGTTTTTTCAGAAATATGTTATTATCAATGATATCAAAGGCTGTTTGAACCATTAAAGGGTGCTTTGCTATTTTTGGGCAGCGGAATGGCCTTTGCCATTCATCCAGACCTGAGGGCACACTTAGATTGAAGATGTTGCAATGTATTCCAATACCAACCTCAGTAATTTACCATCCAGGTTGTCAGTTCTGTTTTTCCCCCCTTATTTAAAATGAACAGCACTGGTGCTCCCAACTTATAAAAGTTAGGAACATACCAAATATATTTTTAAATCAAAGTATTATAGCTACTTCTGAAGCACATGTTGTGCCCTAGAAATTAATATGTAACCCTGTAAATACATTTGTTCATTAGAAAAAGTTTAAATGTTTCTAGAAATACTTGTCATTGAAATTGCAATGTAATTTGTTGAATGTTTGGTTTCTACATTATGTAAAAACACTATTTTCCTATCAAGATGCATTTATGGAAGCACGTTTTGGTACATTTTGCTGCCGACTAACCAACCTCGATTTAACCATCGGTTAAATTCGTAATACTATGCATGCGTGGGCCTACAAGGAACGGAGCTTAATTGAAACAGGCGTGCTGCTGTCGCATATCGTCTCAGCCAAGAGGCTATATTATTGAACATACAAACTACTGTAATAAAGATGCCTATGTAGGCTAAAACATAATTTTCAAACATTTGCCAAAAAGCAAATCGTGAGAAAACACTGTTCTAAGAGCACACCTGATGTGAGCGATTCATGTGACAGAGATGAAAATCTCAGTTAGAAACTTAGAAAGAGGGTAAATCTAAAGATGCAACAAACAGAATGGGTTGATTATAGGATTGTGCTTGTGGACAATGAAGGAAAGTTGGTATTAAAACCAATAGAACAGGGAGAAAAGCTGGTTTCAATGGCAAAGGAGCTCAAAAAGTATTTACTAAATAATTCCCTCAATGTTTCTGGTAGGATTTTGGCTAGGCTACTTTGAAGCAAGGTAAAACATGCATCCCACTTTAAGACAAAACGTCCAGTTTTCCCAAAGTTAAGTATGTTTTAAACAAGCAAACTGCCAGAGAATATATTTTACTCATCAAAGAACCAAAACCATCAATTAATTCATGTTAAACTTAGTCATAGATCGTACTGGACACAACTTGTATGATTCCATGCAAAACAGGCTCACAGCCTGTACTGTGACCTATACAAACATATGATATGGGATTGTCCGGAGATTTATGAGTTCTGGAGGAAAGTGTTGTATATTCTCTCTGACATGAGTGATAAAACTGTACCCCTTGAACCAATTACATTGTTGCTTAACGATGATACATGTATGCAGCTGAATAGGAAACAGCAAAGATTTTGGCTGGGTTGACTGCTGCCAAAGAACTTGTTGTTTAGCGCTGGTTGCAACCACATGAACTTCATAAGGAAATGGCTAGCATACTTTCAGGATGTAATTATGTTGGAGTTATGCACTGCCCGTATGAATAAAGCCATTCCTAGCACTCTGGAAACATGGAAAGTAGCCGCCTCAGAAATCTCTAAACTGTTGAATGTAAAATGTATCGTTGGTGGTGTTGTATTGGCAAATTACTTTGCTTTGTGTGTTGTTTATTTTGAATATGAAACACTTTTTTTTGTGGAGGGGGGCAGGGGTACAGTTGAAGTCGGAGGTTTACATACACCTTAGCCAAATACATTTAAACTCAGTTTTTCACAATTCCTGACATTTAATCCAAGTATAAATTCCCTGTTTTAGGGCAGTTAGGCTCAACACTTTATTTTAAGAATGTGAAATGTCAGAATAATAGTAGAGAGAATGATTTATTTCAGCTTTTCTTTCTTTGTTCACATGCCCAGTGGGTCAGAAGTTTACATTCACTCAATAAGTATTTGGCAGCTTTGCCTTTAAATTGTTGAACTTAGGTCAAATGTTTCGGGTAGCCTTCCACAAGCTTCCCACAATAAGTTAGGTGAATTTTGTCCCATTCCTCCCGACAGATATGGTGTAACTGAGTCAGGTTCGTAGGCCTCCTTGCTCGCACACGCTTTTTCAGTTCTGCCCACAAATTTTCTATAGGATTGAGGTCAGTGCTTTGTGATGGCCACTCCAATACCTTGACTTTGTTGCCATTTTGCCACAACTTTGGAAGTATGCTTGGGGTCATTGTCCATTTGAAAGACCCATTTACGACCAAGCTTTAACTTCCTGACTGATGTCTTGAGATGTTGCTTCAATATATTCACATAATTTTCCATCTTCATGATGCCATCTATTTTGTGAAGTGCACCAGTCCCTCTGCAGCAAAGCACCCCGACAACATGATGCTGCCACCCCCGTGCTTCACGGTTGGGATGGTGTTCTTCGGCTTGCAAGCCTCCCCCTTTTTCCTCCAAACATAACAATAGTAATTATGGTCAAACAGTTATATTTTTGTTTCACCAAAAGTACGTTCTTTGTCCCCATGTGCAGTTGCAGTTGATTTTCCAAGGTAGGCCTTGAAATACATCTACAGGTACACCTGCAATTGACTCAAATGATGTCAATTAGCCTATCAGAAGCTTCTAAATTGATTTTCTGGAATTTTCCAAGCTGTTTAAAGGCACAGTCAACTTAGTGTATGTAAACTTCTGACCCACTGGAATTGTGATACAGTGAATTACAAGTGAAATATTCTGTCTGTAAACAATTATTGGAAAAATTACTTGTGTCATGCACAAAGTAGATGTCCTAACTGCCTTGCCAAAACTTTAGATTGTTCACAAGAAATTTGTGGGTGGTTGAAAAACGAGTTTTAATGACTCCAACCTAAGTGTACGTAAACTTCCGACTTCAACTCTATGTTTGGAATGGGTGGGAGGGTGTGTAATAGAAAAAAAGGGGGCAAAAGTGTAATTCAATTTTTATGATTGTAGTGCCCTTATGACCCAATAAAAAACTATGGTTCACCAAAAAAAGAAGCAAACTGTCTCCAGCTGAAATGGGTGGTGGGTCATGCATTGATAGCCTACTGTATTGACCACTTTAATGGAGAGTATGTGTAACGGATGTGAAATGGCTAGCTAGTTAGCGGGTACGCGCTAATAGCGTTTCAATCGGTTACGTCACTTGCTCTGAGACTTGAAGTATGGTTTCCCCTTGCTCTGCAAGGGCCGCGGCTTTTGTGGAGCGATGGGTAACGACGCTTCGTGGGTGACTGTTGTTATGTGCAGAGGGTCCCTGGTTCGCGCCCGTGTCGGGGCAAGGGGACGGTCTAAAGTTATACTGTTACATATGCGCGTGAGTGCTTTGGTTACTCACATCTCGTAGATTGTGAGGTCTGGTATCCACAACATCTCTTTGGGAACGGAGACCCTGGATATTCCACAGAATTGACTAGGATCCCACCAGATCCGCTCATTATTCCAGGTCTGGAGGGAGGAGAGGTCATGAGAAGCAGGTACATGGATCAGTGGAAAACGAGTGGAACATAACAGTGGAAAAAAATAACTCACCAGTTGTATCCAGATGAAGGGAACAAAGGTCTGGGACTTCTCAATCTAGAAACACACACACCATGTGAATATCACCAGATAACACACACCACCATCTCTCTTAAACACGCACATACTTACCCCCCCCCCCCCCCCTCCACACACACAAACACACACACTGACCACGGCGAGGATAGCGTATAGGTAGACATCCAAGTGCACCATGGTTGGGTGTGTGTGGTCGAGCACGGGCCGCGTGGAGGTGAACACATCGTTTCCTCTGGTCAGGTTCAGGTGGTCCAGAACATCCTGATAACTACACACCCTCTCAGGTGACACCGTACCTAGAGGGACAGACACACACTTCATACACACTCTCAGGTGAGACTGTACCTATAGGAGAAGAGACACACTTACATGTTCAGGTATTAAGATCGAACATAAGTACAACCTCCATGATCAAGGTTTGATTGAACGCTAACAATTAATTAATGATAATAATTTCCTTTACTTTCTTTAATCGTTTCCTAATAGCCACCTCTGTCAGACTTGTTGGTTACTACATGATTCCATATGTGTTATTTCATAGTTTTGATATCTTCACTATTATTCTACAATGTAGAAAATAGTAGAAAATAAAGAAAAACCTTTGAGTAGATGTGTCCAAACTCTTGACTGGTACTGTATGTGACTTGCTCTATCATAATCAGTCACATTGACCCCAAAATACATGTTTATACAGTGCTGGAAAGAGAATGTTAACTTTCTAATGAGACCAACATGATCTCTCTACTCCAAATATCAAGTGAGTTACGTTCCATTACATGCTGAGTGTCACCGACCATGTCTTTGCGAAAAACGCAGTCAAGGTTTGCAGTTACTGTTAAGACATTTTGCTTAATACAAAACACAATACATTAAATCCAGTACACAATACATTAAATCCAGTCACGACCGTAATATGTTAGGCCTATAAGTTTAGTATAGCTGCTTTTTCATAACATTTTAGTTTAAGTACAGTGGGGAGAACAAGTATTTGATACACTGCCGTTTTTGCAGGTTTTCCTACTTACAAAGCATGTAGAGGTCTGTAATTTTTTATCATAGGTACACTTCAACTGTGAGAGACGGAATCTAAAACAAAAATCCAGAAAATCACATTGTATGATTTTTAAGTAATTAATTATATATATATTTTTTTAGCAGTACGAATGTATAAGCAGTAATATTTCTAGAGGTAGTATCATCTGCTTTGTCTGATAATGAAATAATTGTAATTGAAGAAAATGTATTTAATGTTTTAAATATATTAACATTTTTCATCATACATTTCAGATTGGTTGTGACCGCTGCCCACGATGGTTCCACCAGTCCGGTATGAAAACCATACCATCATTGGAGGATTATGTCTGCGCTGCCTGTCAGGACTAGGTTAGGCTTGAGTTCCAGGCGACAGTATCACTGTCACGTCCTGACCTTAGATATCTCTGTTTTCTTTATATTTTGGTTAGGTCAGGGCGTGACTACTGTGGGTACGCTAGTTTTTGTATGTCTATGGTGGCCTGATATGGTTCCCAATCAGAGGCAGCTGTTTATCGTTGTCTCTGATTGGGGATCATATTTAGGTAGCCATTTCCCTTTGGTGTTTGTGGGATCTTGTCTATGTGTAGTTGCCTGTCAGCACTCGTTTGTATAGCTTCACATTTCGTTATTTTGTTAGTTTGTTAGTTTGTTCAGTGTTCATTCTTTAAATAAATAAGAATGTACGCATACCACGCTGCGCCTTGGTCCGATCCTTATAACAAACGTGACAATCACCTGGAAAACTTTCCATAAAAAGTGGACTAAATGTTCAGTCGAGCTGTTGCAGCTTTCCAATATTTGTTTGTTATTTATTGTCTTTTTATAACTTATTATGCAAAGATCGAAATTTGTATTTATTGTTTAACAAATGTAACTATCTGTGATGTTTTTGTGTTATTGTGTGATATTTGTGTATTATCTTTATTTTCTTAAACATTACAACATTTTTCTAAAATAAATGTATGTTTCTTTTTACTCTAATTTTGCTGTCTGTGGCACACACTATTGGTCAACATGAGCTACCAAAATGATTCTGAAGTGTGCCGGCCTTGCAGTCCCAAGATAGAAGGGGGGGGGGGATTTCAGCAGGCAAGAAAATGGCCTTGCCGAAATCCCCCCCCCCCCCCCCCCCCTTCTAATTTCCATAATTTTGTGGCTAGAGTCAAATACTTTCTATAGAACAAACTTCACGTCAGGATAGGCAACCGAAATGAATATTTTGTATGTGTGTTATATTAAACATACAGGGGGGAGTGAAATGTAGGCAAACAACTACTAGTAGAATAAGACATGGGAGAGATGACGAATTTTGTCAAAGAGATTTATTTATAGACTAATACACTTGAAACATAGCCAAACCCGAAAACTGCAGACATTACTAGTGCCTCCCCCGCGATCAAACCGACATATAAAATGAAACGCAGCCAAACGTGATCAGAAATCTCAACTAGCAAGCAAGTCGCATCAATGAATAATTGAGTGCATGCGCGTTCACACGATGGGGGACGGGGGAGAATTCTGGCAAGGGGTAGCTTTTCGGCACAACACGGTCCCATCTAGGGGTGATGGAAGAAAGTGTCCAGTCTACTGGACGTTTTCAGTGCTTTTGTGGCTATCTCAGGATATTCAGCCTAGATTTTAATCCAGAAGTTCGGCAGAGGTGAAGTTCTCAAACATACTTTTAAGGCCACCGTCATTTGATTTGCAACCTCAAGGAGTTGATCTTCTTCCTGCACGGACATGGACGATTCACCTGGGACATTCACAAATGGGTCGCGGATCCATTCCTTCGCACTTCGTGGGTCTTTGGCAGTTGGGAAGTAACGCTCGAACTCCATTGACAGCGAAGCTAGGTTGATCGCGCACCAGCTGGGAGAAAGACAGCCCAGTCTCAGTCTCTCACAAAATCCCCGCTAATGTTTGGAACATGTCAAATATGCCCCTGTCCACTCGCCGACCCCACAGTTCCAGTTTGGCTTTGAATGCAGCCACTTTACCTGCCAACTTAAAGACAGTTGTTATTCTCCCCTGAAGTGACAGATTGGCTAGTACTAAGTTGGCGGGCAACACAGCTCACGATGAACTCGCATTACTCAAGTTAAAAATCTATAAACTGTTGTAGGCGTGACAGAGATATTAGAGTGGTGAGAAAATGTATTTACTGCACAAATAGCCTATAATTTTGTATAATTATTATTGTATTTTACTGATTCAAAAAATGTATTATTTATCCTTTCCGTGCGGTTGTGGCCCGCTGGGTTAGAGTCTTTGCCGCTCGTCCACTGGCTTGAGCTGTTGAACGTTTGATACAAATTTAAGTATCAAGATTTAGGAAAACACAACATGGTGACACAATGCACTTCCGTGTTGTCTCTGTCCTTTGCTGTTTGTTGCTTCTTGGCTACCTGTCAAACTTTCGCTTTTTAATCAAACTGTATTTAACAAGATTACCAACATCTTAGTTTTGTCCTCACAGAACTTTCTAAATTCAACTTTGTCACCCCGGACACTTTATCTGGACATGGATTTGCAGAACCTCTGAACAAAAAAGCTCAATTACATTATCCCTTGTCATTGCAGTCGCTGTATTCAAAATAGACAGGAGAACTATCGCCTTATGGGGAGGATAGCCGAGTTGCAAGCTTGGATTCAAACGCAATCATTATGCAAGGGCAATTTAAGTCTAGGAAATGCATGATACAGCATCTGTGCTGTTAACGCAAAATTACACAACGACAAGGTTCCAGTTTAACAACGTTTACTAAACTGTACTAGCACACTACATGTTTGCTATTGCAAGCAGGCCAGGTTCATCAACAACGAGACTGCTGCGCAGGCGCACTAATAACAGAGTGATAGCCCCATAATAACAGAAATATAGGGATAATTAAAGACAAAATAAAACATCAACAACATAATTAAATGTCCAAGTATTATTCAAGTCCCCCATTACAAATGGGTTGTGTGACAAAGTTATAATTTGTATTACTCAAGCTGCCACTTTCCATTACTGAGTGCCTGTAGGAGCACAAGACTGGATGCTCCCTTTTGAGTCAGACAGTCAGCAAGCTGTTCCTTTGTGGTCGACCACAGAATCTGCTGGATTCTCTGTGTTTGAATAAGTTCCTTGATGCTGCTAATCTCAAGACGAAGTCTTTTCTCTGTGACAGACTTGGTCGACTTCACAGCATCAACTAAGGAGTAGTTGTCAGTGACACAAACTACAGGTAGAATGTGCCGTTTTGTCTCACCAGTGGTAAGCTCTCTAAACAGCAAGAAAGATAGCATTGCAAGTGTTTCTCCAGTAAGTGTGCTTCGGACAACCCTTCTGATCTTTTTTGGCTGCCAACAGATAGGTGAGAATCTTCCTCCTTCACCCATTAACACGATTAGATGTCCACCTTGTGTGCCTCCATCTGTAAGGTTCCCTAGGGAAGCATCACTGGAGACAACTAGTTTCGGAGAGTCATCTTTTCCAACATGCTGAAACTTTAGAGTCACTTGTTGTGATTTCAGTTTACGAACAACTTTGTTTGCCTCAGTTGCGTGTTTTGTGTTGGATGCCAAGTTGCAGCCATCAAACATTACATCAGGTCTACTCTGTCTAGCAACCCATAGAATTTGACCTATCTTTGACCTCAATTGACCAGCTTCAATTCCACAGAGGGGAGAATTCCTTTGTACAGCGCTTGAAGAATCCATGTGGATAGGTTGAAGATTCTTAATATAGCTCTCCTGTTGTATCAGTATTTTTCCATAAACTATATACCAACATAACAAAAATGATCATGCTCCTCACGGCCGACCTGGAAAACAGCTTTGAGGTGTGGAATCACAGTTGTAGCAAAGGTCTGTGACCCACCCCAGATGAAGTCATCAACATGACAGGCAAGTACTCCAGTCACATTGCAGTCTTGATCAAGCCAATAAAAGACTGCAGGATCCACTTGTGACATGTTTCCACCTGTACTCAGCATTGTTTCCTTGACTTTGTTGTACCAGTAGAGTGATGCATCTGCCAGGCCATACACACACTTTTTTAGTTTCCAGTGTTTCTTCGCTCTTAGCTTCAGGCCGAGGTCAGATGTGAATGTCCCTTGACAGCTCTGTTCCCTGCAAAAATGCAGATTTGATGTCTATGGAATGAAGGTTCAATTTTTTTCTGGCAGATCATTGTCATCAGCAATCTGAGAGACTCTGAGGCACATGTAGGTGAGTCTTTTGGAAGTTCTTTAGCAGCCAGCTCCTCAAAACCTCTAGCCACTAGACATGCTTTTGGCACTATTCCAGTTAAGTATTCTTCAAGGGTACACATCCACCTTGTTGAGACACATTTTTGGCCAATTTCTTTGATTTCCTCAAACACTCAATTTTTCCTCCAATTACTGAGCTCATCTAGCTTAGCTGAGTCAAATGACACATTCTTTGTTTCAAGTACATCATCATTTTGAATGTCATTCTGTTTTTCTTGATTTTCCATTGTTTCAATTCTGAGATTATCTACAAGTGACAGGTCAGATGACCCTGTTGTACCAGAAAGTGTAGCTGGTTTAGAGTACTGGAAGTTGTACCAGTTCTGGTGTTTTCCTTTGTGTTCATGTTGTCTGTGACTGTCAGAATCTCATTTTTACATGGACTCTATGATGTCTTTGTCTAAAATGTTTACACAATAGTGGCCTGAGGTAGTAAGTTCAAGGATCACTGGTTGCTTAAACATCACTGCCTTGTCATTTTTTATGTCTAGTACAGCCCCTTCTTGAGGGAAGTTTTGCAGGGACCACCTCTGTTTCAATGTGACTCTGACCAATTTTTGCTGGTATCTTAACTCTCTTGGTAGAATGGACGATTCTACAAACTAATTAAAAAGCAGACTAACTAAATGAAGCTCAGATATATATATACCATTAACGGCTGGTGTTCCTCGGTTGCCTCCTCGAGGGGCTCGTCGGTGTCTGTTTAGTCTGTGGAGTCGCTGATGGAAATGCTCTCTGGCTCAGGTGCCAATAACTTGACGCTACTGATCGTCTGAACCAGCTCCCAGCACAACTTTACTATTTAAAAATCTGGCGATTTCTCTCTCCCGGGAATCCATCGATGCAGTAAAAAGCTAAACTAGCCAAGGTGTAGACAGTAGTGACAGTGTGAAGGGTTTTTGACAGATCTGAAGAGCGGAGAGAGAGAGAGTGTAGCCTGAGGTAAACTTTTTTATTTTCCCGTGGATGATGCGCTACAGTAGCTTTGATTGGGCAAACAGGAAAATCATGCAGTTAAATACCCTATTGCAGTTTGATTCAAAGTATATAGCTAGCTAGTTTGTAACGCTAATTAGCCATATCAACTCTGACTGATTACGATACAGCGCGTCACATATATAATGTACACTGCTCAAAAAAATAAAGGGAAACACTGCTAGCTAGCCAGCTAGCCCCCGAATAGCAGCACTGTAGATACTATTACACTCAACGGAACGACTTGATTAGTGTAGTGTCAACAACGCAGCCACTGCCAGCTAGCCTACAAAGTCAACAACTGCCAGCTAGCCTACAAAGTCAACAACGCAGCCACTGCCAGCTAGCCTACTTCAGCAGTACTGTATCATCTTAATCATTTTAGTCAATAAGATTCTTGCTACGTAAGCTTAACTTTCTGAACATTCGAGACGCGTAGTCCACTTGCCACTCCAATCTCCTTTGCATTAGCGTAGTCTCTTCTGTAGCCTGTCAACTATGTGTCTGTCTATCCCTGTTCTCTCCTCTCTGCACAGACCATACAAACGCTCCACACCGCGTGGCATCGGCCACCCTAATCTGGTGGTCCCAGCGCGCACGACCCACGTGGAGTTCCAGGTCTCCGGTAGCCTCTGGAACTGCCGATCTGCGGCCAACAAGGCAGAGTTCATCTCAGCCTATGCCTCCCTCCAGTCCCTCGACTTCCTGGCACTGACGGAAACATGGATCACCACAGATAACACTGCTACTCCTACTGCTCTCTCTTCGTCCGCCCACGTGTTCTCGCACACCCCGAGAGCTTCTGGTCAGCGGGGTGGTGGCACCGGGATCCTCATCTCTCCCAAGTGGTCATTCTCTCTTTCTCCCCTTACCCATCTGTCTATCGCCTCCTTTGAATTCCATGCTGTCACAGTTACCAGCCCTTTCAAGCTTAACATCCTTATCATTTATCGCCCTCCAGGTTCCCTCGGAGAGTTCATCAATGAGCTCGGTGCCTTGATTAGCTCCTTTCCTGAGGACGGCTCACCTCTCACAGTTCTGGGCGACTTTAACCTCCCCACGTCTACCTTTGACTCATTCCTCTCTGCCTCCTTCTTTCCACTCCTCTCCTCTTTTGACCTCACCCTCTCACCTTCCCCCCCTACTCACAAGGCAGGCAATACGCTCGACCTCATCTTTACTAGATGCTGTTCTTCCACTAACCTCATTGCAACTCCCCTCCAAGTCTCCGACCACTACCTTGTATCCTTTTCCCTCTCCCTCTCGCTCTCATCCAACACTTCCCACACTGCCCCTACTCGGATGGTATCGCGCCGTCCCAACCTTCGCTCTCTCTCCCCCGCTACCCTCTCCTCTTCCATCCTATCATCTCTTCCCTCTGCTCAAACCTTCTCCAACCTATCTCCTGATTCTGCCTCCTCAACCCTCCTCTCCTCCCTTTCTGCATCCTTTGACTCTCTATGTCCCCTATCCTCCAGGCCGGCTCGGTCCTCCCCTCCCGCTCCGTGGCTCGACGACTCATTGCGAGCTCACAGAACAGGGCTCCGGGCAGCCGAGCGGAAATGGAGGAAAACTCGCCTCCCTGCGGACCTGGCATCCTTTCACTCCCTCCTCTCTACATTTTCCTCTTCTGTCTCTGCTGCTAAAGCCACTTTCTACCACTCTAAATTCCAAGCATCTGCCTCTAACCCCAGGAAGCTCTTTGCCACCTTCTCCTCCCTCCTGAATCCTCCTCCCCCTCCCCCCCCCTCCTCCCTCTCTGCAGATGACTTCGTCAACCATTTTGAAAAGAAGGTCGACGACATCCGATCCTCGTTTGCTAAGTCAAACGACACCGCTGGTTCTGCTCACACTGCCCCACCCTGTGCTCTGACCTCTTTCTCCCCTCTCTCTCCAGATGAAATCTCGCGTCTTGTGACGGCCGGCCGCCCAACAACCTGCCCGCTTGACCCTATCCCCTCCTCTCTTCTCCAGACCATTTCCGGAGACCTTCTCCCTTACCTCACCTCGCTCATCAACTCATCCCTGACCGCTGGCTACGTCCCTTCCGTCTTCAAGAGAGCGAGAGTTGCACCCCTTCTGAAAAAACCTACACTCGATCCCTCCGATGTCAACAACTACAGACCAGTATCCCTTCTTTCTTTTCTCTCCAAAACTCTTGAACGTGCCGTCCTTGGCCAGCTCTCCCGCTATCTCTCTCAGAATGACCTTCTTGATCCAAATCAGTCAGGTTTCAAGACTAGTCATTCAACTGAGACTGCTCTTCTCTGTATCACGGAGGCGCTCCGCACTGCTAAAGCTAACTCTCTCTCCTCTGCTCTCATCCTTCTAGACCTATCGGCTGCCTTCGATACTGTGAACCATCAGATCCTCCTCTCCACCCTCTCCGAGTTGGGCATCTCCGGCGCGGCCCACGCTTGGATTGCGTCCTACCTGACAGGTCGCTCCTACCAGGTGGCGTGGCGAGAATCTGTCTCCTCACCACGTGCTCTCACCACTGGTGTCCCCCAGGGCTCTGTTCTAGGCCCTCTCCTATTCTCGCTATACACCAAGTCACTTGGCTCTGTCATAACCTCACATGGTCTCTCCTATCATTGCTATGCAGACGACACACAACTAATCTTCTCCTTTCCCCCTTCTGATGACCAGGTGGCGAATCGCATCTCTGCATGTCTGGCAGACATATCAGTGTGGATGACGGATCACCACCTCAAGCTGAACCTCGGCAAGACGGAGCTGCTCTTCCTCCCGGGGAAGGACTGCCCGTTCCATGATCTCGCCATCACGGTTGACAACTCCATTGTGTCCTCCTCCCAGAGCGCTAAGAACCTTGGCGTGATCCTGGACAACACCCTGTCGTTCTCAACCAACATCAAGGCGGTGGCCCGTTCCTGTAGGTTCATGCTCTACAACATCCGCAGAGTACGACCCTGCCTCACACAGGAAGCGGCGCAGGTCCTAATCCAGGCACTTGTCATCTCCCGTCTGGATTACTGCAACTCGCTGTTGGCTGGGCTCCCTGCCTGTGCCATTAAACCCCTACAACTCATCCAGAACGCCGCAGCCCGTCTGGTGTTCAACCTTCCCAAGTTCTCTCACGTCACCCCGCTCCTCCGCTCTCTCCACTGGCTTCCAGTTGAAGCTCGCATCCGCTACAAGACCATGGTGCTTGCCTACGGAGCTGTGAGGGGAACGGCACCTCAGTACCTCCAGGCTCTGATCAGGCCCTACACCCAAACAAGGGCACTGCGTTCATCCACCTCTGGCCTGCTCGCCTCCCTACCACTGAGGAAGTACAGTTCCCGCTCAGCCCAGTCAAAACTGTTCGCTGCTCTGGCCCCCCAATGGTGGAACAAACTCCCTCACGACGCCAGGACAGCGGAGTCAATCACCACCTTCCGGAGACACCTGAAACCCCACCTCTTTAAGGAATACCTAGGATAGGATAAAGTAATCCTTCTCACTCCCCCCCCCCTTAAAAGATTTAGATGCACTATTGTAAAGTGGCCGTTCCACTGGATGTCATAAGGTGAATGCACCAATTTGTAAGTCGCTCTGGATAAGAGCGTCTGCTAAATGACTTAAATGTAAATGTAAATGGAAATGGAAACAACACAATGTAACT
Organism: Salvelinus alpinus; assembly: GCF_045679555.1. Classification (NCBI taxonomy): domain Eukaryota; kingdom Metazoa; phylum Chordata; class Actinopteri; order Salmoniformes; family Salmonidae; genus Salvelinus; species Salvelinus alpinus. The sequence goes on from NC_092087.1 coordinate 63,842,905, forward strand.
CCAAGTCAATCACACTTCTGTGAAATCAAACTGTCCACTTAGGAAGCAACACTGATTGACAATACATTTCACATGCTGTTGGGCAAATGGAATAGACAACAGGTGGAAATTATAGGCAATTAGCAAGACACCCCCAATAAAGGAGTGATTCTGCAGGTGGTGACCACAGACCACTTCTCAGTTCCTATGCTTCCTGGCTGATGATTTGGTCACTTTTGAATGCTGGCGGTGCTCTCACTCTAGTGGTAGCATGAGACGGAGTCTACAACCCACACAAGTGGCTCAGGTAGTGCAGCTCATCCAGGATGGCACAACAATGCGAGCTGTGGCAAGAAGGTTTGCTGTGTCTGTCAGCGTAGTGTCCAGAGCATGGAGGCGCTACCAGGAGACAGGCCAGTACATCAGGAGACGTGGAGGAGGCCGTAGGAGGGCAACAACCCAGCAGCAGGACCGCTACCTCCGCCTTTGAGCAGGAGGAGCACTGCCAGAGCCCTGCAAAATGACCTCCAGCAGGCCACAAATGTGCATGTGTCTGCTCAAACGGTCAGAAACAGACTCCATGAGGGTGGTATGAGAGCCCGACGTCCACAGGTGGGGGTTGTGCTTACAGCCCAACACCGTGCAGGACGTTTGGCATTTGCCAGAGAACACCAAGATTGGCAAATTCGCCACTGGCGCCCTGTGCTCGTCACAGATGAAAGCAGGTTCACACTGAGCACATGAGCACATGTGACAGACGTGACAGAGTCTGGAGACGCCGTGGAGAACGTTCTGCTGCCTGCAACATCCTCCAGCATGACCGGTTTGGCGGTGGGTCAGTCATGGTGTGGGGTGGCATTTCTTTGTGGGGACGCACAGCCCTCCATGTGCTCGCCAGAGGTAGCCTGACTGCCATTAGGTACCGAGATGAGATCCTCAGAGCCCTTGTGAGACCATATGCTGACACATGCACATTTGTGGCCTGCTGGAGGTCATTTTGCAGGGCTCTGGCAGTGCTCCTCCTGCTCAAAGGCGGAGGTAGCGGTCCTGCTGCTGGGTTGTTGCCCTCCTACGGCCTTCTCCACGTCTCCTGATGTACTGGCCTGTCTCCTGGTAGCGCATCCATGCTCTGGACAGTACGCTGACAGACACAGCAAACCTTCTTGCCACAGCTCGCATTGATGTGCCATCCTGGATGAGCTGCACTACCTGAGCCACTTGTGTGGGTTGTAGACTCCGTCTCATGCTACCACTAGAGTGAGAGCACCGCCAGCATTCAAAAGTGACCAAAACATCAGCCAGGAAGCATAGGAACTGAGAAGTGGTCTGTGGTCACCACCTGCAGAATCACTCCTTTATTGGGGGTGTCTTGCTAATTGCCTATAATTTCCACCTTTTGTCTATTCCATTTGCACAACAGCATGTGAAATTTATTGTCAATCAGTGTTGCTTCCTAAGTGGACAGTTTGATTTCACAGAAGTGTGATTGACTTGGAGTTACATTGTGTTGTTTAAGTGTTCCCTTTATTTTTTTGAGCAGTGTATTATTATAAAGAGTTTAATTTAATGATAACATATTCACTTGGACACTTATTTTGGAAAAGGCTACATAACTGAAAGTCAGTGAATACAACAACCATGTCTCTGTAGCTAACAAATACAGTCATGGGTGGTAACTACAATTCGCTCTAAAGGCAAGGCACACTGGGAAATAATGTAGAATAAATTCTCAAGTAGAATTGTATGTTCACTCAACCTAAAACTCAAAGTTCAGTGAACATACAATTCAACTTGAGAATGTGTGTTGGTTCAGCTATATGCCCAAATGTTGAGCAAACTCACAATCCTATTGTAACTGGTCGCATTTTTTTTTTTTACTACAGTGTATGTGAGAGTGCTCCCGAGGCTTCAAAAAGTATAACAACCACTCACCTGAAAGAAAGAGTAGATGGAGTAGAGTAACCCGGAGCATGACACCAGCCGTGAGTGTGGAACAGTGATACAGAGAGTGTGTGAAACAGCAGGACCATCAGAGAGTGTGTGTGTGTGTGTGTGTGTGTGTGACGAGTCCAATGTGCAGGCGTGTCTGAGTGTCCGTGCTGTGTGTGTGCAGAGAGGTGCCAGAAATGACAGTCATCCATTATCACCTGCAACGACATCACAGGGAGAGAGAGAGGGGAGGGGCTTTGAGACACTTGACCGGGGCACACTGATTTGGTTGTGTGGGCCAGCAATACTTTTGATTGATTTAAAATTATTAGAGTGACTTTTTATTGGTTTAGGGTGGTCTGAGTGAGAGATGGGTTTAGACACAGAGAGAAAGAGTCTGTATCCCAAATGGGCTGCAGCTGCCTGTAAACATGGATCCAAAAAAGGGCCCATGGGACTTTGGTCAGAAGCAGTGCACTATACAGGGAATGGGTGCCATTTGGGACAGAGCCCTTAACCATTGAGGGAAGGAGAGACAGAACTTTTCTGAGATCAGTGTCTGGTAAGATAAACATCATCCTGCTCAAACAGAGGAAGAAAGGAGTGAAAGATCATTCTAGGAACACTTACAGTAATATCAACCGACTACCCCCGGCAACAGCCCCTTCTAAACCAGCTGTACAAGATGGGTTTGTGTTGAGTCAACAACCGGACAACATAACTGTGTGTGTGTGCAGAGATGGGAAGTATTTCTGTTTACATGTATTTGAAATACCTATTTTGATTACTTTTGAGTTTTGTAATTTGTATTTCACTGACCTGAACTACAATCCAATGTACTGTATTTTGTAACAAGATACATGAAGTGATTTGAGAGGCAAGTCAAGGATCATATCACAACCACCTTACCGGTCACCCTAGACCCACTTCAGTTTGCATACCACCCCAACAGATCCACAGATGACGCAATCACACTGCACACTGCCCTATTCCATCTGGACAAAAATAATACCTATGTAAGAATGCTGTTCATTGACAACAGCTCAGCATTTAACACCATAGTACCCTCCAAGCGCATCATCAAGCTGGAGGACCTGGGTCTCAACCCCGCCCTGTGCAACTGGGTCCTGGACTTTGACGGGCCGCCCCCCAGGTGGTGAAGGTAGGAAACAACATATCCACCTCGCTGCCCCTCAACACTGGGGCCCCACAAGGGTGTGTGCTCAGCCCTCTCCTGTACTCCCTGTTCACCCACGACTGCATGGCCATGCACGGCTCCAACTCAATCATCAAGTTTGCAAATGACACAACAGTAGTGGGCCTGATCACCAACAACGACGAGACAGCCTACAGGGAGGAGGTGAGGGCACTCGGAGTGTGGTGTCAGGAAAACAACCTCTCACTCAACGTCAACAAAACAAAAAGGAGATGACCGTGGACTTCAGGAAACAGCAGAGGGAGCTCCCCCCTATCCACATCGAAGGGACAGCAGTGGAGAAGGTGGAAAGTTCCTGGGCGTACACATCACAGACATTGTGGTGAAGAAGGCGCAACAGCGCCTCTTCAACTTCAGGAGGTTGAAAAAATGTGGCTTGTCACCCAAAACCCTGACAATCCTTTACAGATGCACAATCGAGGGCATCCTGTCGGGCTGTATCACAGCCTGGTACTGCAACTGCACCGCCCTCAACTGCAAGGCTCTCCAGAGGGTGGTGTGGTCTGCACAACGCATCACCAGGGGCAAACTACCTGCCCTCCTTGACACCTACAGCACCCGATATCACAGGAAGGCCAAAAAGATCATCAAGGACAACAACCACCTGAGCCACTGCTTGTTCACACCGCTATCACCCAGAAGACGAGGTCAGTGCAGGTGCATCAAAGCTGAGACCGAGAGACTAAAAAACAGCTTCTATCTCAAGGCCATCAGACTGCTAAACAGCAATCACTAACTCAGAGGCTGCTGCCTACATTGAGACCCAATCACTGGACACTTTAATAAATGGATCACTAGTTACTTTAAATAATGCCACTTTAATCATTTTTACATATCTTACATTGCTCATTTTTTAAATGTTTTATTTTTATTTCACCTTTATTTAACCAGGTAGGCAAGTCGAGAACAAGTTCTCATTTACAACTGCGACCTGGCCAAGATAAAGCAAAGCAGTTCGACACATACAACAACACAGAGTTACACATGGAGTAAAACAAACATACAATAGAAAAATAAGTCTATATACAATGTGAGCAAATGAGGTGAGATAAGGGAGGTAAAGGCAATAAATAGGCCATGGTGGCGAAGTAAATACAACATAGCAAGTAAAACACTGGAGTGGTAGATTTGCAGTAGATGAATGTGAAAAGTAGAAATACTGGGGTGCAAAGGAGCTAAATAAATACAGTAGGGGAAGAGGCAGTTGTTTGGGCTATTTATAGATGGGCTATGTACAGGTGCAGTGATCTGTGAGCTGCTCAAAGCTAGTGAGGGAGATAAGTGTTTCCAGTTTCAGAGATTTTTGTAGTTTGTTCCAGTCATTGGCAGCAGAGAACTGGAAGGAGAGGCGGCCAAAGGAGGAATTGGCTTTGGGGGTGACCAGTGAGATATATCTACTGGAGCTCGTGCTACGAGTGGATGCTGCTATGGTGACCAGTGAGCTGAGATAAGGGGGGACTTTACCTGGCAGGGTCTTGTAGATGACCTGGAGCCAGTGGGTTTGGCGACGAGTATGAAGCGAGGGCCAGCCAACGAGAGCGTACAGGTCGCAGTGGTGGGTAGTATATGGTGCTTTGGTGACAAAATGGATGGCACTGTGATAGACTGCATCCAATTTATTGAGTAGGGTATTGGAGGCTATTTTGTAAATGACATCGCCGAAGTCGAGGATTGGTAGGATGGTCAGTTTTACAAGGGTATGTTTGACAGCATGAGTGAAGGATGCTTTGTTGCGATATAGGAAGCCAATTCTAGATTTAACTTTGGATTGGAGATGTTTGATATGAGTCTGGAAGGAGAGTTTACAGTCTAACCAGACACCTAGATATTTGCAGTTGTCCACATATTCTAAGTCAGAACCGTCCAGAGTAGTGATGCTGGACGGGCGGGCAAGTGCAGGCAGCGATTTGTTGAAGAGCATGCATTTAGTTTTACTTGTATTTAAGAGTAGTTGGAGGCCACGGAAGGAGAGTTGTATGGCATTGAAGCTCGTCTGGAGGGTTGTTAACACAGTGTCCAAAGAAGGGCCAGAAGTATACAGATTGGTGTCGTCTGTGTAGAGGTGGTTCAGAGACTCACCAGCAGCAAGAGCGACATCATTGATGTATACAGAGAAGAGAGTCGCCCCAAGAATTGAACCCTGTGGCACCCCCATAGAGACTGCCAGAGGCCCGGACAACAGGCCCTCCGATTTGACACATTGAACTCTATCAGAGAAGTAGTTGGTGAACCAGGCGAGGCAATCATTTGAGAAACCAAGGCTGTTGAGTCTGCAGTGATTGACAGAGTCGAAAGCCTTGGCCAGGTCAATGAATACGGCTGCACAGTATTGTTTCTTATCGATGGCGGTTAAGATATTGTTTAGGACCTTGACCGTGGCTGAGGTGCACCCATGACCAGCTCTGAAACCAGATTGCATAGCGGAGAAGGTACGGTGGGAATCGAAATGGTCGGTAATCTGTTTGTTAACTTGGCTTTCGAAGACCTTAGAAAGGCAGGGTAGGATAGATTTAGGTCTGTAGCAGTTTGAGTCAAGAGTGTCCCCCCTTTTGAAGAGGGGGATGACCACAGCTGCTTTCCAATCTTTGGGAATCTCAGACGACACGAGAGGTTGAACAGGCTAGTAATAGGGGTTGCAACAATTTCGGCAGATAATTTTAGAAAGAAAGGGTCCAGATTGTCTAGCCCGGCTGATTTGTAGGGGTCCAGATTTTGCAGCTCTTTCAGAACATCAGCTGATTGGATTTGGGAGAAGGAGAAATGGGGAAGGCTTGGGCGAGTTGCTGTGGGGGGTGCAGTGCTGTTGACCGGGGTAGGGGTAGCCAGGTGGAAAGCATGGCTAGCCGAAGAAAAATGTTTATTGAAATTCTCAATCATAGTGTATTCATCAGTGGTGACAGAGTTTCCTATCCTCACTGCAGTGGGCAGCTGGGAGGAGGTGCTCTTATTCTCCATGAACTACAGTGTCCCAGAACTTTATTGAGTTTGTGTTGCAGGAATACATTTCTGCTTGAAAAAGCTAGCTTTGGCTTTTCTAACTGCCTGTGTATATTGGTTTCTAACTTCCCTGAAAAGTTGCATATCACGGGGGCTGTTCGATGCTAATGCAGAACGCCACATGATGTTTTTGTGTTGGTTAAGGGCAGTCAGGTCTGGAGAGAACCAAGGGCTATATCTGTTCCTGGTTCGAAATTTCTTGAATGGGGCATGCTTATTTAAGATGGTGAGGAAGGCTTTTTTTTTTAAATAACCAGGCATCCTCTACTGACGGGATGAGGTCATTGTCCTTCCAGGATACCCGGGCCAGGTCGATTAGAAAGGCCTGCTCGCTGAAGTGTTTCAGGGAGCGTTTGACAGTGATGAGTGGAGGTCGTTTGACCGCTGACCCATTACGGATGCAGGCAATGAGGCAGTGATTGCTGAGATCTTGGTTGAAAACAGCAGAGGTGTGTTTAGAGGGCAAGTTGGTTAGGATGATATCTATGAGTGTGCCCGTGTTTACGGCTTTGGGGTTGTACCTGGTAGGTTCATTGATAATTTGTGTGAGATTGAGGGTTTCAAGCTTAGATTGTAGGATGGCCGGGGTGTGAAGCATGTCCCAGTTTAGGTCACCTAGCAGCACGAGCTCTGAAGATAGATGGGGTGCAATCAGTTCACATATGGTGCGCTGAGCACAGCTGGGGGCACCATATATACAGTGGGGCAAAAGAGTATTTAGTCAGCCACCAATTGTGCAAGTTCTCCCACTTAAAAAGATGAGAGAGGCCTGTAATTTGCATCATAGGTACACTTCAACTATGACAGACAAAATGAGGAAAAAAAATCCAGAAAATCACATTGTAGGATTTTTTATTTATTTATTTGCAAATGATGGTGGAAAATAAGTATTTGGTCACCTACAAACAAGCAAGATTTCTGGCTCGCACAGACCTGTAACTTCTTCAAGAGGCTCCTCTGTCCTCCACTCGTTACCTGTATTAATGGCACCTGTTTGAACTTGTTATCAGTATAAAAGACACCTGTCCACAACCTCAAACAGTCACACTCCAAACTCCACTATGGCCAAGACCAAAGAGCTGTCAAAGGACACCAGAAACAAAATTGTAGACCTGCACCAGGCTGGGAAGACTGAATCTGCAATAGGTATGCAGCTTGGTTCGTTGCAGATGTTAATGTGAGTGTATGTGACCATTAAAATTTGATTTGTAATTTGTATTTTTTTAGCCCCCTATTAACCCACATTTGCATCAATAGAGCATCTGCTAAATGACTAAAATGTAAATAAACTCTGGGTCCCCATCAGTCTCAGAAGGAAGGGGTGAGTATAAAAACCTCTACTATGCAGGATCAGCTCCGGGATCTACAATTGGGTATGATCTCACTCCTCAGTCAAAACAAACAGCAGAGGAGCAAGAGTCACTGGAGCACAGCCGGCCATATCCCACAATAGAGAGTGGTACGAGACAGGAATAGGCCACACTCAGTCAACAACTTCAACTGTTGCAGGCAGATGTGGAAGGTAGGTGTGCGTGGATAAAATCACTGGGGAACCCAAGACAGAAAAAAATGACGTAATTGCGTTGTTTGCTCTATAACCTGTATAACATTTGCCTTGCGACCGTGATATATAGGCCTAAGGCCGAGACAATAAGAAGACAGTGGCAGAATAAGCTTCATCACGAAACCGGAAAGCAGCCGCTGTCCAGTGAAGTCCACAAAGTATATGCATGTAACAAACAGTTACATAACCTACTGCATGGTCAAGCAAGTTAATGTTTCCAACATTTTCAGACCACTAAACAACTATTGATTTAAAACCACAGTGTTACCGCATGTCGCAAAGAAAACAGGAGCTGCCTCCTATTCCAGCACCATTTCAACATCATCAAATCACCTAATGCTTAGTCTAATACAGTGACAACTAAAAGATGCCAAAAACAATTTAGGCCAATCAATGTAAGCTAAATATGTGTCTGTCCATTGTTCTGATTTGTGTGTGTGTGTGTGCGTGCGTGCATTCGTGCAAGTAGAAAAAACATGTTGACTCGCCCCTCTTGTAGAGAAACTCCAATGCCATCCTCCGTTTCTTTCATGTTGATGAAACGGTCTATGACTTTGTCATACAGTACATGCTTTTATCCCTTAAATCAAGAGAAGCCAAATGCTCGCTGGCTTCCCTTGCGCTCAATGCTATGGGAGGCAAAACAATGTCATACTCTTTATGACCAGACAGCATCAGATAGATGGTCTACACATGCAGAGACAGAGGGGTGCTGTTTCGCTCGCTCAGATGCTTTCTCCGGTGAGATACAATCAGCCTCTTACAAATTGAAGGAAAATTCTGAAAACACAGAGGGACGAAAGATCAATTATTTTATGTCTTTTTTTCTTGGTCAATTTTTGGGGGAAGCCTGGCTTCACTTCACATCCATGAATACACACCATTGTGTGTGGATATCATCAAGAAATGCCAATGAGGCACAGTAACTGAGCAGACTGTGGCCCCCACTGTAGAAAACAGCTCCCCCTTGAAGGCCTTTCCCAGTTTGACTTCTTCAGCTCCACTGCCCCAGGGGCTTGTCGGGCCAGCTACTGTCGTTCCAGTTAAAATCAAATGGGTAGTTTTTTAAAAACATTTTAGTCATTTGTCATAGCCATAGTAGTCATAGTCTTGTGAGATAGTGGCTCCTAAGTTACTAGAATTTTTTAGGACTGGTTCCAAGCACACTTGGGGCACTTGCCTGGAAGCCAGTAGAGGGTTTAGCTATATGGGAACACAATAAGGATAACTACTGTCACTATGTGGTCATTGAGTTAGAATTCCTGAGGACGTAGCTGGGGTCCAGAGACGAAATGCCAGGACGGGGTTCCCATCCCATCTCTTAAGTGCCTGAGCCAGCTGTGTGAAGAGACCACAGGAAGAGAGTATGGCAACGTACTGACCATCCACCCTATGTTTTCCATGGCCTACATCAAACACCAGTCCCTTCAGAAACCGGGACTGTATGATGATCCAGCTTGGTGAAGTTAAGTGGGTGGGGCCAGAGGCTTCAACTATTCCAACTGACTCCGATGTATACATTCCCTGCAGTGTGGGGCCACAGAAGAAGACACGTTGCCCGGGGGGTTGTTCGTTCACTGAAGTGGAGTGACGTCGTGCTGTCTATCCGAGTATGTAATGCTACCAAGAAGGAAATAGTACTGGCAAAAAGACAGTTTTTGCCAAGGTATTATCCATTGTTAAACTTCTGACCTCCTCCACACCTCCATCCTTAGTGTCTTAGCCTGCCGTGAACCCCATGATTTTAGATTTGGGGATTCCCCTATCACTAGCCAAGGATGTGGCTTTCTGGGATTCAGACTCCAGGCCTTTCAGAGAGAGATCTCAAAGGCTACTACTCAACTAGTGAACATTGAGGATGTGAGAAGGGACCTGCAGGAGCTGTTGGTGACTGATAATTTCAGTCACAAAGTCTCTATGTCTCTCCTATTGTAGTGGCCAGAAAGACATGGAGCCATAAGGATGTGTGTGAACTACCGAACATTGAACAGACGGACCATCGAGATCAATACACCGTTCCAAGGTTTGACTATGCTGAGTCTGAGAAGAGGTATCCGGTTCATTGGTAGGAATTTTTGGCTCTGAAGTGGGCAGTGGCAGGGGTGGACTGGACATCCACCATTTTGGCAAATGCCAGATGGGCTGTCCAACTTGGGTTTTTTACTCAAAATTATAATTATCTGGCTAAATAGATGCCTAAAAAAAATGGACCGGTGTGGGGGCCTCAAGGGAGGTGTGTTAGAAATGCCATGACCAATTTCTGTTCCCAGTCCGCCCCTGAACTACTTGTCTGGGGCCAGTTTTGTTACATGTACTGACAACAATTCCCTCACCTACATCTTGACCATAGCCAAACTCAATGCCACTGGGCACAGGTGGTTGGCCAGCCTTGCCAACTACAACTTCAGTCTCCAGTACCACCCAGGCAAGATCAACATTGACGCTGATGCCCTTTCAAAGTGAACCAATTCAACTACCCAGCCCTGAAGACAAGTTGTCAGTACCGACCAAGGAAGTCACCACAGTGTGTCAGAAGTTGCATGAGGAAGACCTGCCAGCACGTGTGGCAAACTTACTTGGGGTACCTCCAAACTCCAGAAGGAAGCAGACCTCATTCAAGCACAACACAGTGACCCTGGATTTCAGACGGCACTCCTCCACCAAGCACCCAACAGCTCAGTACAGAGGAACCACCCTAATCTCCCCCTGTACTTAAAGGAATGGGACTGATATGAACTGAAAGGGGAAGTAGTGTACTGGATTACTGGGTGCTGCATGAAAAATACCTTGCCCTGGTCCTGCCCGCACTGCCTGATGAAATGGGGGGCATATGCCCATTTATAGAACAACAACTCTGGTGAAAGATGGGTTCTACTGAACAGAAATTAACCAATAAATTTGGAAATTATGTCAACCTGTGCATTCGTTGAAAAACCTTGCTGAAGAAACCTACAAATATTGACATTTAAATGTTTTTTTAGAGTAAAGTACATCGAAAAAAATCAAAAGAAAACTGCAAACTGAATAGGAGACCAAACAAGCAGCAAACAAAGAAGAAAGGCTTTTGAAAAAGTAACAATTTTTCATAAAATTATACCGTTTTCTTAGCTAGCTAAGTTGTTTACCTGTTGCTAGGCAGTTGCTAGGGACATTCCTGAAAGAAGCTAGCTAGCTAACAAGGAGTGTCTAGTTGGCAGAAGAGAAGAAGGGACAAAGAAGGGACAAAGTGGGACAAAATAAGGACAGAAGAAAAGGGAAAGGGGACATTAAGGTGAAGCAGTCCTCTAAAGACACAAAAGACAATAATACAAGAAACAACACTTCTATTGCCTCTCCCTCTACGATACGCACTTCCGGTTTGGTTTGGAGCGAGTAGTTGCATTCCGCTTTGCTCCACAGGTAGTATTACAGGTAGTATTACATTTCATTTCATTACAGTACAACAGTTTGATTTGTTTGATCTTAGCTGGCTACATAGCCGTCTTTGTATCCAAGATAATTGTGTAGTCTAGAGTAATTGTCGAGGTTACCTAGCCAGTTAGAGGTTACCTAGCCAGCTACACTTTCAAACAAAGTCAACAACGCAGCCACTGCTAGCTAGCCTATTTCACCAGCCAGCAGTACTATATCATTTTAGTCAATAAGATTTTTTGCAACGTAAGCTTAACTTTCTGAACATTCGAGACGTGTAGTCCACTTGTCATTCCAATCTCCTTTGCATTAGCGTAGCCTCTTCTGTAGCCTGTCAACTATGTGTCTGTCTATCCCTGTTCTCTCCTCTCTGCACAGACCATACAAACGCTTCACACCGCGTGGCCGCTGCTACTCTAACCTGGTGGTCCCAGCGCGCACGACCCACGTGGAGTTCCAGGTCTCAGGCAGCCTCTGGAACTGCCGATCTGCGGCCAACAAGGCAGAGTTCATCTCAGCCTATGCTTCCCTCCAGTCCCTCGACTTCTTGGCACTGACGGAAACATGGATTACCACTGATAACACTGCTACTCCTACTGCTCTCTCCTCGTCTGCCCACGTGTTCTCGCACACCCCGAGAGCTTCTGGTCAGCGGGGTGGTGGCACTGGGATCCTCATCTCTCCCAAGTGGACATTCTCTCTTTCTCCCCTGACCCATCTGTCTATCGCCTCCTTTGAATTCCATGCTGTCACAGTTACCAGCCCTTTCAAGCTTAACATCCTTATCATTTATCGCCCTCCAGGTTCCCTTGGAGAGTTCATCAATGAGCTTGACGCCCTGATAAGTTCCTTTCCTGAGGATGGCTCACCTCTCACAGTTCTGGGTGACTTTAACCTCCCCACGTCTACCTTTGACTCATTCCTCTCTGCCTCCTTCTTTCCACTCCTCTCCTCTTTTGACCTCACCCTCTCACCTTCCCCCCCTACTCACAAGGCAGGCAATACGCTTGACCTCATCTTTACTAGATGCTGTTCTTCCACTAATCTCATTGCAACTCCCCTCCAAGTCTCCGACCACTACCTTGTATCCTTTTCCCTCTCGCTCTCATCCAACACTTCCCACACTGCCCCTACTCGGATGGTATCGCGCCGTCCCAACCTTCGCTCTCTCTCCCCGCTACTCTCTCCTCTTCCATCCTATCATCTCTTCCCTCTGCTCAAACCTTCTCCAACCTATCTCCTGATTCTGCCTCCTCAACCCTCCTCTCCTCCCTTTCTGCATCCTTTGACTCTCTATGTCCCCTATCCTCCAGGCAGGCTCGGTCCTCCCCTCCTGCTCCGTGGCTCGACGACTCATTGCGAGCTCACAGAACAGGGCTCCGGGCAGCCGAGCGGAAATGGAGGAAAACTCGCCTCCCTGCGGACCTGGCATCCTTTCACTCCCTCCTCTCTACATTCTCCTCTTCTGTCTCTGCTGCTAAAGCCAATTTCTACCACTCTAAATTCCAAGCATCTGCCTCTAACCCTAGGAAGCTCTTTGCCACCTTCTCCTCCCTCCTGAATCCTCCTCCCCCTCCTCCCCCCTCCTCCCTCTCTGCTGATGACTTCGTCAACCATTTTGAAAAGAAGGTCGACGACATCCGATCCTCGTTTGCTAAGTCAAACGACACCGCTGGTTCTGCTCACACTGCCCTACCCTGTGCTTTGACCTCTTTCTCCCCTCTCTCTCCAGATGAAATCTCGCGTCTTGTGACGGCCGGCCGCCCAACAACCTGCCCGCTTGACCCTATCCCCTCCTCTCTTCTCCAGACCATTTCCGGAGACCTTCTCCCTTACCTCACTTCGCTCATCAACTCATCCTTGACCGCTGGCTACGTCCCTTCCGTCTTCAAGAGAGCGAGAGTTGCACCCCTTCTGAAAAAACCTACACTCGATCCCTCCGATGTCAACAACTACAGACCAGTATCCCTTCTTTCTTTTCTCTCCAAAACTCTTGAACGTGCCGTCCTTGGCCAGCTCTCCTACTATCTCTCTCAGAATGACCTTCTTGATCCAAATCAGTCAGGTTTCAAGACTAGTCATTCAACTGAGACTGCTCTTCTCTGTGTCACGGAGGCGCTCCGCACTGCTAAAGCTAACTCTCTCTCCTCTGCTCTCATCCTTCTAGACCTATCGGCTGCCTTTGATACTGTGAACCATCAGATCCTCCTCTCCACCCTCTCCGAGCTGGGCATCTCCGGCGCGGCCCACGCTTGGATCGCGTCCTACCTGACAGGTCGCTCCTACCAGGTGGCGTGGCGAGAATCTGTCTCCGCACCACGTGCTCTCACCACTGGTGTCCCCCAGGGCTCTGTTCTAGGCCCTCTCCTATTCTCGCTATACACCAAGTCACTTGGCTCTGTCATATCCTCACATGGTCTCTCCTATCATTGCTATGCAGACGACACACAATTAATCTTCTCCTTTCCCCCCTCTGATAACCAGGTGGTGAATCGCATCTCTGCATGTCTGGCAGACATATCAGTGTGGATGACGGATCACCACCTCAAGCTGAACCTCGGCAAGACGGAGCTGCTCTTCCTCCCGGGGAAGGACTGCCCGTTCCATGATCTCGCCATCACGGTTGACAACTCCATTGTGTCCTCCTCCCAGAGTGCTAAGAACCTTGGCGTGATCCTGGACAACACCCTGTCGTTCTCAACTAACATCAAGGCGGTGACCCGTTCCTGTAGGTTCATGCTCTACAACATTCGCAGAGTACGACCCTGCCTCACGCAGGAAGCGGCGCAGGTCCTAATCCAGGCACTACACGCTCTTATCCAGAGCGACTTACAAATTGGTGCATTCACCTTATGATATCCAGTGGAACAACCACTTTACAATAGTGCATCTAACTCTTTTAAGGGGGGGGGGGGGGGGGGTTAGAAGGATTACTTTATCCTATCCTAGGTATTCCTTAAAGAGGTGGGGTTTCAGGTGTCTCCGGAAGGTGGTGATTGACTCCGCTGACCTGGCGTCGTGAGGGAGTTTGTTCCACCATTGGGGTGCCAGAGCAGCGAACAGTTTTGACTGGGCTGAGCGGGAACTGTACTTCCTCAGAGGTAGGGAGGCGAGCAGGCCAGAGGTGGATGAACGCAGTGCCCTTGTTTGGGTGTAGGGCCTGATCAGAGCCTGAAGGTACGGAGGTGCCGTTCCCCTCACAGCTCCGTAGGCAAGCACCATGGTCTTGTAGCGGATGCGAGCTTCAACTGGAAGCCAGTGGAGAGAGCGGAGGAGCGGGGTGACGTGAGAGAACTTGGGAAAGTTGAACACCAGACGGGCTGCGGCGTTCTGGATGAGTTGTAGGGGTTTAATGGCACAGGCAGGGAGCCCAGCCAACAGCGAGTTGCAGTAATCCAGACGGGAGATGACAAGTGCCTGGATTAGGACCTGCGCCGCTTCCTGCGTGAGGCAGGGTCGTACTCTGCGAATGTTGTAGAGCATGAACCTACAGGAACGGGTCACCGCCTTGATGTTAGTTGAGAACGACAGGGTGTTGTCCAGGATCACGCCAAGGTTCTTAGCACTCTGGGAGGAGGACACAATGGAGTTGTCAACCGTGATGGCGAGATCATGGAACGGGCAGTCCTTCCCCGGGAGGAAGAGCAGCTCCGTCTTGCCGAGGTTCAGCTTGAGGTGGTGATCCGTCATCCACACTGATATGTCTGCCAGACATGCAGAGATGCGATTCACCACCTGGTTATCAGAGGGGGGAAAGGAGAAACCTTGTATAGCTTCCAAATGTTATAGGATGTCATGCATGACATGGGCTGTCAGTCCTTAAATCTAGAGCATGGTGTACATTTGAGGTGTTACAGCCATCACTCAGCGGAATTCGAAAACAGATTTAATGTAAAAATGTATCAAATGATTGCAGCTTCACGATAGAAAGAAAAATATTGCAACCTCAAAGTAAAGGCATTGTTAATCTTGTGGAGAAAAAAAATCCCCACTTGAGTGAGAATATAAAATAAATCTAATATCTATTGATTTAACAAAAAAGTGATGTGAAAACAAAACTGCAGGAAAGGTTGCTGATGAGTATATGTCTGTTGCTCTGCTCCAAGGGTCCAACAGACTGAGACAATGAATTTATGTAACTGCCACAATGAGATGAGTGGCATTGTGAAGTCATCAAACCAACTATGACGCAACAGAATTTTCTGAATGATGATGCCTTGCCGTTTAGAACTCTGAGCGACAATGGGACCAACCTTTTTACTGCACAGACACACAAGCAGAGGTTTAGTTTATTAGGATAATCATGAACTACTGCACATGCAGCACTCTTCCTGTGGTCCACATAAAACATACAAATACATGACCAAGTACAGAAAGACAATAACATAAGATATTGCATTCAATTCAAAATACAAAATTAAAATAAGAGTTATATATAGGAGAGAAAACAAAAACACTTGACATTTGACACTATTTTTATATACAGTACAGTTAAATGTGTTAATTGGAAAGAGGAGAGACGATTTGATACAAGATGTTTTTTAAAGCTGAACTTGATTTTTGCCTGTGTAACCTCTTATAGCAGAGCATTCCACGATGACATGGCTCTGTACATAACTGAGCAACGCATTAAATCTGTTTTTGGTTTGGGTACCGTGAAGAAACCCATAGGGGCATGTCTGTTTGAAGTGTATGCAAATATATTATACAAGTGGTTAGAACTAAAAAGACTAGAGAAGTAGTCAATTTCTCCTCAACCATGAGACTGTCATGCATGTTGTTGATGTAAGTTGTGTGTGTGTTAAGTGCAATGTGTGCTGCTTTTTTTGAGTTTTTCTTTGCTGAAACCTGACCAGATGACCTGTGTTTTGTTCTTATTTTTCAGAGTAAATAACTCACGGACACTAGAGAAGCTTAACCAAGTTTAATTCTTCCCAAAGGGTCGTTACAGCTGTAATTCAGACAAAAAAAAAACATTTCACACAAGCACTTATATTTAACCCTTTCTCCTAGGCTGAGTCTCCTCCTCCACAACTGAACAGCCAATGCATCCCTGTTGCTCGACAGAACCTTAGTGATATCTGTTCTTTCTCACTTCATCCCAAAGTGAGAAAAAGTGCTCACCCCAACTCAAGGCTTTCATGGTTATTGATACCAGACTGTGTCTCTTCTCCTCCCAGAGGATCCCTGATGGCTAACAACAACATATCCTGACATAATGTAAACGTTATATATTACCCTCTCTCCCTCAGTGACATTGTTAGTTTCTAAGATCTCCACCCGTCTCCCCTTATCAATGGCTGCCACATGTAATCACTTCCCTGCACTCAACACATTCCAAGCTTAGTTGCACACACTATATACCTTCCTCCTATAACCCTTAACTTCTGTTGTAGACCCTCAACCTTAGCACTCCATCAGTGACACGAATAAGTAACATTTCATATTCTCAACACCTGACAGTAATCAAGATGGGACAAGATCAAAGCCTGAACAACTAGTACAGTTGATCTTTGTGTCAAAACACAGAACATCTTTTTCATAAGACATACTGTACCTCTCCGCATCCCCACGACTTGACCATAATAACTGACCATCCAATGTTCCCTTAGATAAATTAATAAGTATATTTTGAGTCATTATTTAACTATTTTGAACCCGATTCAATGCAATGACTGTAATAGTAATTCGAGTAATAGTAATTCGACAGAATTTGGAAACCTACTGTAACCCCCCAAACAACAAGCCTGACGTGGCAAGTAATAAACGGCCATTGTGTTTTTAAAAGTCGGACAACTCTCACCCTATTGACATAAATGTCTGCACCATTTACCTTTAAGTTGCTTTATCGGTTTGCTTCTACCCTTGAGTTCAGACAAAATGATGTAGGTCTATACCAAATTGCTGCTGTAATGTTTTCATCACAGCAATACCTTTGCATAGCTACAGCACTCATGGATAATAGTTTTTAGAGAAACTATTTTGATTGCACAAATTGAATTAGACAAATGTTTTTAGAGTATATCGTGTTGTAGGTGCCCTAAAATGATGGATAGAATTAACAGGGTATCTTTATTCGGCACTCCACCAGCATTTTCCCTCTACATTTTAATATTCATGACCTTGAACAGCAATCTTCTGTCCACTATACAGATAATGGAATACATATGCTCCCTTGTATGATGTATTTGTACATATTTGAGATGCCTAAAACAGGACTAAAATATGGCCCCTGACAAACTGCTTTGGGTGGCAAATATAGAGCAAAATATTAATAGGCTATCTATTACCTTTCCTTACTGTGGTTAAAGAAACATTATTAGGAAGAAGAATCAAACAGTTTAGAACAACATATTTAGCTAGATAAGCAATTTAAGCCACCAAAGACCTAGGCAGGGCTGGATTAAGAATTACATGGTGAACAAAAACAAATCCAACCAGGACTCAAATCGCAGCTCCTTCGACTATCCAAAACCCATTAGGCTAACAAGGTCGCTACACTTACCCCAAAGATGTAGGCCTATAGAATATCTGAAACCTATGATCCACACTTATTTTGCTTTCCTTCGTGTTTTCCTGTCCACATCCTGCCTTTTTTAATTCCAATCTTCTGACAGAAGATCTTTTTTCTTATTTCCCGTTTTCGTCCTGTTTTCTTTCTTTGTGGACGTTATTTACATGCCTCACCAGATGAGCCTTCTGAGTGAATCCTTTACCACATACTGAGCAGACATGTTGTTTCTCTCCTGTGTGAGTCCGAATATGTTCATTTAGGTGTCCCTTCTGATAGAAGCTTTTCCCGCAATCACCACAGCTAAATGGTTTCACTCCTGTGTGAGTCAGTATGTGTGTATTTAGGTCTCCCTTCTGATTGAAGCTTTTTCCACAGTCACCCCAGCTAAATGGTTTCACTCCAGTGTGAGTCAATACATGCTTCCTTAGGTGCCCCTTATGATTGAAACATCTCCCACAGTCACCACAGCTAAATGGTTTCTCTCCGGTGTGAGTCAGCATATGCCTCCTTAGGTCCCCCTTGTAACTAAAGCTTTTCCCGCAGTCACTACAGTTAAATGGTTTCTCTCCTGTGTGAGTCCGTATATGTTCGGTTAGGAGCCACTTCTGATTAAAGCTTTTTTTCCCACAGTCACTACAGCTAAATGGTTTCTCTCCTGTGTGGGTTCGAATATGTTCGGTTAGATATCCCTTCTGAATGAAGCTTTTCCCGCAGTCTCCACAGCTAAATGGTTTTTCTCCTGTGTGAGTCCGTACATGGTTGGTTAGGTGCTGCTTGCGTTTGAAGCTCTTCCCACAGTCACCACAGCTAAATGGTTTCTCTCGTCTCTCCTGTATGAGTCATCATGTGCCTGGAAAGAACCCCTTTGTATTTGAAGGTCTTGCCACAAATGGGGCAGGGCTTCTCCACGTGACAGAGTCGGACATGGGCTTTCAGTTTACAGGTGGAATTGTAGTGTTTTTTGCAGAATCAGCATTCCCTGGGTCTCATCTTGGTGAGTCAAATGCCTCTGCAGGTCAGCTTTCAGAGCAAATGTTGCACCACAGTCATGGCAGCATACTGTTTTTTTAGATGTGGTGTTCCTGGAGTCATTGTATTGATTATTTAGGTGGGTCGCATTGTCAATAGGTTTGAGATCCACTGGTTTAGAGTCACTCTCTACATTCTCCACAGTCTGGGTTTCAAGAAGAGTCAAGGACTGAAGTCAATCCTCCTGATCACATTCACTTTTCACACAAGGAGGAGTGCATTTGAACTCTATGATATCAACCTCCATCCCTTGAAGCTTCTCTTTCTCCTGACTGGTCCAGAGTTCCTCCTGTTCCTCTTTAATCTGTATGGGCTCTGGATCCTCCTGCCCCAGTCTGGTGCTCCACTCCTGCTCACAGTACTGCTGCTCAAAGGGAACATCCTCTTCAGAGACAGCGAGAGAGAGTTGCAGGGAGTCTGGAGGGAAGAAGAAGAAGGGAGCAGATATTATCTATACAGCCTTTAGACATCAGGGTTGGGGTCAATTCAAATTGAAGTCAGGCAATGCAGGAAGTAAACAGAAAAAAAAGATTTTTTTTTTTTTTTAATCCATTTTCATTTACTTCTCAAAGTTGAGAAAAAAGCTGAATTCTTTACTCTCTTCTCAGTCATCCACATACCCCCAAATCTCCGCTCAACGCAACTTCAAAAGTCCACTATCACAAGATTCGGAAAGTATTCAGAACCCTTCACTTTTTCCAAATTTTGTTAAGTTACTGATTAAATTTCGTCAATCTATACACAATTCCCATAATGACAAAGCAAAAACGGGTTTAGAAATGTTAGCAAATTTATGAAGGGAAAAAAAAAAAAAATATATATATATATATATATATACACACACCTTATTTACATAAGTATTCAGAACCTCTGCTATGAGACTCGAAATTGAGCTCAGGTACATCCTGTTTCCATTGATCATCCTTTAGATGTTTCTACAACTTGATTGGAGTCCACCTGTGGTAATTTCAATTGATTGGACATGATTTGTAAAGGCACACACCTGTCTATATTAAAAGGTACCACATTTAACAGTGCATGTCAGAGCAAAAACCAAGCCATGAGGTCGAAGGAATTGTCCTTAGAGCTCTGAGACAGGATTGTGTCGAGGCACAGATCTGGGGAAGGGTACCACAAAATGTCTGCAGCATTGAAGGTACCCAAGAACACAGTGTTCTCCATCATTCTTAAATGGAATAAGTTTGGAACCACCAAGAGTCTTCCTAGAGCTGGCCGCCCAGCCAAACTGAGCAATCGGGGGAGAAGGGCCTTTGTCAGGGAGGTGACCAAGGACCCGATGGTCACTCTGACCAGAGTTCCTCTGTGGACATTCGAGAACCTTCCAGAAGGACAACCATCTCTGCAGCAATCCACCAATCAGGACTTTATGGTAGAGTGGCCAGACAATAGCCACTCCTCAGTAAAAAGGCACATGACAGCCTGCTTGGAGTTTGCCAAAAGGCACCTAAATGACTCTGACCATGAGAAAAAAGATTCTGTGGTCTGATGAAACCAGCGAAGAGCCCGATCTCAATCCTATTGAGCACATATGGGACCTGTTGGAACGGAGGGCTGGGGCCATTCCCCCCAGAAATGTCCGGGAACTTGCAGGTGCCTTGGTGGAAGAGTGGGGTAACATCTCACAGCAAAAACTGGTAAATCTGGTGCAGTTCATGAGGAGATGCACTGTAGTACTTAATGCAGCTGGTGGCCACACCAGATACTGACTGTTACTTTTGATTTTGACCTCCCTTTTGTTCAGGGACATATTATTCAATTTCTGTTAGTCACATGTCTATGGAACTTGTTCAGTTTATGTCTCAGTTGTTGAATCTTGTTATGTTCATACAAATATTTACACATGTTAAGTTTGCTGAAAATAAATGCAGTTGACAGGGAGGACATTTCTTTTTTTGCTGAGTTCATTTCCATTGTTAGAGCGGTCAGTTGACCATCTTGTCAATATAATAGCTAATATTTGGTGAAAGTGATGACCCTTCTGCTTTGCTTCCATATTTTTTATTTTACCTTTATTTAACTAGACAAGTCAGTTAAGAACAAATTCTTATTTACAATGACGGCCTAGGAACAGTGGGTTAACTGCCTTGTTCAGGGGCAGAACAACAGATTTTTACCTTGTCAGCTCGGGGATTCGATCTAGCCCAACAATCTAACCACTAGACTACCTGCCGCCCTATATACTTTCTCATGTTGTTGTGAATGGGCTTCAAGATAACTAAATTCATTAAAATAAGCTGAAGTTATTTTAAATCAAATTATATTTATTTTTATGGATGCATTTACTTCTACCAAATGCCTTGTGAAAATGTTCAATTGTGTTTTCATATGACCAAAATCTTCATCAAAGGCATGTAGTAGAAATTAATAGAGCCCTCAATGGAAAGCCCTGGATCAGAGATAATATAACATATTTTTTTAAATGGGTATCACTTTTAAGCCCTATTTGCACAGGAGCAATATTACTAGAGAACATTGGTTATGCAACTATTGCCCCAGAGGACGATTTGGACGGGATTAGGTTGCTCAAAACTGGCCCCTGTAAAAAAAAAATATATATATTTAATAAATTGATCGCTATGCAGAAAGTCTGGAGGTTTTTATTCTAGGCGTTAAGATATTTCAACATGTCCCAAGTTTCTAAGCCATACCCAACCATCTTTGGTATAGTGTCGCCATAATATTTGAATTGAGGAAGTGTGATCATAATCATTATTTTAGCGATCCGATAGTAGACGTCCTAAAATATCCCCCAAGCCTGCAGACGAGACCTAAACAGCGCACTTGATGGTTTTAGGCCAGGCTTTGACAAATATACAGTACCAGTCAAAAGTTTGGACACACCTTCTCATTCAATGTTTTTTCTTTATTTTTATTATTTTCTGTCATCAAGGCAAAGGGTGGCTACTATGAAGAATCTCATATAAAATATAGTTTGATTTGTTTAACAATTTTTTGGTTAGTACATGATTCCATAGTTTGTCTTCACTAGTATTCTACAATGTAGAAAATAGTAAAACAAAGAAAAACCTGGGAATTAGTAGGTGTGTCCAAACTTTTGACTCGTACTGCATATATAGGATTTGAGTTGAGAAAAAGTCTATCCACAAATGTAAAAAAAATAATAATAATAATAAAAAAAAAGATGGCTTCCGTTTTACAGGCTGCTAACCAATTGTGCTATTTTGTGTGTCTTTTCACATTGTTTGTACATTATGTTTCTGATACCGTCTTATGACCGAAAAGAGCTTTTGGTCATAGAAAACAATGGCGGAAACATTATGTTAAAAAAAAATATAATAATAATATCACAATTGGCCAGGGGCCCGTAAAGCGGCAGCCATCCCCTCCGGCACCATTCTCACATTTGAGATCGTGTCTCAATGTCATCAAGGTATGAAATTATTGTTATTTTAAAATACAATCTCTTTTTGGGCTTAGTTGGCCAATGTGCAGTGTAAAAAAAATGACCGACATAACAGATATGGACGGGACATGAATTGCGGATGTGACGATTTGTGCTTGTGCACATAATTAGGCCTACATAGCGGACAGTCTAAACTCCACTCCAAGGGTGAAAGAAGTTTCAGATGACTCCACCAACAGAGGGGAGCAGAGACAAGGCTTTGTGGAATCTAACTGACTACATCGATTAGCCCAAGGTCAATACTTCAAAATGTTATAATTATGAAACGCCTAGCTTGTACTTATGTTTGTCCTCTGTAGTTGTGTGCCTTTCTTTGCTTAAATACATACTTTTTCAATAAAGGTTAATCAAATACAACCAGACTGTTGATTCAATTGGCACATGCGCTTTAGCGCTGAGTTGCCATTTTAGAGCAACAGCAATGAGCAAACAGTCAGTGGTTGCATTTGATTAAGCTGGTATTTTTTTTATTCGGCTTTCATATTGGCAGGTTAACTAACAACAAACTCCACAACCAAAAGTATGAGGACACCTGCTCATCGAACATCTCATTCCAAAATCATGGGCATTAACATGGAGTTGGCCCCACTTTGCTGCTATAACAGCCTCCACTCTTCTAGGAAGGCTTTCCACTAGATATCTGAACATTGCTGCGGGGACTTGCCTCCATTCA
This sequence comes from Salvelinus alpinus, assembly GCF_045679555.1. Taxonomy (NCBI): domain Eukaryota; kingdom Metazoa; phylum Chordata; class Actinopteri; order Salmoniformes; family Salmonidae; genus Salvelinus; species Salvelinus alpinus. Next base: position 63,865,662 of record NC_092087.1, read on the forward strand.
GCCACAAGAGCATTAGTGAGGTGGGGAACTGATGTTGGGCGATTAAGCCTGGCTCGCAGTCGGTGTTCCAATTCATCCCAAAGGTGTTCTATGGAGTTGAGGTCAGGGCTCTGTGCAGGCCAGTCGAGTTATTTTGTATGGACCTCGCTTTGTGCACGGGGGCCTTGTCGGAACTGTTGCCACAAAGCACAGAATTGTCTAGAATGCCATTGTATGCTGCAGCGTTAAGATTTCCTTTCACTGGAACTAAGGGGCCTAGCCCGAACCATGAAAAACAGCCCCAGACCAGTATTTCTCCTCCACCAAACTTTACAGTTGGCACTATGAGGGAAATTGTGCTGTAACTGGTATTACACTACTATTAGACCGTTCATTGAATATTGACAGATCATCTATCTGCTAGTCAGATTAGTATGGCCCATGTTCTTTCTATCTGCCCACAAATCATAGGCTTTGGTCTCTAGATTGAGTGTGGTGGATTTACTGAGAAATCAGTATAATATGTCTTCTAACCATGGTTCAGTCTGTACTCAGCATAGCTGACGGGAGGACTTGAACTAAGTGGGAAAACTGCAGGACCGATGGACCCGTTTCCTTCAGGTCCGCTTTTTCCTGTTAGAGTGACTATGACTGAGAGATCAGTACAGTAGAGGTCATGTATTCTAACCTGCCCACAAGTCTATGACTATGTTTGGGCAGAAGGATGAGGGAAATAGTTCCTGTAACTAGATTACAGTGCTATTAGACCAATCATTGAATATTGACAGGATATTGAAGCATGAGCTATCTGAGATTAGTATGGCTCATATTCTGTTTATCTGCGCACTAGCCATTGACTATGTCTCTGGACTGAGTGGGGCGGATTGTACTGAGGACACAGTATATTGTGACACAGTGTGTCACAGTACTGTGGGACTTGGTCGCAGCCATTGCTGGGCCCGACCTTTTCATTAAGTGGGAAGTGTTTGGCTCAGCAGGGAGTACATTTTGGAGCGTTGCGCTCCACGATATAGAGCGATAGTTACTAGAGTTGTAACTCCAGTTGGAATAGTGGACCCGAGCCCCATAGGACTTAACGTCGCTATTGCAGAATGCAGGCTTTTGACAGCATGTACTAAAGTCGATTTAATCACATTCGTCCCCACGTTTGGTGACTGTAATTTAGGCTGTGACAATTTAAAAGCAGCAGATAGACCTACAGTATATTTTAGCATGAAGTTTTGTAGGGTGACCTGATTTGTAACTATTAAAATAATTTTGAAAAGATTGTGAACCTAAGTGTCAATTTCGTCCCCCAAAAATCTAAGTAACAAACTCGTCGAAGTTTGAGTATTAATTTAATGTTCAAAGCATCCTGAATACACCTGACCTATGTTTTTTATTTTCCACCCTGGTCATAGGCCTAAGCTATGTCAAAATACGTAGAATGGCAGGAAATTCGCTTTAAAAAAAATATATTCCCCAATCCCCTGTCTAGGGGTTGTGCCAGGGGGCAATGAAATTCACATCGCAAATCTCACTCTAAACTTAATTCAAAAGTTGGCAGCCCTGAAAGCAAACTTTTCTAGCTATGCCAGGAAGAATCGGGCATCATCCGCTCGTTATGGATGTGTCCAAATTAATGTGAATAGAAAGCAGCTTAAACAAACGCAAATGTAGCTACCAGCTGCAGAGGTCGTGACTGTGTTAGCCGTAGCTAGTTGGCTAGCTAGCAAGCAAGGGGCAAGAACGTTGCCAGCGACAATGGAACATAGCTATAGAACGAACAACTGCCTGGGGCAGCGTCTAACGACTGGGTCGCGTCTAGTAACCAAAAGATGACAAAGCATGAATTACCTTGCAAAAAAAAAAATGTCCCCCTGGTAACTGTACTTTAGTATTGTTTTATTTGGCAACTGTGTTATATAAGCGGTATAAAGGCCTGAGTTCTGTACATTACCTTGGAAATATTGTCGGCGTTTATCCACTTACATAATTACATAACCCTATCCCCCGGTAGATCTCTACAATCTACATACGAACCAATTCTACATAGTTTTATCTTCGGGGTGATCCGCAGCAATCTCCGTAGCCGATCATTCTCCTCCTGGTACTCTGCCACCGTTTTCTCAACTGCCGCGAAAATCTCCAAGGCAGCCGCTGTTAAACGCTCATTTAAAAACTCACGAAACGACTGTAGTTTAGACATTTTTCGACTGAGCGAGGTGGGTAGTCGGCGGGTCTTCACTCCGCAAGGAATTTTCATAACCAAAACAAACCAGTCTCTACTTCTACTTCCTTTTACTACTTCTTTGAGTTTCATGACGAACTACACACACATGGTGTATTGTTGCCACCAACTGGACGGGGGTGAAAACATTTACAAAATAAACAATTCCATAGGGGAAGGGAAAATGAAGATGAATCCACACAAACTGCAAAAAAGTATTAATAAAAAATATATACATTCCCACATCTGCAGTCATGAAACTCAAATGCCCTGCTCAGGATCTGGGGCCTGAGAGGGTGGGACTGCAGGAGACAGTAACACACATGCATGCATACTCCCAGATGTTGTTGGTGTACCAGCCATATGATAACCAACTATTAACAAGTTTACCATGGCAGACAACCGTTTCCCTTCACACCAATACATATAAGCTGTTCATGTGACATCACCATAACTCATATTCGTTACAACATATGCTTTTACCATATTTATTTAAAAGCTCAAATTTTCTTTCTCCAAGGAATCATCTTTTATGCCGTGCAAGTGAAAAGGATAATCAAACACGTCCGCTGTTGCTGCATTGAATAATACAGTTGCCATGCAATCTGATATCTTGTGCTTTCTGTCCATTCCTTTGAAAGAAAGTGGATTGTCCTACGGGAAATTCTCTCTGAAGGATGAGGGAGGGATCCTGCAGGTTGTCCTAGAGGAAAATGTCCATGAGAATCTTACCTACAGGATATCCCAATGTATTTTGGTGCCAATTCCTGCAGGATTTATTTGACGACTATCTGCAGGATTGTTTTCCTGCAGGAATTTTTTTGTAAGGCCAGTTAAAACATTTTGCTCCTTGGTCATTCTCTTCTTCTAAACTAATTCCAGTTTTGTGGTTTTCTTCTTCTTTTGTGTTTAACAGCGGCTGGTGAACCCAGAAATGTGCAACAGCGCCACCAGTTGGATGGGGTTTACTAATGTACAAAGCAGCCAGACCAGTAGTAAAGGGAATACCATAACTAATTAAATCCAAGCAAACAGTGGTTATCATAGACTGGCTAGTCAGTTGGTTTGCTAAGACAACTGAGAGGCTAGTTAACTAGCTAGTTAGCTATTGTTTTTATTTTAACAAGAACAGAAGAATTGGCTTGGAAATGGCATAAGCTTGCTGAAATGGAGCGGATCTCCCGAGTGGTTACTCCAAGGTGGACTTTTCCTGTAACTGAGGTGCAGTGACCCTTTGCCGCCCTAGCTGGCATCACCCAGGTGGGTGCTAAACAATGTTTGAGAAGTACCTGCCCACAGAGCCTACAAAGAGGCTGGGGATGGCAATTAATTCACATGAACTCAACTAGTGAACACACAATGTCAGGATGAGGCCAGTAAGCCGTGGTCCACCTTCCTTATCTCCCACAGTGATTAGCCAACACTTACCATCAAGGCCAGTACTGGGCCCGGCTGAGATATGTAGGTGAAGTCGAGGCCCCTAACAGAGTGCCTTCGGAAAGTATTCAGACCACATGACTTTTTCCCAAAAATGTTACGTTACACCCTTATTCTAAAATGTAGTAAATCGTTTTCCCCCCCTCATCAATCTACACACAATACCCCATAATGACAATGCAGAAACAGGTTTTTATAAATGTTTGCTAATTTATAAAAAAATGAACATCACATTTATATAAGTATTCAGACCCTTTACTCAGTACTTTGTTGAAAAACATTTGGCAGCAATTACAGCATCGAGTCTTCTGGGTATAATGCTACAATGTTGGCACATCTGTATTTGAGGAGTTTCTCCATTCTTCGCCGCAGATCCTCTCAAGCTCTGTCAGGTTGAATGGGGAGCGTTGCAGCACAGCGATGTTCAGGTCTCTCCAGAGATGTTAGATGGGGATCAAGTCCGGGCTCACTCAAGGACATTTAGAGACTTGTCACGAAGCCACTCCTGCGTTGTCTTGGCTGTGTGCTTAGGGTTGTTGTCCTGTTGGAAGGTGAACCTTCGCCACAGTCTGAGGTCCTGAGTGCTCGGGAGCAGGTTTTCATCAGGGATCTCTTTGTACTTTGCTCCGTTCATCTTTGCCTCAATCCTGACTAGTCTCCCAGTCCCTGCCGCTGAAAAACATCCCAGCAGCATGATGCTGCCACCTCCATGCTTCAACGTAGGGATGGTGCCAGGTTTCCTCCAGACATGACGCTTGTCATTCAGGCCAAAGAGTTCCATCTTGGTTTCATCAGACCAGAGAATCTTGTTTCTCATGGTCTGAGAGTCTTTAGGTACCTTTTGGCGTGCTGTCATGTGCCTTTTACTGAGGATTGGCTTCTGTCTGGCCACTCTTACATAAAGGCCTGATTGGTGGAGTTTTGTTGGACACAGTTAAAACAATTGCTATTTAAAAGCATTTTGTTGTGTTACATCCTAAATTTAAAATGGATTAAATTGAGAATTTCTGTCACAGGCCTACACACAATAGCCCATAATGTTAGATTGCATCATCTGGGGATCTGTTGGGGAGGTATGCGAATTGGAGTGGGTCTACAGTGTCATGTAATAGTATTCCACGGTGTAATAGGATTCCACCTTCCTCCTATATTGTCCTTTTGATATTTAATGTCTATGTAAATGTACAGACCTGATCTACAAAAAGAGCCAACAGACTGTACTTTCTCAAAAAGCGGGGATCGTTTAATGTAGACTGTACTATACTGACTCTGTTTTACAAATCTTTCATTGAGAGTATTTTAACTTTTTGTATTGTTGTTGGTTTGGCAATGCCACTGTCAGCCAGAGAAATATGCTGAGGATTATCACCACACCATGCAAGGTACTTGGAGTCAAACAGACAGGCCTGGATGAGATCTTTAAGGTCAGGGCCCTCCGCCAGGCTCACAAAATAATTTTAGACCCAAGCCACCCCCTGTACCTGGACTTTGAACTACTCCCCTCTGTGCGCAGGTATAGGGCACCCCTCAGCAGGAAAAACAGAACTAGACAATAATGTGTGCCAGGTGTGATATCCCTCCTAAATAGCTCGGGCTAATGTTCCTATCGACTCAGTAAGGCCAGCAGGCTAGTCTTTTTTAAATTTGTATTTATTGATATGTAACTGTTATGAAAGTTGTATTGCCAATTTTGTTTTGTATTCAAACGGAACTTTAAACGTGTACATGACACTGCAACAAAATTTCCCCATGGGGACAATAAAGTCAGTAAGTCTTGTCGGAGGTCGTAGCGGGCTTTCTTGTATGCGTCCGTGTCCCATTCCTTTTAAGAGGTAGCTCTAGCCATTAGCCCAGCACGGATATTTCCTGTAATCCATGATTTTTGGTTTGGATACGTTCTTATCGTCACTATGGGGATGACATTGTCTATGCACTTATTGATGAAGCCCATGACTGTTGTGGTAAACTCCTAAATGCAATTGGATGACTCCCTCAACATATCCCAGTCTGTACTAGCAAAACAGTCTTGTAGCTTCGCGTTTGCTTTATACGGCCACTTCCGTATTGAGCGCATCTTTGTGAACAGGAAGCAGGAGAATGGAGTCATGGTCAGATTTGCCGAAGAGAGGACGAGGGAGGGCCTTGTATGCATTTCTGTGGGTGGTCTAGAGGTTTTGCTCCCCTAGTGGCACGGGAGACGTGTTGGTAGAAGTGAGGTAGGGCGGTTTTAAGTTTCCCTGAGTTAGTCTCTGCCCACCAGAAAACACTGCCTCTGGGTGAGTGGTTTCTTGTTTGTTTATGGCCCCATAAAGTTTGTTGAGTGCCAGAGTGGTGTTGGCTTGGGGCGGGATGTGAGCCATGATAATTATGGATGAGAATTGTCTTGGTAGATAAAAGTGTCTGCATGAGATATACCATGAGATATTCTATTCTGAACAAAAATATAAATGCAACATGTAAAGTCTTGGTGCTGTTGTGGAAATTCACAGGACACTCGAAGTCAATCTTAAATTAATCACTCTTTAATGTCAGCAAGCTGGAGAGGTCACAATCAAGCTTAGATGCATAAAGTACGGGTCTGAAGTGAGCTCTAAAAGGGTGTTCCTTACATAGAGCCTTATATACGGCTACCTAAACCTACATACACATGATTCATTGGATTGGTTCCTACATGTGACTGGCTCCGTCTCCTATCTTAACTTAAAGAACATATTCTGCCAGATGTTCCTCTGGAGGGGGCCATGACCCCCCCCCCCCCCCCCCAGTCATTTGCAGGAATTGTCAAATTAATGTTAATTTCTCTACCATAAGCCGCCTCCAATGTCGTTTTAGAGAATTTGGCAGTGCGTCCAACCAGCCTCACAACCGCAGACCACAGATCCGGCATCTTCATCTGAGACCAGCCACCCGGACAGCTGATAAAACTGAGGAGTATTTCTGTCTGTAATAAAGCCCTTTTGTGGGGGAAAACTAATTCTGATTGGCTGGGTCTGGCTCCCCAGTGGGTGGTCCTGGCTCCCAAGTGGGTGGGCCTATGACTAGTCTTGTGAAATCCATAGATTAGGGCCTACTGAATGTATTTCAATTGACTGATTTCCTTATATGAACTGTAACTCAGTAAAATTGTTGTGTTTATGTTGGTTCAATACACCAATGGTCAAAAGTTTTAGAACACCTACTAGGGTTATTTTTACTTTTTTACTATTTTCTACATTGTAAAATATTAGTGAATACATCAATACTATGAAATAACACATATGGAATCATGTAGTAACCCCCCCCCAAAAAATATATTTTATATTTGAGATTCTTCAAATAACCACCCTTTGCCTTGATGAGAGCTTTGCACACTCTTGGCATTCTCTCAACCAGCTTCACCTGGAATGCTTTTCCAACAGTCTTGAAGGAATTCCCACATATGCTGAGCACTTGTTGGCTGCTTTTCCTTCACTCTGCGGTCCAACTCATCTCAAACCATCTCAATTTGGTTGAGGTTTGGGGATTATGGAGGCCAGGTCATCTGATGCAGCACTCCATCACTCTCCTTGGTAAAATAGCCCTTACACAGCCTGGAGGTGTGTTGGTTCATTATCCTGTTAAAAAACAAATGATAGCCCCAAGTGAACAAAATATTGAGATTTCCTTCACACTTGAAGCCACACACCAGTTGTTATTTATGATAAAACACCTCCTTTCGACTTCTCCAAAGTTGCCGTTCAAACCTGCCATTGCATGGAGAATCCACCGCGTACTACGTACATAGCGTCATCATCCAGCCACATTTCAGCAAGACACATAATATTGCAGCTTTTCAAGTCTCTGATATGAGACTCTCGAACAAAGCTCATCCATCTTATTTGCCAATAGAACGGAGGGGAGAGATGTTCGGTTTTCTCTTTGCCTCAATATCACCAAGACGCCACCTCAACTCCCACGTCTACCACTGCAACGTTTTGGTAGCCCATGAAACAAAGGAATAAGGTCCGGTATGAACAGCTGAGTCAGAGTTGAAGTCGTATTTGAAATCGAGGTTAGTAACTATCGATCTGATCTCCAGAACTGCTTGACGGTCATATGTGATAACTTTCTGTAAAAACAAAGTAGAGTGCCTTCAGAAAGTATTTTCACCCCTTGACTTTTTTTGTGTGTTACAGCCTGAATTTAAAATGGTTTAAATTTAGATTTTGTCTTACTGAATTATGTTTTTAGAAATGTATTCAAATTAATACAAAATAAAAAGCTGAAATGTCTTGAGTCAATAAATATACAACCCCTTCATTATGGCAAGCCCAAATAAGTTCAGGAGTAAAAATGTGCTTAACAAATCATATAATAAATAGCATAATATTGTTTAACATGATTTTTGAATAACTACATCATCTCTGTACCCCACACATACAATTATCTGTAAGGTCCCTCAGTCAACACAGATTCAACCACAAAGACCAGGAAGGTTTTCCAATGCCTGTCAAAGAAGGACACCAAATTGGTAGATAGATAAAAAGCAGACATTGAATATCTCTTTGAGCATGGTGAATTTATTAATTACACTTTGGATGGTGTATCAATACACCCACACGCTACAAAGATACAGGCGTCCTTACTATCTCAGTTGCCAGAGAGGAAGGAAACCACTCAAGGATTTCACCATATGGAGTTTAATGGCTGTGATAGGAGAAAACTGAGAATGGATCAACAACATTGTAGTTACTCCACAATACTAACTTAAATGACAGATTGAAAAGAAGGAAGCCTGTACAGCATAAAAATATTCCAAAACATGCATCCTGTTTGCAATAAGGCACTAAAGTAAAGCTGCAAAAAAATTGGCAAATTAACTTTATGTCCTCAATACAAAGTGTTATGTTTGGGGCATATCCAACACAGCACATCACTGAGTACCACTCTTCATATTTGCTTGTCATCGGCAAGGACAGGGAGTTTTTTAGGATAACAACAAATGGAATAGTGCTAAGCACAGGCAAAATCCAAGAAGAAAACCTGGTTCAGTTTGCTTTCCAACAGACTGTTTCACCTGTCTTTGTGCTTGTCTCCACCCCCCTCCAGGTGTCGTCCATTTTCCCCATTATCCCCTCTGTACTTATACCTGTGCTTTCGGTTTGTCTGTTGCCAGTTGTCTTGTTTGTCAAGCTGATCACCGTTTGTCCTGTCAGCTCCTGTTTTTTCCCAGCCTCTCTTTTTCTCGCCCTCCTGGTTTTTGATCCTTGCCTGTCCGAACTCTGAACCTGCCTGCTCGCCGTCCTGTACCTTTGCCTCTGTTGCTGTATTAAACATTGTTACTTTGACACGGTCTGCATCTGGGTCTTAATAACTTATCCTGATAGTACGAACTGGCCCTGACTGACCCAGCAGACCCGGGCCAGCCGCGCGACACCATCTCCTCCCAAGGAGCCACCATCAGGAGGCACGAGGAACTGCTTCGTGGCCTTATGGAGGGGGTCCAAATGTTGGCTGAACGCCATGACCGGGCATTGGACGGTTGGCTGGAGCAATTCCACGGGTTGTCTGGGATGAAACCTACCACGGTGGTAACACCACAGCCCCTCGGCACTGCTAGCAGCTGGGTTACTGTCTCGGCCACTCCACCTTCTCAGAAGCCTGGTTTACCCACCCCCGGAATGCTTCAATGGAGAGTCGAGCACCTGTCGGGCGTTTCTAGATCAGTGTGCCCTCATTTTCGAGCTTCAGCCCTCCTCCTTCCCCTCGGAATGCTCCAAACTAGCCTATCTCATCACGCTAATGTCCGGGAGGGCTCTCACCTGGGCTACTGCTGTATGGGAGCAGCAGCCGGCCATATGTGTTAGTCTGGAGGGATTCGTGGCAGAGGTGAAGAAGGTTTTTCACGCCCCGTTCTCCGGGGGAGAAGCTGCCCGGAGGCTAATCTAGTTTCGGCAGGGCTCCTGCAGTGTGGCTGACTATGCGGTGGTTTTCCGCACGTTGGCAGCAGAGAGTGCTTGGAATCAGGAAGCACTGATAGATATATTCCTGCACGGCATCTCGGAGGTGGTCAAGGACGAGCTTGCTGCCCGGGAGTTACCTACGGATCTCGATTCCCTCATTGCTTTGACCATCCGAATTGATGGGCGACTACGGGAACGACGGAGGGAGACGAAATTCGATTTTGCTCGCACGCCCAGGGATCCCACCTTGCCTCCGAGTCAAGAACGGAATCTCCCAACGATCTTGTTGCCGAGAGGACCCGAGGCTTCCCGACCTGCCCCGAGGGCTGCTGAAGACGGCCGAGGCACCGTTTCCTGAGCCTATGCCACTAGGCAGAGCTGGGCTGTCGCCAGCGGAACGGCAATATAGGATCAACACAAAGAGTCTGTATTGCGGGACTCTTGGTCATTTCGTGTCCTCTTGTCAACTAAAGAAGCCAGGCTCACCAGTAGGAGCAAGGACTCTGGTGGGCCATATTGAGAATGTTCCTGCTTCCCCTGGTGGCACCCCTTTTCATGCCATTCTGCTGTGGAAAGACCAGTCCAAATCTGTCCGGGTTTTCTAGTAGAAAGAGGAGGAAGGGAAGCGCTACTAAGGTACACAATAGTACATTTTGGTAGACAGAAGGTGCTCTTTGGTAAAAGGGGTGAATTGGTCATCAAAAAGAAAGGAGGTTCAAGGCACTCTTCATATAATTAATTAAAATGCCTTTATTTGTATGGCATGTTCAATAGAAACAAAGTTTTTTAAATCCGACGCGTTTCGGCTGCATGGCCTTCGTCAGGGAGTACAAAGACATAATACAATGTCCTCTTTTGAACAGATTTTCCAATTAGCCCTAATTTGAAGAGGGAGTGGTTACAAAATTGATTGTACACACCTAGTAAGCAATACTATACACATTAAAAAGTGAAATACTGTAGCTATGTTATCATAAAAATACAACTCCAAGCTAGAAGTATCAGAACACTTAGAAAGGTAGTTCTAACCTTAAATATGACTGGGAGAAGTGTCAAAAATAAGAAAGCAATATATTCCATAGTACACAGAAAAACATGAACAACAACAGTCTAAACATAGCTGAGGGCATTGACTCTGGGGCCGACGAGAGTTTTTTTGGATGCTACCCTGGTGTCTGAGCTGAACATCCCCACTCAGCCCCTCTCCATTCACATGGAGCGCTGGACGGGCACCTCTATAGGCCGAGTCACCCACAACACCACTCCCATCCACCTACGGGTGTCAGGGAACCACAGCGAGTCTATCCAGTTCCTGCTCATCAAGTCCCCTCTGATTCCTGTGGTATTGAGATTCTCCTGGCTCCAACGACACAATCCCCTCATTAACTGGTCTACTGGTGCCATCATGGGCTGGAGCCCAGTCTGCCACGCTCAGTCAGCACAACCTGCCCTGGGACATCTTGCTGAGGGCTCGGAAGGTGCCCCTCACCTCTCCACCATTCCCGCGGAGTACCAGGACCTCTGGGAGGTGTTCAGCAAGGCCCGGGCCATGTCGCTTCCGCCACACCGACCCTATGACTGCGGGATTGACCACCGCCCTGGGGACGTCTGTACTCTCTGTTGGGACCGGAGACTAAGGCAATGGATACCTACATTGGGGACTTCCTAGCTGCTGGATTTATCCGTCCCTCTTCCTCTCCTGCCGGCACAGGCTTCTTCTTCATGGAGAAAAAGGACAAGACCCTGCGCTCGTGCATTGACTACCGGGGACTCAACAACATTACTGTTAAGAACCATTACCCGCTACCACTCATCTCCTCGGCCTTCAAGCCACTCCAGAGGGATACTGTGTTTTCCAAGCTGGATCTACGGAACACTTACCACCTGGTGTGGATACAAGAGTGGGACGAGTGAAAGACCGCCTTCAACACGGCCAGTGGCCACTACGAGTATCTGGTCATGCCCTTTGGCCTCACCAACACCCCTGCTGTGTTCCAGCCTCTGGTGAATGATGTTCTCCACGCCATGTTGAACTGGTTCGTCTTCGTCTACATTGATGACATCATCGTCTTCTCCCGCTCCCCTCAAGAACACGTGCTCCACATCCGGCAGGTCCTTCAGCGCATTCTGGGGAATCAGCTGTTTTCTGGGTTACATTATCTCTGCTGGGAGTGTCCAGATGGATCCCGGGAAGGTGAGAGCAATGATGGATTGGCCTCAGCCTATGTCCAGGGTGCAGCTGCAACATTTCCTGGGGTTCGCCAATTTCTATTGCCTCTTTATCTGGGGTTACAGCACCCTGTCTTCCCCCCTGTCAGCACTCACCTCGCCCAAGGTTCCGTTCACATGATCCCCAGCTTCTGATCGGGCGTTCCGGGACCTCAAACATCGCTTCACCACAGCTCCCATCCTGGTTCATCCGGACCCAGCATGTCAGTTCATGGTGGTGGCCGATGCTTCGGACATCGGAGTGGGGGCTGTCTTGTCCCAGCTTTCTGCCCTTGACCTCAAGCTACATCCCTGCGCCTTCTTCTCCCATCGCCTCAATGCCACGGAAAGGAACTACGATGTGGGGAATCGGGAGCTTCTCACGGTGAAGATGGAGTTGGAGGAATGGAGGCACTGGCTGGAGGGGGCGGAACATCCGTTCATCGTGTTGACTGACCACAAGAACCTGGAGTATCTCCGCACCGCCAAACGCCTGAACTCCAAGCAAGCCAGGTGGGCCCTGCTGTTCACACGGTTCAACTTCTCACTCTCTTACCGGGCCGGGATCCAAGAATGTCAAGCCGGATGCACTGTCCCGCCGCTATAGCCCCACAACTACTACCCCAGAACTCAAGACCATCCTTCCCACCTTATGCCTGGTGACAGCACTCAGCTGGGGAATAGGGAAGCAGGTGTGTGAGGCACAACATTCCCAGCCAAACCAGGGGGGGGCCATAATAACCGGATGTTCGTTCCCAACATCGTCCGCTACGCGGTCCTGGAGTGGGCCCACTTCTCCAGGCTGGCCTGCCACCTAGGTGCCCGTCGGACCCTGGCCTTTGTGCGACAGTGTTTTTTAGTGGCCTACCATGGTCCTGGACGTTGCCGCATTTGTCGCCGCTTGCACAGTGTGTGCACAGATCAAGACACCTCGGAAAGCTCCGGCTGGTCTCCTACAACCTCTGCCTGTCCCCCACCGTCCTTGGTCTCACATCTCCCTGGACTTTGTCACGGGTCTTCCCCCGTCTGATGGCAATACCGCCATCCTGACTGTGGTGGATCAGTTCTCCAAAGCCACACACTTCAGTCCTCTCACCAAACTACCCTCTGCCAAAGAGACGGCCCAGCTCATGGTGCAGCACGTCTTCCGGATCCATGGACTGCCCGTGGCCATGGTCTCCGACCGGGGTCCTCAGTTCTGGAAGGCGTTCTGCGTACTCATTGGGTCGTCGGCCAGCCTGTCCTCCGGGTTCCACCCCCAGTCCAAAGGCCAGTCGGAGCGAGCCAACCAGGACCTCGAGATCACCCTGCACTGCTTGGTCTCCGCCAACCCCACCACCTGGAGCTGGCAGCTTGTGTGGGTCGAATACGCCCGCAACACCCTTCCCTGCTCTGCCACGGGCCTATGTCCCTTCGAGTGTTCCCTGGGTTATCAGCCCCCGCTCTTCCCTGAGCAGGAAGAGCATACCTTCTGCCCAGATGTTTGTCCACCGCTGTTGTTGAATCCTGGAGGAGAGCCCGGTCAGGCCTCCTCAAGACCACCTCCAGGTATTAACGACAAGCGGATCGCCATCGCAGTCCGGCTCTCCGTATCATCTCGGGCAGAAGGTATGGCTCTCCACCCGGGATCTTCCCTTCTGGGTGGAGTCTCGCAAACTGTCCCCCCGGTTTATTGGCCCTTTCCCCATCTCCAAGGTCATTAGTCCCTCTGCAGTTCGTCTTCCGTTGCCCGTACCCTTCGTATACACCCCAACTTTCGTGTGTCGCACAGTCCCTTGTCTTCCATTTCCAGGCCCACCCCTCCTCCCTGTGTTGTCGATGGCCATCCGGCGTGTTAGGTTAGACGCCTCCTGAGGGTTCGACCATGGGGCAGAGGTTTCCAGTACCTGGTTGACTGGGAGGGTTATGGCCCGGAGGAGAGGTGCTGGGTCCCTGCTAGAGACATCCTGGACCCAGCCCCATCGCCGACACCACGGTATGCGCCCAGGTAGGATGCCAGATGGCGCCCCTAGATGGGGGGAAACTGTCACGCCCTGATCTGTTTTACCTGTCTTTGTGCTTGTCTCCACCCCCCTCCAGGTGTTGACCATCTTCCCCAGTGTACTTATATAGTCCAAGATGGCGTAGCAGTAGGACATGTGTGTTTGTCTTTGTCACATCCCATGTCTTATCCCATGTAAATAGCCGGTCTTTTCGTATATATCTTAATCTCACTTTCTATCTACGAACTAAATATACTTTCCTGCAACCCGCCTCACCCAATGTGGTACGGATCTGCTATTTTTATTCCTTATTACTGGAACTTCCATCAGGAGCTAGCCAGCTGACAAGCTACAAGTCTTTGTTAGCCACGGCTAGCGGTCTTCACCTTTTTTCTCTGTCACCAGCCAGCATGATATCAATCCAGAGCATATCGGACTGCTTCTCTCTACCACATCACCGGATTCCTGCTGCTCTGGGTCATTACACCGGATCATCGCAGCTAGCTAGCTGTAGCTACTGTTAGCTAACGCCTCTGTCCCGAAGCAAGCACCAGCTAGCCTTGAGCTAGGCCCATATATCAACTAACTCTAGGACTACAATACCTCCTTTGCCAATTAGCCTGGACCCTTTATTGTCGACACGGAGACCCGCCGATCCATCACGACTGGACTGCCGACGTGATTGCCTGATGTAGTCTCAACAGGCTATTCTGTTACGATGCCGCCGAAGAACCATCTACTAGCCCTGGCCCGCTAGCTTTTCTGAACCCTGTGTCCCCTGCTCGCCTAGCGTAGTAGTGACTACCGAACGGCACCCTGACTCACCTATTGCTGCTCTTTTGACCCTATGATCACTCGGCTACACAGCTGATGCCCCCTGGATTGTTTCAATAACACGGTACCTCACTTTGTTTACCGGTTGGCCCCAGCCTCGAATTCAGGTCCTGTATGTACCTAACTGACCCGCTCTTGCCCATTCATCGCCATTTACCTGTTGTTGTCTTAGCTCTCCCAATCAACACCTGTGATTGCTTTATGCCTCTCTCTAATGTCAATATGCTTTGTCTACTGCTGTCTTGGCTAGTTCTTATTGTTTTATTTCACTGTGGAGCGCCCGGTCCCGCTCAACATGCCTTAGATAGATCTTTTGTCCCACCCCACACACATGCGGACACCTCACCTGGCTTAACTGGTGCCTCCACAGACAACCTCTCATCATCACACAACGCCTAGATTTACCTCCACTGTACTCACATCCTACCACACCATTGTCTGTACATTATGCCCTGAATCTATTCTACCACGCTCAGAAATCTGCTCCTTTAATTCTCTGTCCCCAAGACACTAGACGACTAGTTCTTATAGCCTTTAGCCGTACCCTTATCCTCCTCTAGTGATGTAGAGGTTAACCCAGGCCCTGTAGCCCCCAGTTCCACTCCTATTCCCAGGCGCTATCAATTGTTGACTAATGTAACCGTAAAAACCTTGGTTTCATGCATGTTAACATCAAAGCCTCCTCCCTAAGTTTGTTTTATTCACTGCTTTAGCACACTCCACCAACCCTGAAGTTAACCAATTAGGTTCAATGTTTGCCAGCTAACATTATGCTATAACTAGCAATGCGAAATGGCAATCTGTGAAAACATCGCTAACATTACACACAGTTCATACACAATGTTAGCTAGCTAGCTAGCCATCTAACGTCTAGCTAGCTAACAGGAAGCTTTAACTTGGGGTCTTTTGTTGAGACATGTAACTTTAACATAAACTAGCTAAACAATTAACTATAATCCCAAATCATAGAGTACTAGCAATACAAACCGATTGTCATAGCTAGCTAAAGTTAACCAAATAGGTTCAATGTCAGCTAGCAAGCCAGCCATCGAACTTCAGCTAGCTAGTTAGCTAACAGCAAGCTTTAACTTGCAATGAAAACAACTTTCTGACTAAATCAGAAATGTATAATAACAAACTGTAAGTATACTCTCTTACCCGTATACATGGATGAAAGCTTCACGGCAGACTGCAACCCCTTTCATTAAATAAGACCTCCTGTGTCGTTTCCATTTTGTATGTACAGCTTGCTTGTTCCATTGTTGATGTGCAATGCCACAAGAATCATCTTAAGCTTTAGACCCCACCCAAACTCTGACCATTTTACTCGCCCTAGCAGAGCTGGTTAGGCTGTTTTCATGTTCTCCAGGAAATCTTCCACATTTTGGAAAAGTCACTGTAGTCATGACAGATTACTCTGATGACGAAGTAGTGGATGTAGGCTAACATCACCAGATTGCTGCTTTCAGTGTCACTTACAGCAGGTCTTTGTGCTGAATATTTTTGCTTATGAGTCTCTTGACCAACAACATGGTAATTGCTTAATAATTTTTATTCTGAAAATATGTCTATGTACTGGTAGAAAAATGTACACAATCCAATCCAACTCATAAAAATGTACTTTTCTGACATGTTGCAGACTGTAGTTGTAATAACACATTTGTAAAAAGTTGTATTTTTGTGAAAGTTATTTCAGAGATTGGCAGCACAACTGAAAAAAAGACGAACTGCAGACCCTTCCATTTCGATCACAACCATTGAAACCATTGACCTGCCACTACCAGGAAGATCGATACCAAAGATTATTTATATATTGACAAGATATTGGACTGTCTGCTCAAACAATAGGCATACATGTCCGCAAAGTCAGAAGGGAACCTTCTAGCCGATGAGAGGGCATTGTTAGGATTTATGTTTATGCACTATAGCCTGCTACCATATTGTATGAAGATGAATATTGCTTTGTTACACACACACACAAACAATACAGATGTATGTGTGTAAAGACTGACCAACATTGAGTGAAAGGCCATAAAAGCTGTGGTCAATCTGGAGAGGGGAGGGGTGCATATCTCTAGGCCAACCAGGGAGGTTAGGGCACTGATTAATACCAAATAAGGGACTGTTTGAGTGTAGAATCGGGGAAGACACAAGACGGATCTAATCTACGCAACGACCAGATGCGGAATCTGAGAGAAAGGGACAGGCTGAGCAAAGTTTAAACCCCGCTCAGCCTCTACTGTGATAGGCCAACAGACGCGTTGGAACTACGTCATCACGGTATAAGAACAGCTGTTTACGTACTTCCTGCCAGTTCCCTGTTCTACCCTGCGCGGAGATACAGCGAACCCGTATATACGAAAATTACATTTGCCATTAATTGTTTGCGTTAATTAAACATAATTAAAGAAAGTTAGCAGACCTTGCTTTTTATTTATCCTGATACCGGATTTGTTACACGCAGCGCTCCACAGCATATAAGCATTGGCTCAACTTATATCAGTACATTCGTAACAACCTGAACATGACGAAACTTATATACGATCAAATACGCCTCACTTAGCAATTACATTTAATATTGACCAAATTCGACACATTATACAAAAAATCCCCACTTGGTCTGCTTCTCGCGTAAAGATTTGGGACGGAGTCTGTCCTCTCGCTTTCCCTTTCCGCCAGTCGATACCATAGAGAATGATAGAAGCCTATAGTGTCCAAAAGGTCGTTTTAGCATGGGCGTCCACCTTGCTTCCGTCATTTTAAAGTAGTAAAAAAGTTGTCAACTGGGTGGGAATTCCTATGGGTTGTAGGCTCGGTGGCGCTGCCCATTTTTGTCAAAGACGCTCTAATAGCACAGATATAACGATGAGTCCTCTGTCTATATGCGCTGCCCATGTTGTCAATGACGCTATAATAGTACAATTATAACGATGAGTCCTTCATCTATCTCTATGGCCAATACACTGTCGAAATGCTTGCTGGGATACCTGTCATGGCTGCGTCCTGTGAAGGGTTGAAATGGATGTTTGATATCGCTGAACGTGTAATGCTTATGGGATTGAAAACCACATTAACAATGTGGTGAAACGGGGTAGCCTAAATCACAAGGTGAGTTCCTCGGATTTGTGTTATTGCTAGTGGGTAGCTAGCTACACAAAATCATGGCATCTAGCTAACCCCAAAATGACTCCAGTTAGAGTTAGCTAACTTACTATGAAGTGCAGTGAACTGTAGTGTTTTGGATACTGTCGCCACAGAGTTTGACAACCATATTTGCAGTCTCTGTTAACTGCAGTGTAACAGAACAATTTTGTACGGGCGTGGCTAAAGTGCGTCAAGGTTTGATTTGCCAGATAACCCGGTTCAAGTTTCCCATTTCCTCCATCTTTGAAGTGGGTGCAACAACATAAGCTGTGCTAAGGTCAACCACGTCTGTTGCGTTTCAGGTTCTTTTTTTCTAGTGTCTTCAGGCATTCTATAAATCTTTGCAGCCTGACTGTAATAAAGACAATCTGGAACTCGATTTTATAATCCTAGCTCGATATTTTTTTCAAATGGGCAAATTAGCTTCCCAGAAGATACTGACCCTACCGTTACACTTGTTTACACTGAGCTGCACTGGAGTCAGAACGCAATCATGGTTACATTAAGACACAGTGGAGTCAGCGTGAGATATTTGTCAGAAAACATACCTCAATGCAAGGCTGGAATATGTCACTGTACTTCAAATTTGATCTTTATCCGCACTGCTCCACCGAGAAGTTTGAAATACTGCAAATTTTCCTGGAAAACTGCCCCTTTCGTCATCATGTTAGTTAATAGTAGCCACTGCTGCCATTTTGGAATGGCAGTGTTAGCCAGTATGCAAAGTTGATAATCATGTAATAATAAGGAATTCCCTTTGACCACGGCCACAAATTGGGGGAAAACAAACATTATTTCCAAATGACCCACATTGTAAAAGAGCCAACTTCGTGTTGATTTTTATGTTATACAGAAATAACAAAACATGGTGAAAACCTATGGTTTGTAATGCTCCCACGTAGGGAAATAGAGGCACGGTGGCTTCAGGTTTTTCGATGTGGGAAATGTAGGGCCCACAGGCCCTGTTTCATGACGTTGCTAGCAAACCGCATGGCAAATGGTAGTTGCAGAGCCCCGTAGTTAACCTACTGTACAGCACGACTGCAGATGCCAATGTGAAATTAAAATAACAATTCTGTTTTTTTTAGCACTGAAATGAATCGGGCGACCTCCCTGATAAGGAGGGTGAGACTGATAACCCATACCGACCCTACACTGGTTGCAAACTACCTCCCTTTCCCTATATTTGCTCCAGCTTGGACCCCTGCACCTCCACTGACCTGCCACCATGCCAGATTCCTTGCTACTAAGCAGGTGAGACATAGGGGCAAGTTTTAAGTTGAAGAAAAACATTCAGACCCCTTGACTTTTTCCACATTTTGTTACGTTACAGCCTTATTCTAAAATTGTAATTGTTTCCTCATCAATCTACACACAATCCACAATTGGATTTGAGGAATGTTTATAAAAACAGAAATACCTTATTTACATAACTATTCAGACCCTTTGCTATGTCACTCGAAATTGAGCTCAGGTGCATCCTGTTTCCATAGATCATCCTTGAGATGTTTATACAACTTGATTCGATTGATTGGACATGATTTGGAAAGGTACACACCTGTCTATATAAGGTCCCACAGTTGACAGTGCATGTCAGAGCAAAACCAAGCCATGAGGTTGAAGGAATTGCCGTAAAGCTCCGAGACAGGATTGTGTCGAGGCACAGATCTGGGGCATTGAAGGTCCCCAAGAACACAGTGGCCTCCATCATTCTTAAATGCAAGAAGTTTGAAACCACCAAGACTCTTCCTAGAGCTGGTCGCCCGGCCAAACGGCAATCGGGGGAGAAGGGTCTTGGTCAGGGAGGTGACCAAGTACCCAATGGTCACTGACAGAGCTCCAGTTCCTCTGTGGAGATGGGAGAACCTTCCAGAAGGACAACCATCTCTGCTGCACTCCACCAACCAGGTCTTTGGTAGAGTGGCCAGACGGAAGCCACTCCTCAGTAAAAGGCATATGACAGCCCGCTTGGTTTGCCAAAAGGCACCTAAAGGACTCTGACCATGAGAAACAATATTCTCTGGTCTGTTGAAAGCAAGATTGAACTCTCTGGCCTGAATGCCAAGCGTTACATCTGGAGGAAACCTGGCACCATCCCTACAGTGAAGCATTGTGGTGGCAGCATCGTGCTGTGGGGATGTTTTTCAGCGACAAGGACTGGGAGACTGCTCTGTTCATCTTTTCATCGATCCTGACTAAAGTACAGAGAGGTCCTTGATAAAAACCTGCTCAGGACCTCAGACTGGGGCAAAGTTTCACCTTCCAACAGGACAACAACCCTAAGCACACAGCCAAGACAATGCAGGAGTGGCTTCGGGAATACTTACTGAATACTTATGTTAATGTCATATTTAAGTGTGTGGATTGATGATGGAAAAAAACAATCAATTTTAGAATAAGGCTGTCACGTAACAAAATGTGGAAAAAGTCAAGGTCTGAATATTTTCCTACTGCACTGTAAATGCAAATGATAAGAAATGTAATAGGCCTTGATCTCTATTGAAAATAGAGATCATGTGGTTGTGGTCTTTCCTTATGCGTTTAGATCCATTAACATTTTCTTTCATGTCTTTTTTTTCTAGGGTAAAGGCCATAGTAAAGTTCAGAAAGTCAAACCGAAGCAGGACAAACAGGAAGTAGAAATAAAGCAGAAGATGACGGTGTCTGCACTGGCTGAAGCTATGAACAAAGACTTTGGTAAGGCTGATTTAATTTAATGTATAATCATTCAATAGTCTTTAAAGTTATTTATTTTACTGAATTATGGTATGGAGTATTGAGTGTTCCAAGATGATTAAAACTTGTCCAATAAGAAACGCTTGTTTTCGTTTTCCATTCCAAAATGTTTCGCTACGGTGTACACTAATGAATACAACGCAGGTCTGATGTGTAGTACTGATTTGAAGAGCGTACCATTTATTCCACAGATCATGTCTTTGAGGCTCTGCTCAACACCTCAGTGGACCTGGATTCCCTAGAGCCCCACTCTGTTCTGGAGGAGCAGTGGATCAAGGAGGTTGTGAAGAGGTCTGGGATGAAGTACAAGTGGGCCAAGCTGGTGGAGTCCAAAGAGCGTGAGAACAAAGACACTCAGAGAAGGTACAAGACCTGTCTTGTCGGCGGATTGTTAGAAGGGTGGTTAATAGAGTATTTTGGTTGACAGAGGCCCCGACACCATCAGCAAGATGTTGGACATTTCAAAACAACAGGACAACCCCTTGAGAATTGGTTGTTGGCCGTCTGTAGGCGTTAGGGTAGAAAGGGCTCAGTACCATCCATGTACTGACATTCCCATTCAAGCTCAAACCTGGATAAAACCCAAGTTATACCACCTGAATATTAACTTTTTTTATTTTCACATGAATGAACATACAAAATAGAAACAGAAGTTGAATCTGAATGTAAATCAATGTTTATTCTAGAGCTCCACCAGATCCGGCCGTCCTGGTGTCTCGTCCTCCTGTCGTCACCATAATGGGCCACGTAGATCACGGAAAGACCACTCTGCTGGACAGCCTTAGGAAGAGCCAGGTGGCTGCGGGGGAAGCAGGCGGCATCACCCAGCACATTGGGGCCTTCCTGGGTAGGGAAACACCTAGACTCCACAAGAAGTGTTGTTTTTTTTTGTGTAATGTTTAGTGATCATAAAACTAGCTGCTAGTAGTAGTGAATCTTACAGAATCTAGCTGAATGAATCAAGGGAATCATATTAATATTGTATGAAAATGTTGATTAAACACCGGCAGCTCCCCTCAGACCTGTCCCCCATATCCACTCTTTGCTTGAGGCTTGAGACCACCTGTCGATGCAGATCATTGAAAGGCTAAACTGTAAATGTTCTTTCTCAACCTGGTGCTATAATGCCTCATAGCAATACATATTTTGAATATACCAAACTTCTCAGTGAGGTTAGATTTATCTTCACAGATTTCAGAAGGTTCCATCCTGATTTCTCTCTGCAGTTCAACTTCCTTCGGGGGAAAAGATCACGTTCTTGGACACCCCAGGGCACGCAGCCTTCTCCGCCATGAGGGCCCGTGGAGCTTTGGCCACAGACATTGTCATCCTGGTTGTTGCTGCAGATGACGGGGTCATGAAGCAGACGATTGAATCCATCCTACATGCCAAAAAAGCCCAAGGTACTGTCATTTCATGTTGGTATTTCTCTGCGACTATAACACATTTTGGGCAACATCTTTGAGGGACATAATATTTTTTATAGATTAAATAACCCTAACTGTAACTTGAAGGCATTCAATCCAAACTGCAGCTGGCGATAGCATCATGTACAACACATATTCCTGCTGTTCACTTTAAATCTATATACACTGAACAAAAATATAACCGCAACATGTAAAGTTTGACCCATGTTTCATGAGCTGAAATAAAAGATCCCAAAAATGTTCCATGCGCACAAAAAACATTTCTCTCAACTTTTGTACACAAATGTGTTTACATCCCTGTTAGTGAGCTCCTTTGCCAAGATATTCCATCCACCTGACAGGTGTGGCATATCAAGACGCTGATTACACAGGTGCACCTTGTGCTGGGGACAACAAAAGACCACTCGGAAATGTGCCGTTTTGTCACACAACACGATGTCTCAAATTTTGAGGGTGCGTGCAATTGGCATGCTGACTGCAGGAATGTCCACCTGTGCTGTTACCGGGTAATTGAATGTGCATTTCTCTACCATAAGCCGCCCCAATGTCGTTTTAGAGAATTTGGCAGTACGTCCGACCGGCCTCACAACCACAGACCACGTGTATGGCTTCCTGTGGGCGACGTCAACGTTGTGAATAGAGTGCCCCATGGTGGCGGTGGGGTTATGGTATGGGCAGGCATAAGCTACGGACAATGAACACAATTGCATTTTATCGATGGCAATTTGAATGCACAGAGATACCGTGGCGATGTGCTGAGGCCCATTGTCGTCCCATTCATCCGCCACCATTACCTCATGTTTCAGTATGATAATGCACAGTCCCATGTCGCAAGGATCTGTACACAATTCCTGGAAGCTGAAAATGTCCCAGTTCTTTCATGACCTGCATACTCACCAGACATATCACTCGTTGAGCATGTTTGGGATGCTCTTGATCGACGTGTACGACGGCGCGTTCCACTTCCCGCCAATATCCAGCGACTTCGTACAGCCATTGAAGAGGAGTGGGACAATATTCCACTGGCCACAATCAATAGCCTGGTCAACTCTGTGAAGGTGTCGTGCTGCATGACGCAAATGGTGGTCACACCAGATACTGACTGGTTTTCTGATCCACACCCCTAACCTTTTTTTTTTTCCTTTTTTTTTTAAGGTATCTGGGACCAACAGATGCATGTCTGTATTCGCAGTCATGTAAAATCCATAGATTAGGACCTAATGAATTTCAATTGACTGATTTCCTTCTATGAACTGTAACTCAGTAAAATCTTTGAAATTGTCACATATTGTGTTTTTTATATTTTTGTTCAGTATAAATCATCACTGCCTTTTCATGGCTAACGAGACATAACATTGTTGATCTGATCAAGGCTCCCAATGAGCTCATTTAATGACAGTTCATTATTGTATGACTTTTATGTACCTGAATAGTAAAATTGGTGTTTTTTTTTTGTGTATCTGCAGTACCAATCATTGTGGCAGTGAACAAGTGTGACAAGCATCAAGCTGACCCAGCGCGTGTGAAGCAGGAACTACTATCCCATGATGTGGTATGCGAGGAGTATGGAGGAGAGGTTCAGGCTATCCGCGTTTCTGCCCTTAAGGTGAGTTCCTCATCCGTAGGAAGGAGGTTTACTTTTTTAATATATCATTGAATATATAAAATGAACTCATTTATTACAGCAGACCAGGTGGGAAACAAAATGTCAGACATTTAGCAAGCCTAATGTGTGTGTGTGTGTGTGTGTGTATGCATATGTTTGTTTGTTAATTGGATTCTGCCCCTTGTCTCATCTTGGGGGTTGGGACAGTCCCACAAACATGGTTCAGCCTTAATACAAGCACTACTGCCCACTTAAGTCATTTCCGTCTGTTTGTGTCCGTCAATAGTTGTCTAAATGTGGATAAAAAATGTATGGATAAAAAATGTCTGCCCCAGCCTAATTCACCTATTTGTGCAAGTCGGGGCATAATGCCAAAGCCATGAAATTAAAGAACAACAATATGATTCCATAGGGGGACAATCTGATGGAGCTGGCAGAGGCCACGGTGACCCTGGCGGAGGTGATGGAGCTGAAGGGTGACCCGACAGGCCTAGTGGAGGGCACCATTATCGAGAGCCGCTCGGATAAGGGCAAGGGGTGGGTCTCCTCATGGCACAGCCACGGATTGAAGCATGAGCTTAAGCATGGTTGTTGGAATGGTTGCACCAAGCCTTCTAGTTTGATTTAATCAGGTTACAAAACTTCCAAGATTCACACAAAATCACAACCTAAAAGCATTATATTGTCAAATGCATATAGTCCATTACAATATGAGTGAAATTATTGGAGTAACGGAAATGAAAAATAGCTTTGGTAAACATTTAAGATGTTTAAACTATTTTTAAATGAATGTCAGTTCAATAAGATGCTGCTTACAAATACATTTTTACAAATGATTTCCTGTTTTGCAGGCCAGTTACGACAGCAATTGTCCAGCGAGGCACGTTAAAAAAGGGCTGCACTTTGGTTGCAGGGAAGACATGGGCCAAGGTGCGCTTCTTGTTTGACGAGAACAACTGCATAGTGAAGGAGGCTGGGCCGGGCACTGCTGTGGAGATAGTGGGGTGGAAGGAGCTCCCCTCTGCCGGCGAGGATATCCTGGAAGTAGAGTCTGAGGTAATCTCTCCTGGACAGACATAACATAAATGTAACGTCTGTCCTAGGACAGTGAGATGAGGAATAATTTTTCCGGTGCACCTATTTACGGTGTACCTCTTCCCCAGAACCTTATCCAGTAGCCAGCGTTTCGGCAAGATTTTGGTTGTGTGTTGCCGAGATTAAGTCTGAGGTGACATATATTGCATTATTAGAAGAGTAGAGGAATTCTAAAGCCTGTGTGATTCAGCCAACTCCGAATTTGGTAGTCATACAAGCCAGCCTCAAAGCAATAGCTGGATGTTTTATTTATTTATGAGAATGAGGAGTAATACAGTTGGAATAGGCCTTATCTGATTCATTAATTGCCTTCAGCCACGATCCAATACCATGCATTGTTGATGTGTCACGTATGCAGCCGCCCAAGTCAATCCTTGTGTTGACTACTCCCACTTCAATTTGCAGTGAAGATTGTTTAAAAACGGCTTGTTTGGATCCTGGATGCTGATTGGACAAACAGCGTTCCATGCCGTGCTGTATTGGCCGTCACAGGTGCACTATAGATACACACGGCGAGGCTTAGTGTGACCACGCCCCAGAGCAGAGTACTCCCATGTAATTAGCCTAACTTTGCCGTCAACCTAAGCAAACTACTGACACTTTTTGGTAGTTTAATTTATAAAGCCCTTTTTTACATCAGCTGATATCTCAAAGTGCTGTACAGAAACCCAGCCTAAAACCCCAAACAGCAAGCAATGCAGGTGTAGAAGCACGGTGGCTAGGAAAAACTCCCTAGAAAGGCCAGAACCTAGGAAGAAACCAGGCCAATCCTCTTCTGGCTATGCCGGGTGGAGATTATAACAGAAAATGGCCAAGATGTTCAAATGTTCATAGATGACCAGCAGGGTCAAATAATAATAATCACAGTGGTTGTCGAGGGTGCAACAGGTCAGCACCTCAGGAGTAAATGTCAGTTGGCTTTTCATAGCCGATCATTCAGAGTATCTCTACCGCTCCTGCTGTCTCTAGAGAGTTGAAAACAGCAGGTCTGGGACTGGTAGCACATCCGGTGAACAGGTCAGGGTTACATAGCCGCAGGCAGAACAGTTGAAACTGGAGCTGCAGCACGGCCAGGTGGACTGGGGACAGCAAGGAGTCATCAGGCCAGGTAGTCCTGAGGCATGGTGCTAGGGCTCAGGTCCTCCAAGAGAGAGCATACTTAAATTCACACCGGATAAGACAGGAGAAATACTCCAGATATAACAGACTGACCCTAGCCCCCCGACACAAACTACTGCAGCATAAATACTGGAGGCTGAGACAGGAGGGGTCGGGAGACACTGTGGCCCCATCCGACGATACCCCTGGACAGGGCCAAACAGGCAGGATATAACCCCAAAGCACAGCCCCCACACCACTAGAGGGATATCTTCAATCACCAACTTACCATCCTGAGACAAGGCCGAGTATAGCCCACAAAGATCTCCGCCATGGCACAACCCAAGGTGGGGCGCCAACCCGGACAGGAAGATCACGTCAGTGACTCAACCCACTCAAGTGACGCACCCCTCCCAGGGAGGGCATGGCAGAGCACCAGTAAGCCAGTGACTCAGCCCCTGTAATAGGGTTAGAGGCAGAGAATCCCAGTGGAGAGAGGAGAACCGGCCAGGCGAAGACAGCAAGGGCGGTTTGTTGCTCCAGTGCCTTTCCGTTCACCCTCACACTCCTGGGCCAGATTACACTCAATCATAGGACCTACTGAAGAGATGAGTCTTCAGTAAAGACTTAAAGGTTGAGACAGAGTCTGCGTCTCTCAGATGGGTAGGCAGACCGTTCCATAAAAATGGAGCTCTATAGGAGAAAGCCCTGCCTCCATCTGTTTGCTTAGAAATTCTAGGGACAGTAAGGAGGCCAGCGTCTTGTGACCATAGCGTATGTGTAGGTATGTACGTCAGGACCAAATCGGAAAGATAGGTAGGAGCAAGCCCATGTAATGTTTTGTAGGTTAGCAGTAAAACCTTGAAATCAGCCCTTGCCTTAACAGGAGGCCAGTGTAGAGAGGCTAGCACTGGAGTAATATGATCACATTTTTTGGTTCTGGTCAAGATTCTAGCAGCCGTGTTTAGCACTAACTCAAGTTTATTTAGTGCTTTATCCGGGTAGCCGGAAAGTAGAGCATTGCAGTAGTCTAACCTAGAAGTGACAAAAGCATGGATTAGTTTTTCTGCATCATTTTTGGACAAGGTTTCAGATTTTTGCAAAAAAGCTGTCCTTGAAACAGTCTTGATATGTTCGTCAAAAGAGAGATCATGGTCCAGAGTAACGTATTGTCTTTCCTTACTTATTACTGGTAATGCCCCAATTCAGACTTACAAGCGTTGCATGCATATCTCAGACCATAGTCACTTTTGAGCTCTGAGTTATGTTTTTGTCTCATCTGTTAACCTGTTGAGGACAGAGGGCGCTGTTTTCACTTTGGGGGAAATTCGTGCCCAATTTAAACGGCCTCGTACTCAATTCTTGCTTGTACAATATGCATATTATTATTACTATTGGATAGAAAACACTCTCTAGTTTCTAAAACCGTTTGAATTTTTTCTGTGGGTAAAACAGAACTCATTTGGCAGCACACTTTCTGACCAGGAAGTGGAAAGTCTGAATTCGATGCTCTGTTCAAGGACCTGCCTATAAATGGGCATGATACGTATGACTATACGTGCACGTCATACACCTTCCCCTAGATGTCAAGAGGAAGTGAGAGAAGAAATGAGTTGATTATCTTGGTCTGAGATGGAATGAATCCTCTTGGAATGACGTGTCCTCCATTTTCGGTTTTCTGGAAGGCGCGTGGAGGGACCTGTAATTGCCTTTTGAAAAGCTGTCGTTATAGGCGAATACTATCTCCGGCTTTGATTTTATTTGATACATGTCACAATATCATCGTAAAGTATGTTTTTTCAATATAGTTTTATTAGATTATTGAAATTTTTTCGGGACGTTAGGCGTGTTGCTTTGTCTGCATATGTTCAGGAAGGATAGCTTCGCGCCACTTGGCCAGTGTGCTTGCTAATTCAAGAGAGAAAAACGACGTTCTAATACCAAACAAAGACAGTTCTGGACAAAGGACCCCTTGTACAACATTCTGATGGAAGATCACCAAAAGTAGGACCCATTTTGTGATGCTATTACATATATCTGTCGAACTGTGTACTAGTAGTTTTGCGCCCATGTTTTGGGCATCTCTCGCCATAACGTAAGACTTATGTTGTAATGAAGATATTTTTAGAATTCTAACACTGCGATTGCATTAAGAACTAATGAATCTATCGTTTCCTATACAACATGTATTTTTTTGTAATGTTTATGAATAGCTATTTGGTCAGAATAGGTGAGAGTCTAATAGAAATATCCGCACATTCTGGGAAAAAGATGCTACGTTAGCATAATGGATAACCACTGATTTCAGCTCTAAATATGCACATTTTCGAACAAAACATAAGTGTATGTATAACCTGATGTTATAGGACTGTCATCTGAGGAAAGTTTATGAAGGTTAGTGAAAATTAATATCTTTTGCTGGTTTATTCGCTAACGCTAACGTGCCTATTGCTATCGCTAACGTGCCTTGATGAATGAATGCGGTTGTGTGGTAGGCTATTGTAGTAAGCTAATATAATGCTATATTGTGTTTTCGCTGTAAAACACTTAAAAAATCGGAAATATTGGCTGGATTCACAAGATGTTTGTCTTTAATTTGCTGTACACCATTGATTTTTCAGAAATGTTTTATGATGAGTATTTAGGTATTTCACGTTGGTCTCTATAATTACTCTGGCTGCTTCGGTGCTATTTCTGACGGTAGCTGTGATGGTAGCAGCAATGTAAAACTGATTTATACCTCAAATATGCACATTTTTCGAACAAAACATAGATTTATTGTGTAACATGTTATAGGACTGTCATCTGATGACGTTGTTTCTTGGTTAGTTTGGTTGGTTCTTGGTTAGTTTGGTTGGTTTCCTGCATGCTACCTGTGCTGTGAAAAATGTCTGTCCTTTTTTGTATTTGGTGGTGAGCTAACATAAATATATGTGGTGTTTTCGCTGTAAAACATTTTAAAAATCGGACATGTTGACTGGATTCACAAGATGTGTATCTTTCATTTGCTGTATTGGACTTGTTAATGTGTGAAAGTTAAATATTTCTAAAAAATATTTTTTTGAATTTCGCGCTCTAACTTTTCAGTGGAATGTGGGAGGAGTTCCGCTAGCGGAACGCCGGGGCTAGACAGGCTAATATATCTGTTGTGACACCATATTACCCCATTCTATCGATCTTTATCCACTCAACTATAGAAAAGAGCAAGGGAGGTGGTGGACTGGCGGTGCTACCAGGAGGAACAGGACAAACTGAAGGAGGACATGCAAGCCATTGAGGTAAAGCAACGGGAGCACCAAGAGAGCTACAAGAAGGAGCGAGAGCCCCTGGCCCACCTCAGCTGGAGGCAAAGGAAGTCTGCTCTGTACAAGGCCAACAAAAAGCTCATGGCCATGCGGCCCAGTGAGAAGTTGGAGTCCCAAGAGCTCTCCCTACCACTCATTGTCAAAGGTGACTAGATCAATTAATTAATCTGAATAACTCAATGACATGGCTAGACAATTCAATTACAGAACAGAAATGCTCCTAATTAAAATCATATTTCAATATTTATATTAAATACATCATGAAATAACTCAAATATAATCCATGAATAATATAACAAAGCATATGCCATTTCATACCGACTTGTCTTTTGTCACTGCAGGTGATGTGGATGGCTCTGTCGAGGCTATCCTGAACATCTTGGAGAGCTACGATGCGCATAGCCAGTGCCAGATGGAGGTGGTCCACTTTGGCATCGGAGATGTTTCCGAGAACGATCTCAACCTGGCCGAGACCTTCTCAGGTGCATCCTCTACACATCACACCATGTCATTGAAAAGGGAGATGTTTGGTCTCAATAGAAGACTAAAATGCCAGCATCACTGCTGTAGTTAGAATGCCCCATGAGTACATTCTGTCTAAGAATTATTATCCAATACTCAACTTAAAACACATCTGGTTTACTTTCACTTCAACAGACTTTCTTTGTAATGATTTTAACCCTTTACACTCATGAGAATTGGCCTATATGGATGTTTCTTACATAATACATTTGAATGGTATAACCATGATGGCAATTGAAAGGGAACAGTTTGGTGATTATTGGGAAATTATTAGACCAAAGTTTAGGACATAATTCACCTGACAAAAGACTGAATCCAAACATTACACTGTTGATTGTATGTGTATTTTACATTTACTGTACTTTTCACAGCATTAGCCAATAACGAAATCTGCAATAACTGAATATATTCAGTAACATAATAAGAATATTAATTGAAATGGTGGAGTAGGTGCAACATAAGACAATAAAATGACAAAGGTTAGAGTGAGAGGACTAACTGGTGTCTCCGACGTGACCACACACTTCTCCAAAGTAATTTCAATGCACTTCCATGACATTGAGCTCTCCTAGCTGTGCCGTTGAAGATCTAGAGCAAGCATACTTGTTTTGTTTGGAACACAACCCTGCAATCACACAATTACTGTTGTTTACACAATCCAAAAACGGACCATTTTTAAATCGCCGAAAGCAAACATGACTAGCTAAGGTATGAAATACAATCTTACAGTGGTTAGACTTTCACAAGGCAGTTCAGAGAAACATAACCTAATTTTGGTGCGCGTAGAAAGGAGTCTTGAGTGCTGTCAGGTGTGTGTTCCGCAGCAAATTTTCTTCACAATAGACAAACAGGCTCATTCTGTTCAGAACAACCCAGGGTATGACGCCATGTAATCTTCTAACTACATCAAACATGGTGATCATAAATATATATAACATGAGTTTTATGATATGGAAATGTGAAGTGCACATTTGGACTCCATTGGAGGGATGGGGGCAACTTCTTGTCACGTGCAGTGCTCATGTTCAGAATGGCTGTCAGTCAAAACCAATACAGCGCTGTGAAGCCTGAGCCCTGACGTCATTTATAATATTTTACTGTACAGCCACTGCGTTCCAATTTAGGCGCTTCTCAGTACCCAAATGTGCCATTTTTTAACAAGTCTACGGGTACAAGTTTTTAAAGGGCTATGTTTTAACCAGTTAAATATAATCAAAATATTATTTCCCTCACATTCCATTGTTTAATGTCCCTTCAAGCATGTGCTCTTGTATCCCCTCGATCTGTCTGCTTACCTGTTATATAAGTGTTTTATTATATCCCCTATATTTACACTTTTGAAAATGAAAAATAAGTCTTATTATTAGTAAACTAATGTTTTAAGACCTTTTTTACTTTATGTTGACAAATGTTTTGTTTATTGTTATAGTAACACTTGCTATTTCTTCCCATGACCAGGCACCATATACGGCTTCAATGTGGGTGTCAATAAGTCCATTCAGCAGATGGCCACTAAGAAAGGCATCATACTAAAGATGCACAAAGTTATCTACAAACTCATCGACGACCTAAAGGACGAGCTGAGCAGTAAACTCCCTCCTTCTGTAAAGGAGAATGTGATCGGTGTGTGTGTGGTATTTTAATTTAATAAATCAGGATAGTCAACACAGGAAATTGTTACCGAGTGTTCTTGGGAGTCCTGGGATACATCGAAATCAATAAACATACACATGACATAGTAATTGTCAAAAATGACATACTGTAGTGGTCAAATAAATTGGCACTTTTGCAATGGAGCAGAATATTCAGTTCTCTTTCAAAACATGTCATATGGCTATTACTGGCTATTACTGTGTAGGCACCTGCAACTCACACAGGTGAGGTAAATTATACCGTTAACAAGAATCATTTAAGTCTCCAACCAGATTAATTTGAATTCTGAGTAATTCAGTTCAGGAAAAAAAAATCTTCTTTGAATTGAAAAAGAAATTCTGTAACTTTTTGGCGATCCTATGCAGTTGTAAGTCAAACACATACACGTGGGAACACAAAGTTTTCCCCATTTCAACTTATTTTAGAAGAAATAGTGAATCATGCAAGGATGTCTATTTGACCGCAATCAAAAATGTATTCCTGTATATCGGTAGTGTTAGTTGCTTTGTTTGCTGGTTTGCATGCTGTTTAAAAACACTGGATAACTGTCTTTTCACTGAACTGGGAATAGACTGTGCTAGAAACCCTAATGTATTGTTTGAATCTCACAACGTTTGGGTTACTGTTTTAAATCCCAGTTCTGACGGGTGGGGAAAAAAGAGATAAATATCTGGTGGTAGTGATCTTAACTTAACCCCCTAAACTGGTCATTGAGCGCTGCATTGTGGCTGCCCTCTGCTCCAGCCTCTTCAACCTAATGTGTGTTTGTGTAGCGGAGGGGTTAGGTACAGCAGAAGACCGATTTCTGTCTCGTCTGGATTAAAAGTATTTTTCTTCGTCTTCTCTTTCCAGGAGAGGCATCTGTCCTGGCCATGTTTGACGTGACCGTTGGGAAGAAGAAAGTGTCCGTCGCCGGCTGTAGAGTTCAGAAAGGTCAGCTAGATAGAAAGATGAAGTTCCGACTGGTCCGAGGCCAAGACGTCATCTGGGAGGGTAAGCAAGATAGTGTGAAGACCTACTTCCATACCAAATAGCTAAAGGGCATGTCACTCATCAGGGATCCTTATTGAGGTTCAATATCTAGCTGATACTTTTAAGTACTTTTTTTTTTAAAGGAGATACCAACACCTCTGTATCCATGGTTGCCATGGCACTGTAGCCTAGGCAGAGAGCTCTGTAAATATTGTACATATGTTTATTATTGAAGTTTTTTTTTTGTGCATTTTTTAAATGTATTTTGGGACGTTTTGGCTGCTCTAGGGTTTGATCACTATATCCTGTGGACTCTTAGACTTGCAGGATTGTGATAAAGTCAATATTTGGGCTTGTTAGCTAGCTAGCTTGCTGTTTGGATTAAAATGTGACTTTTTGTTTAATCTGTTTGGAAGTATTACACCAAGGATTGGATGCTGTGTCCAGAGGTAGCTGAGGAAGTTCAGGGAATGCGCCTAACCACTGCCAAGATGTGGTGGCTTTTCATGCGTTTTTCAGACCTAATACTTTGTCTCCATTTCTATTTTTTGTCTGTTTTACTTTTTATGCGCTTTGAGATTCTTTGTAAAGCACTATACAAGTTCCAAAATATATGAATTATTATTAGATCTGTAACCCAAGTATGCCTAGTAGGCTAGGTCTACTGTGTAGCTTATGTTTGTACATTTTTTTGAGCCATTTATTTAAGAGGACCACAATGGTAATACGTTTTTTGTCCTCGATTTTAAAAGCATTATCCACATGTGTGGTTGTATTGTGTTTTAAATGATCAAATCTATCTAACCTTTTCCTTTATGAAATAGGATTTTATCTAAATGAGCACCTCATTCCATAGAAGCCTTTTAGGAGCGTCTGCATATCTAAACTATACTTTCAAATACATATTTTTAAGTATGTGAAATGCTGTATTTACTATCAATGCTCCATACTGGTAATTAGTCAAACCGGTTGCTTGGTGTATACAGATAATGTCATGTGATAAACCTGTGGCTTATTTTGTATGTAATCTGACGACGGGTCATCCTTATTCTTGAGTCAGACACAAATACATTTGGTGAAAGTTGGTTTCTTATTCTTGATTGAGTGAAAACTGTGTGTGGTGTCTTGTATTACCTGCAGGCTCCTTGACAGCACTGAAGCACCACAAAGATGATGTCCAGATGGTGAAGACAGGGATGGAGTGTGGCCTCTCTGTGGATCAGGACATCGAGTTTAGACCGGGAGATGAAATAGTGTGCTACGAAGAGACTGAGACTAGGCAAACAATTTCCTGGGATCCAGGATTTTAGGACGTGCTATAGATATTGGCCTCATCAGGTGAACAATCCATGATCTGAATTGAAGGAGTATTATTTATGCTAGAGACGGTTGAGCATTCCAAGACTTTGCATTTACATGTAAAATTGTGAATGTCATGACTAATTGAATTTGAGGTGTTGTACTGACTACTCTGCTTGATGTAATAAAATTGTTTCTAGTAAGATAAAAAAAAAAAATCAAGTGATATGAGAGTGCAGTACTCATATCTGTTCCAGCAGCGGCTTTATTTGTGTAATATAATTGGACAGATTTTCTTTGCTTTGGGCTCACTGATTTTGAGTTAATATTCTATAAGAGGAACAGGAGCTCAAGCAGTGGAAAATGAGGTGCTGGTACTCAGCTCCAGTGAGCTCCTGCTCAAGTCAAGCACTATATATATATATATACAGCACATCATTTTCCAAGAGATAAGTGTAAATCTGTATTACAATAAAAAATAAAATAATAATGTGCATATCATTTTCAAGGTAATAAATATGCTGTTATGTTGAGAAGTTATGCACACACTACATGTAGCAGGGCCTAACTCCAATCACATCTCTCAGCTGTCTGTGTTTCTGGCCAGTTTTTTTAGCTCCTAAAAAAATACACAACTGTAGAGTCAAAATGGGCCAGCATCCCTGTGGAACGCTTTCGACACTTTGTAGAGTCCATGCCCTGTTTCGCCCTTGTAAAAAAAAAAAAAAAAAAAAAAAAAAACTGCACCAGATTGGCTAGTGAAACGCACACTCGGCACTATAATTAGACCAGCAAGTTGTCAATCAACACAGGTCGGGTGAGCTAGCGAAGAGATTGCTGATTTTCTGTACAGCTATAGGATCGCGTGCAGCGCAAACTTCAAATTGTAGGAAGAGGGGATTGCCATAAATAAATACGCAGCTCCAAAAATTGGTCCCGGCGGGAGCGCAGGACACTGTGTTAGCTTAGCCAGCTAGTCCTAAGGAGGACTCCGTGTCCGTCGCTCCCGCCTGTCAGGAACGGTTTTCTCCCGAACACAGCAGGCAGGAGCGACACTGTGTGCTAGCTAGTTAGCAAGCTAGCACATGATGTCGCTAGCTAGTTAGTTTGCTAGCACAAAGTGTTGCCCCACCCTCCCACCTGCTGTGCTAGCGTAAGGAGGGGATGACCCATAGACAGTGTTCTTCGCCCCCCTGTCTGTTGGGCACTGTTTTTCCACAGTTCTGTTAACGACGGTGAGGGCAGGCGGGAGCGAAGGACACTACCGGTATCGCTCCTGCTAGCTAGCAAGAATGACTGGTAGGTGGGGACGAAACAATTCAGATAATACTTTTATTGTCCGTTTGACCCACATTCAAAAGCGTCACACAAGCATGATCCAAAGATTAGGCAGAGACTCATTTAAAGTATAATAGTTGGGCCAAATTGAACCTCAAAATGTCATGGATGAGGAGGACAAGAGATCTCTTACCATTAAGGCCTGGCTGGAAAACAGACAGTCCCTCAGAGATTTTTGAATAAGGACTCTTACCTTCTTAGTTGTGGCCGGAGGGATGTTTGGGTCTTAGCCGAGTGAAAAGGGTCAAGAAGTCAGGTTGCTCTCATCTGGGTCACGGCACCAAATGTTGTTCACACTCATATTCGTCATGTGACCTTGTATTGAAGGCTGAGCTTCTTCAAATTACTAAGATATTGCATTATTAGAGTGCTATCTGAAAGCTGCTAATAACAAATTACCATTCACCATACTGTCAACACTCATTAAATGTGACCTCAACTGATAGATCCTGTCTTTGTTACTTTCACTAGTCTCCATATCTGTTTCCTTCAACTCAGATCCTTCTACTCTTTTCAATAGGAAAGCCCTCTCAATCACTACTGCTAATACACACAGATCACTTTCAAACAATGTTCTTTCAAACAATGTTTTACCCCTATTGTACCAAGAGCTACAAACAAACAAAACATGATAATTTCTGTTCACCTGGATGCCGCTGTCCCCTTTTCCCCTTTTACTTTCTCCTTATTGGAAGTCATTGTCTGTATTTTAGTCTACCCTAACAATGTTACTGTATATATTTATGACCAATTTCACTTTATTCTTCACACTCATTGAAAGTCTAATATTTTGAGATTAATACTGTATGTAATGCGCACAAATTCAAAAATACATCAGCCAATTCAGAAGAGGAGAGAGAAACTTTCGAGGGTGCTTACTTTTTAAGGTAGCTTTTGAGACCAGAGGCAAGGATGGAATAGTCAGGAATCCACTGAGGACAGTAACCTGCCGTTCCCAAAAATGCTCTCATTTGGCGGGTTATAGTTTTTTTTAAATTATTTAACCTTTATTTAATTAGGCAAGTTAAATAAAATATAGGACAAAACACACATCATGACAAGAGAGACAACACTACATAAAGAGACCTAAGACGACAACATAGCATGGCAGCAACACATAACACAGCATGGTAGCAACACAACATGGTAGTAGCACAAAACAGGGTACAAACATTGTTGGGCACAGGCAACAGCACAAAGGGCAAGAAGGTAGAGACAACAATACATCACGCAATGCAGCCACAACTGTCAGTAAGTGTCCATGATTGAGTCTTTGAATGAATAGATTGAGATAAAACGGTCCAGTTTGAGTGTTTGTTGCAGCTCGTTCCAGTCGCTAGCTGCAGCGAACTGACAAAAACAAGCGACCCAGGGATGTGTGTGCTTTGGGGACCTTTAACAGAATGTGACTGGCAGAACGGGTGTTGTATGTGAAGGATGAGGGCTGCAGTAGATATCTCAGATAGTGGGGAGTGAGGCCTAAGAGGGTTTTATAAATAAGCAACAACCAGTGGGTCTTGCGACAGGTATACAGAGATGACCAGTTTACATAAGAGTATAGAGTGCAGTGATGTGTCCTATAAGGAGCATTGGTGGCCGAATGGTAAAGAACCTCTAGCCACTCGAGAGCACCCTAACCTGCCGATCTATATCCATAATCTAGAACGGGTAGGATGGTCATCTGAATCAGGGTTAGTTTGGCAGCTGGGGTGAAAGAGGAGCGATTACGATAGAGGACACCAAGTCTAGATTTAACTTTAGCCTGCAGCTTTGATATGTGCTGAGAGAAGGACAGTGTACCGTCTAGCCATACTCCCAACTACTTGTATGAGGTGACTACCTCAAGCTCTAAACCCTCATAGGTAGTAATCACACCTGTGGGGAGAGGGGTATTCTTCTTACCAAACCACCTGAACTTTGTTTTGGAGGTGTTCAGAACAAGGTTAAGGGCAGAGAAAGCTTGTTAGACACTAAGAAACCTTTGGTAGTTGGTGCGGGGCAGTCTGAAATAGACTTAACTCTAGCATTGGTGAGTGAACGCTGACAACAGGAGAGGTGATGACCCAAATACAAAACCTAAGATTGGCACAGCTGTCATTTATTTTTGGATGTCATGTGGCCTTTGTGTGCTAATGTTTGTAATACCGTGGTAACATACTTAATGTGTCTTTCTCTACTCCTAGATGCCACCAAGATGTCATCCATATAATGCAAACAGGTACTGACTATCCTTGTGCACTCAAACAGAGAAACATGTGCTACAGAGATATATTACAGAAAACGATTCTGCCTCCGGGTGAACTGATGACAGGATGGTAACTGGGTTGGGTACCACGGGATTAACTGGGATTACCACATTATTTACAGATCTCAGGTCCTGAGCCAGGCGCCACTAATTTCTTAACAGGAGAAATGGGTGTATTGCAAACACTTTTGGTTACAAGCAGTATACCCAGTGCCAGCTGTGATTGAATAATTGGGGTAATCCCTTCTGTTGCCTCCGGTTTAATAGGAGTTTCTTCTTGGGATCAACATTAATTACAACTGGGCTGGCACTATCAGTCCATTTTCATTGGAATGTTCTGTCCATAAGGTTTCTGGCACCTGAGACAGAATAGACTGGAAGGCAGTGTCAGAACCCCACTCCTCCTGGGGGAGTGGTTCAATTTGCCTTCTTACACATTGGTTCAAGACCTCATCGTTTGGGATGTCAACGAAAACTCCATTAGGGGTACAATAAATTGTAGCATTAAGTTTAGTTAACAAGTCTCTACCCAACAAGTTAAACGGTTGAGTAGGTGAATACAGAAAATCATGTTCAACATTCAGTGGTCCTATTGAACAGGGCATGGGTTTTGTTTCAAAATGTATTACCAGGGTGGAGGGAATCCCATAAGTGTTTGGTTAGGGGCAGGCCAATTCCGGTTCCACCAAAAGTGGATGCAATGGCTCCCGTTGCTACCAACATAGGAATTTATTTTCATTGTATTTTTACCATAATGTTTGGGCCAGATTGATCTACATGAACCCGTGGATATTGTTGTGTTAAGTGTTTTGTTTCCCCTGAGGGGCATCCCTATTGTGGCTGGTTATTCCTTTAATTCTTGAAGTAGGCTCTGAGTAACTTGGCAATTACATTTTTAGTTGGAAGGTGTTTTAAAAGCATAGAACATTTGCCAATGTTTGTCTGAGACTTTATTTACATGCAGGCTATCCAATTCCTGTTAATATACTCTTCCAACACTATTTTTCACGTGATTGTAGGTAAACCAATCCCTACTATCAGAGACAATGTCAATCAGTTTCCTTAGACCCTATGAACCAATTTCCTTAAGTGTTACTGTGCTGCCATTGATCAATGTTAACTCTGGATCAATTTCCTTAAATAGTCAGGATTCTCTTCATGTTGTAAAGTACACTAAACAAAAAATATAAATGCAACATGTAAAGTGTTTCATGAGCTGAAATAAAAGATCCTTAAAAGATCCTGATCAAGAAGCTGATTAAACAGCATGATCATTACACAGGTGCACCTTGTGCAAGGGACAATAAAAGGCCACTCTATAATGTGCACAATGCCACAGATGTCTCAAGTTTTGAAGGAGCGTGCAATTGGCATCCTGACTGCAAGAATGTACACCAGAGCTGTTGCCGGAGACCACGTGTAACCATGCTAGCCCAGGACCTCCACATCTGGCTTCTTCACATGTGGGATCGTCTGAGGGGCGGTGGGGGTGGTGCTGAGGAGTATTTCTGTCTGTTATAAAGCCCTTTTGTGGGGAAAAACTCATTCTGATTGTCTGGGCTTGGCTCTCAAATGGGTGGGCCTATGCCCTCCCAGGACCACCCATGGCTGCACCCCTTCCCAGTCATGTTAAATCCATAGATTACGGCCTAATGAATTTCTTTCAATTGACTGATTTCCTTATATGAACTGTAATGCATGTCGCATTTCTATTTTTGTTCAGTATAGCTAGCCAGATGTGTCATTATCTCCATTAGCTATACATCCTGCTCTCGCATGAAAACATGCATTGAAAAAATATCTCTCAATATTAGCCCACAATTTCTCTGACATTCGTCTCATAGTTTTGAGCAGGGAAGAAGTGGAGACTACTTTCAGGGACCAGTCAAATCACAACAAACGGTGAACAGCGGGGAGGGAGAGGGGATAAAAGATGGTTAGAGAGAAATCAACTATACAACCACTAGGTGTAATCGTATCCCTACAAATCAAATTGATTTCCACAGTACTTGACAGAGTTCACTGGCTTGATGCACTGCTGTAAAATGTCACTATTGCATATGATTTGTATATTAACCAGTGGCGGTTGGTGCCGTTAAAGATAAGGGAGGACAACAACAAAAAATTCATGCGCATGGCCATTACATTACAGTATATTGGATGACTGTCATTCATATTCCATTCACCCTGTTCAATATAACAGTGATAGGTTTAGGCTACTACATGATAACTCATGAGGTTGTTACAACCTAGCCTATGAATGAAAGTTTACAACGTAGGTGCACACAGGTGGAGAGACAAATATGCACACTCTTGCTTGCATCTAGCTGATATAAGGTGTAATAATAAACAGTTGCAAACAAGAGTTTCTATTGGACAAATTCTGGTATTTTTATCATTTAGTTCCGTTTTTCAACAGAAATCGGCGGAATGAATACACCCCTGATCACGCGTAAACACAGTTCACTTTCATAGCAGCCACGTTGTATTCCTTCTCGCATCCATGCCCTCTCCTCCTCTCACCTTTTCCCTTCACTTGAAGACTTCAATGCACAACACATCAGTTGTATGTGACCTGTTGAAAAAACCTTTCCAAGCCAAACCGCTACACACAGCCTACATCGTTATCACCATATTAGGTAAAGTAACATCATAGTCAACAATCATGCAGTAACGTTAGTAATTATGACAAATTCCAAAGGACGTCCTCCAACCTATCTAACGTTA
Organism: Salvelinus alpinus; assembly: GCF_045679555.1. Lineage (NCBI taxonomy): Eukaryota > Metazoa > Chordata > Actinopteri > Salmoniformes > Salmonidae > Salvelinus > Salvelinus alpinus. The sequence goes on from NC_092087.1 coordinate 63,905,420, forward strand.
GTGTACAGTCAGTAAGCAGTTTAGCACTTAAACCGGCGGGCCCCGGTGGCAATAAATTAGTAAAACCCAAAAGCTTACCTTGACTTGGAAGAGTTACAGTGTTGTGTTTGATAGTCTTAGCCAGCTAGCTAACATAGCATCCCTCTGTTTGAGCAGGGTGTTTGAGTAAGCTAAACTAGCTGGCTGCATTTGCTAGCTAAGTAAGTGAAACTCTCTCTCTTGCTTCTCCTTCATTTTGGAATAAATTAATTTGTTCAAAACTGTTCAACTATTGTCTTTCTCTTTGAGTCAACTTCTCACCACATGTTATGCACTGCAGTGCTAGCTAGCTGTAGCTTGTGCTTTCAGTACTAGATTCAATTTGTAAGTCGCTCTGGATAAGAGCGTCTGCTAAATGACTTAAATGTAAATGTAAATTCATTTTCTGATCCTTTGATTAGATGGACAACATGTCAGTTCATGCTGCAAGAGCTCTGATAGGTTGGAGGACGTCCTCCGGAAGTTGTCATAATTACTGTGGAAGGGGGTGAGAACCATGAGCCTCTTAGGTTTTGTATTGAAATCAATGTACCCTGAGGAGGACGGAAGCTAGCTGCCATCTGGTTACACTATGGTGCTACCCTACAGAGTTCTGTTGAGGCTACTGTAGACCTTCATTGCAAAACAGTGTATTTTAATAAATTATTTGTTGACGTGAATATATTTATAGTTTTATCTAAAAAGGATAACTTTAAATGTTTTACTATTTTTATGAAATTCAATGAGGAGGATGGTCCTCCCCTGAGGAGCCTCCACTGTATGAAACAACAATCCCCAAGATTACTTTCTTGCTAATAAGTTGATAAATTGTCTCCCTACCCCAACATTGCCGTGTTCATATGTTATTCAAAAACGAACATCTTGCATGATGCTAGCTAAATAGTTAGCTAGCTACACTGAGCATGAAAGTTTGCTGTACAGTCGTGGCCAAAAGTTTTGAGAATGACACAAATATACATTTTCACAAAGTTCGCTGCTTCAGTGTCTAGATCATTTTGTCAGATGTTACTATGGAATACTGAAGTATAATTACAAGCATTTCATAAGTGTCAAAGGCTTTTATTGACAATTACATGAATTTGATGCAAAGAGTCAATATTTGTAGTGTTGACCCTTCTTTTTCAAAACCTCTGCAATCCGCCCTGGCATGCTGTCAATTAACTTCTGGGCCACATCCTGACTGATGGCAGCCCATTCTTGCATAATCAATACTTGGAGTTTGTCAGAATTTGTGGGTTTTTGTTTTTCCACCCGCCTCTTGAGGATTGACCACAAGTTCTCAATGGGATTAAGGTCTGGGGAGTTTCCTGGACATGGACCCAAAATATCGATGTTTTGTTCCCCGAGCCACTTAGTTATCACTTTTGCCTTATGGCAAGGTGCTCCATCATGCTGGAAAAGGCATTGTTCGTCACCAAACTGTTCCTGGATGGTTGGGAGAAGTTGCTCTCGGAGGATTTGTTGGTACCATTCTTTATTCATGGCTGTGTTCTTAGGCAAAATTGTGAGTGAGCCCACTCCCTTGCCTGAGAAGCAACCCCACACATGAATGGTCTCAGGATGCTTTACTGTTGGCATGACACAGGACTGATGGTAGCGCTCACTTTGTCTTCTCCGGACAAGCTTTTTTCCGGACGCCCCAAATAATCGGAAAGGGGATTCATCAGAGAAAATGACATTACCCCAGTCCTCAGCAGTCCAATCCCTGTACCTTTTGCAGAATCCCAATCTGTTCATGATGTTTTTCCTGGAGAGAAGTGGCTTCTTTGCTGCCCTTCTTGACACCAGGTCATCCTCCAAAAGTCTTTGCCTCACTGTGCGTGCAGATGCACTCACACCTGCCTGCTGCCATTCCTGAGCAAGCGCTGTACTGGTGGGGCCCCGATCCCGCAGCTGAATCAACTTTAGGAGACGGTCCTGGTGCTTGCTGTACTTTCTTGGGTGCCCTGAAGCCTTCTTCACAACAATTGAACCGCTCTCCTTGAAGTTCTTGATAATCCGATAAATGGTTGATTTAGGTGCAATCTTACTGGCAGCAATATCCTTGCCTGTGAAGCCCTTTTTGTGCAAAGCAATGATGATGCCAAGTGTTTCCTTGCAGGTAACCATGGTTGACAGAGGAAGAACAATGATTCCAAGCACCACCCTCCTTTTGAAGCTTCTGGTCTGTTATTCTAACTCAATCAGCATGACAGAGTTATCTCCAGCCTTGTCCTCGTCATCACTCACACCTGTGTTAATGAGAGAATCACTGACATGTCAGCTGGTCCTTTTGTGGCAGGGCTAAAATGCAGTGGAAATGTTTTGGGGGGATTCAGTTCATTTGCATGGCAAAGAGAGACTTTGCAATTAATTGCAATTCATCTGATCACTCTTCATAACATTCTGGAGTATATGCAAATTGCCATCATACAAACTGAGGCAGCAGACTTTGTGAAAATTAATATTAGCGTCATTCTCAAAACCTTTGGCCACGACTGTACACCACGGTACACCACAAATTAGTTTACATTTGCTAATGTTAGTTAGCTATCTACTAGCCAATATTGCTACTCTGATGTACAGCAAACTCTTATGCTTGGTGTCTGCTAAATGACTGGGACATTTTGGAGCACACTTTTATGGATCTGTTAGACACATAAATGCATCTATGTATTTTCTCTGTAAACTGATTTGCATTTCTGCGGTGAGGTGGGGCTAACTAAATGAGAAATGGCAATCCAGGAGAAATTGAAGTACAGCATACTTTGTGATATCAAATGCCTTCTTTTCTTACACTTTAAGATTGGGTATGCAACCAAGCTCACATGAAACATGCAGGACCTTCAAGTTCTTCCACGCCGATCTCAAAAAACTATTTCTGTATGGACCTCGCTTTGTGGACGGGGGCATTGTCATGCTGAAACAGGAAAGGGCCTTCCCCAAACTGTTGCAGGAAAGTTGGAAACACAGAATCTTCTAGGATGTGACTGTCTGCTGTAGCATTAAGATTTCCCTTCACTGGAACTAAGGGGACTAGCCCAAACCATGAAAAACAGCCCCAGACCATTATTCCTCCTCCACCAAACTCTATAGTTGGCAATATGCATTCGGGAAGGTAGCATTCTCCTGGCATCCGCCAAACCCAGATTCGTCCGTTGGACTGCCAGATGGTAAAGCGTGATTCATCACTCCAGAGAACATGTTTCCACTGCTCCAGAGGCCAATAGCGGTGAGCTTTACACCACTCCAGCCGATGCTTGACATTGCACGTGGTTAGGCTTGCGTGCGGATGCTCTGCCATGGAAACCCATTTCATGAAGCTCACGATTAACAATTCTTGTGCTGACGTTGCTTCCAGAGGCAGTTTGGAACTTGGTAGTGAGTGTTGCAACCCGAGGACAGATGATTTTTCTACACTCGTCGGCCCCGTTCTGTGAGCTTGTGTGGCCTACCACTTCGGGGCTGAGCTGTTGTAGCTCCTAGATGTTTCCACTTCACAATAACAGACCTTACAGTTGAGCGGGGCAGCTCTAGCAGGGCAGAAATTTGACGAACTGACTTGTTGGAAAGTTGGCATCCTATGAAGGTGCCACGTTGAAAGTCACAGAGCTTTTCAGTAAGGCCATTCTACTGCCAATGTTTGTCAATGGAGATTGCATGGTTGTGTGCTCGGTTTTATACATCTGTCAGCAACGGTTGTGACTGAAATAGTCAAATCCACTAATTTGAAGGGGTGTCCACATACTTTAGTGTATAGTGTAATAGTGTATGTAGGACGTGACTTGCAGGACTTTTTGCCACATTCAACATAAAAAAATATAAAGGCAAGTCTGTGACAGCCCTTTCACACACTCTCCTTCACAACCAGACAAGCTACCATTCCACTACTGGAGTATCCCCAGCATCATTCAGGCTGGGATAACATTCAAGTTAGTCAATAGGTCTCTGGTATGCAAGCTGCATCTGCTGACTGACTAAACCGAACACACTTAATTTTAGCGGGGAAAAGAGGGTTTCACATACAGTTGAAGTCGGAAGTTTACATAGACTTAGGTTGGAGTCTTTAAAACTCGTTTTTCAACCACTCCACAAATTTCTTGTTAACAAACTATAGTTTTGGCAAGTCGGTTAGGACATCTACTTTGTGCATGACACAAGTAATTTTTCCAACAATTGTTTACAGACAGATTATTACACTTATAATTCATTGTATCACAATTCCAGTGGGTCAGAAGTTTAAACAGCTTTGAAAATTCCTGAAAATTATGTCATGGCTTTAGAAGCTTCTGATAGGCTAATTGACATCATTTGAGGTGTACCTGTGGATGTATTTCAAGGCCTACCTTCAAACTCAGTGCCTCTTTGCTTGACATCATGGGAAAATCAAAAGAAATCAGCCAAGACCTCAGAAAAATAATTGTAGACCTCCACAAGTCTGGTTCATCCTTGGGAGCAATTTCTAAACGCCTGAAGGTACCACGTTCATCTGTACAAACAATAGTGCGCAAGTATAAACACTATGGGACCACGCAGCTGTCATATCGCTCAGGAAGGAGACGTGTTCTGTCTCCTAGAGATGTACGTACTTTGGTGCGAAAAGTGCAAATCAATCCCAGAACAACAGCAAAGGACCTTGTGAAGATGCTGGAGGAAACCGGTACAAAAGTATCTATATCCACAGTAAAACGAGTCCTATATCAACATAACCTGAAAGGCCACTCAGCAAGGAAGAAGCCACTGCTCCAAAACCGCCATAAAAAAGCCAGACCATGGTTTGCAACTGCACATGTGGACAAAGATTGTACTTTTTGGAGAAATGTCCTCTGGTCTGATGAAACAAAAATAGAACTGTTTGGCCATAAAAGGGGGAGGCTTGCAAGCCGAAGAACACCATTCCAACCGTGAAGCACGGGGGTGGCAGCATCATGTTGTGGGGGTGCTTTGCTGCAGGAGGGACTGGTGCACTTCACAAAATAGATGGCATCATGAGGGAGGAATATTATGTGGATATATTGAAGCAACATCTCAAGACATCAATCAGGAAGTTGAAGCTTGGTTGCAAATGGGTCTTCCAAATGGACAATGACCACAAGCATACTTCCAAAGTTGTGACAAAATGGCTTAATGACAACAAAGTAAAGGTATTGGAGTGACCATCACAAAGCCCTGACCTCAATCCTATAGAAAATTTGTGGGCAGAACTGAAAACCTTGTGCGAGCAAGGAGGCCTAAAAACCTGACTCAGTTACACCAGCTCTGTCAGGAGGAATGGGCCAAAATTCACCCAATTTATTGTGAGAAGCTTGTGGAAGGCTACCCGAAACATTTGACCCAAGTTAAACAATTTAAAGGCAATGCTACCAAATACTAATTGAGTGTATGTAAACTTCTGACCCACTGGGAATGTGATGAAAGAAATAAAAGCTGAAATAAATCACTCTCTACTATTATTCTGACATTTCACATTCTTAAAATAAAGTGGTGATCCTAACTGACCTAAGACATGGAATGTTTACTAGGATTAAACGTCAGGAATTGTGAAAAAACTGAGATTAAATGTTTTTGGCTAAGGTGTATATAAACTTCTGACTACAACTGTATACACTACTAGAGTAGCTGACTGTTGTATTATGGTTGCTTTCCTGTGACTTGGTTACGCTACTGTGTGCCTGTGTCAAGAAAGGCATGTTATTATATTTGTGGCATTGCCCATTGTTGATATGCTGTAAATGTGTGAATGAGATTAAAACATGAACACACATTGAAAACTAGTTGGCTTCGGCTGTTCTAACACAGAGGCATGGCAGTGCCACTCATAGTCCTACTTCCACTGAGTGTACAAAACCTTAAGACCACCCTGCTAATATTGAGTGGTTTACATTCATCATACATTTTCATAGTTGATATTTCCGCATATTGTATCTTTGTGTTTACAGGTCTCTATATCCATGCTTTAAGATGTCCTTTTTTGTGATCAAAACAACAAATTATTTATACAAATTAAAAATAAAATCTACATAACACACAGTCAACACCACACAATGTTATACATGCAGCTCCAGCCCATGAAAAATCCCAGAAGTAAAATACAATTGAATGTAAAATTTGGTCAAGCCTCCCTCCCTCAAGCCTCCCTACCAACAGCCCGTAACAAACTTCTCAAAAAGTAGAGATAGTCAAAAACAAACAAAAGATGTAAGTAATCCTCCGCCATAAGGGACCACTGGTAGGCTATATCTGATCACTGGTAGGCTAAATTGTGCTATTATGCATTCCAAATTAACAATATTCTGCAAAACATTAATCCAGTAAATTGCAAGAGCCAGCCCCGAATTCCACCATAACTCCACAATGACCATATCCTATCCCAATCAGAGGTTAATCCCATCCTCTCTGACTCTGTCTCCCATACAACCTCCATGTGTAATTTCTTATATGTCTTCCCTGTAAGTGTGTCCTATATCTCTGCTACTAGCCCTCTTGAACTCCTATCTGGACCTACCAGGCTGCCATTGGGTGTTCTGACAAGGGCATATTCCAGAGTACACCATAAGCTTTCCTTGCTGACCTTAACTGCAGATACAGAAAGTATGAGGATCCTGGCAGGGAATAGTCGTCTTTAATATCTTGAAATGTGCGCAAGCCAATCTCACTATAAATGTCCTTCAAAACATAAACATCTTTTGAAGACCACGAGGCCTGTGTGAAAGGATGTCCACCTGTCAATAAATGGATATAACGGATGGAATTTTGTCTGATGACCTATGACCTTTTCCATCCTCTTCGATATATTCAAGGAGTTCAGAACTATGCTGCCAAACCTAAGATATTTTCTATCATCCCCAGCAAATACTAACTCTTCTAGTCTATGTGGTTTAACCAGAGCAGATTCAATAGCTCTCCAAGGTAAAACTGATTGACGGTCCAGCCACACTCGTAATGCTCTTATTTGAAAAGCTGAATAATAGAAATTGAGATTCGGAACAGCTAATCCTCCTGTGCATTTCGACGCAGCAAAGTAGTGAGTTTGATCCTAACCCACTTTCCACCCCATATAAAGTTATGCATGTGCTTCTTTTATAAACGTTGGAGGTGGCGACAAAGGGATCATGAAAAATAAAAAGTTAACCCGGGGCAAGTTATTCAGTTTCACTGTGATAACTCTGCCCTGTAACGATATAGTTAGATTAGACCACCTCTGCAAATCTATAAATATATATATTTATATAATAAATAATAGATATATATATATAATATATATCGAATGCCTTTTCAGCATCAAGTGACAAAACAGTGCAGTCATGAGGTAAATTGTCAGCAATGTCAATAACATGCAGTAACCTGCGTACATTATCTGCAGCCAATCTCCCTTTAACAAAGCCAGTTTGGTCATGGTGTATTAACTTACCAAGAGATCAATACGCATGGCTAATACTTTTGCACACAACTTTGCATCCCTACAAAATCAGGGAGACAAGGTGGTAACATTCATGCGGGTCTTTTCCCTTCTTCAGTAACAGAGTAATTAAAGCAATGTTCTGGTCTCTATGGAGTGACCCAGTCTCAATTGCATAATTAATGGAGTCCAAAATCAGGGGACCAACTTTATCCCATAGAACCAGATATAGTTCAGGGATCCCATCAAGCCTGGGAGATTTCCCTTTTTGTAGAGTCCTGACCACACCCCCTAGCTCTTCTAAGGTTATGGGTTGTTCCAGCAGCTCAGTCTAATAAATCCAATTTAGGTAAAGCCAAATTTTGCATAAATAAATTGCACCTTTGCATATCAAGTGTAGCTTCTAAAGAGTAAAGGGCACTATAAAAACGTAATTTATTGCGTTATGCTCTGTGACTACTTGCCCATCACTTGAACGTATAGCATTAATTGATGCCTTAGACTCATTCTGCTTCATCCGCAGAGCAAGCAATCTCTAAGGTCTGTCCCCATCAAAAATGATTTTTCTGTTTAGTTCACTGCATAATAAATGCAGCTTTTTGCAGTGAGTGTGCATTGAATTTGCCTCTCAATGCTAGGAGTTTATTTGATCCGTCTGCTCTTTCTCCAACGGTCAACCTCCACCTCAATCTCTGTGTATCGCTTATTCGTGGAAGAATTTAATCTAGAAGAAAATGCTATACAATTGCCTCTGATAGACATTATGGGAAGCAACTAAATGTTTTAAGGACTTTCACACTGCTCCCTATTGATTACCAAAAATTCCTCCAGCTGTTGACTAATCTGCGTAGTAAATCTTGGGTTCAACAACAAAGAATGATTGATTGAAAAGCCATCTACGAACTCAAGGATACTTATTAAAGAGGGTTATTGTGCACATCACAGGAGAGTGATCAGATATAAAAATGAGCAACATCTCCAATGTTGATATATTTTCGATCAGTGAAGGTGTGACAAAACTATAGCAAATTCTAGAATATGATCTATGTCGAGAAGAGTAAAATTAGTTAGCTTTGACCTGGTCCTTATGAATCCACCATAGGTCTATTAAATTCAGTTCTGTACTACATGTTCTCAGAGCAAGGGAGCAGGAAGAGAATCCTGACTATTTGAGGATCTTTTCTGACGCTGGGTTAATCGTTGCATTAAAATCTCCCCCCACCATGAGATGACCGTCATGGAACTGTAGCAAAAAGTCGCTGATGGAAGCCAAGAACATGCTGTCATATTCATTTGGGTCGTAAATTGAAACTAAAATAAGTTTTGCATGATTCACGGTCACCTATACATAAACAAATCGCCCCCACAAGAATCATTTCCTGAGAGCTCGACAGAGATCTGGAGTTTTCTATCCACCGAGATCAGTACTCCCTTTTGACTTATTTGCAGCACATGAATGGGCAATTAGTTTATAGCGTCTGTTTTGGAATCTGTGCTTATCTTTATCCAGCAAATGAGTTTCCTGAATCAATGCAATGGATACTTGCTTGCGGTGTAGATATTCGAAACATCATGTTTGATTGGTGCATTCAAACCCATTAAATTAAAGCTCACCACATTCAAATCAGTCATTGGGATATGTACATTAGATTGTGTTAGGATTTATGTTTATGCATTATGGCCCGCTACCATAGCGGAAGATGAAGATGAATATTGTTTTGTTACACACACACACAAACAATGCAGGTGTGTGTGTGTGTGTATGTGTGTAAAGACTGAGCAACATAGAGTGACTTGCTACAAAAGCTGTGGTCAATCTGGAGAGGGGAGTGGTGCATATCTCCAGGCCAACCAGGGAGGGTAGGACACTGGACAATACCATAGGAACTGTTTGAGTGTAGCATCTGGGGAGCGGAACAAGACAGATCTAATCTACCCAAAGACCAGATGCGGACACCTGCGAGCACCAAGGGACTGGGACAAGTCTGAGTGCCAGCGATAGGCTGAGCAAAGTTTAAACCACGCTCAGCCTCTACTGTGATAGGCCAACGGATGGCTGTCATAGTATAATAACTGTTGTATGCGCACATTCCAGAGTTCTCTGTTTTACCCTGCGCGGTGATACAGTGAACCCGTATATACGAAAATTGCATTTGCCATTTATTGCTTGCATTAATTAAACATAATTTTAGAAAGTTAGCAGACCTTGCTTTTTATTTATCCTGATACCGGATTCGATTAACGCAGCGCTTACAATTGACATCAGTGAGTAGCGGGCATGGCTGGGAAAGTGAAACAGTAGCTGACCAAAAAGATAACAAAAACAACGCATATACTGTAATGACTAACTTAGGCATGAAGTGTTGACAAAAACAACTACAGTATATACAACAAAAAGTGCAAACCGCCAGGGTAGGTTCCCTAACGTTAGCAAAACACAAAATGAACTCAAGAGTTGTGGCTTTTCTTTAAGATATCCTAATGTTGTTTGTTTTTGTATGTAGGGCAGACAATTGGCTACATGTATTTCACATTTTCGCAATATCAGAGCTTGCCATATTGGGTTACATGAGCTTCTGTGGCCAACTCCCCCTCCAGCCAGTCACTATTCTGCACTGTTAGAGTTAAGGGGGTGTGTCACAATATCTATAATTTTAACCACATCTGCCGTAAAATACTTTGCAGTAAAATATGTTGAGTTTTGGCCACATGAGAGAAAAATGGAACCATTCGCACAATCATCCTAAAATCTCATAAGAAATTAAGGGATGTTAATTTAATTACATTTGTTTTACAGTAGCCTAATGTTATACTATGCTATTATATTCACTTCTGTTATGTTGAATACTCATTATGTGATCATGCTTTGATCCAACTTTATTAAACGAGCACAATTCACCAGAGTAGCCTGTTCTCTATGAGTAGAGCAGACTGCGGGATTCTCTACTTTGCGCACACATGCGCAGAAGATTTGGGACCTTTAGTTATCGGGAAGAAAGGTCTGGAAGCCACTCCAAACAGAAAATGGGGTGGTGTGAGAAATTGAAATTGGCTCTTTTCAGTTTGCTTTTACCTTTTTGTTATTATGTTTAAACTTTTCTTTTATCATTTTCACTTTACAATGACCTTTATTCATTTTCACTTAACAATTTCATTGTGGTGAAAATCATGCCCACTGTTATGAAAATATTAATGCGTCATTTTTGCATTTACATTGAGCATTTAAGCATTGCATTTTCAATCTGGCACTTATCATTCTCTATAGAAATGGGTCTTAAAAAATACCCCAACAAATTTAAATTCCAGTGTGCAGGTCGTGCTTATGCTTATGAAAGGTAAGACAAGTAAAGTGAACATATACAAACAGGTGAAAAAAATATATAATAATAACGTGACAAAAGCAAAACACAACACACACGGGTAAGATGTACAGTTTCATTCCAGTTGACCTTCAATGGTTCTCTCCATAAAGAGGAAGAGGTCATTGATCAGACACAAACCCTAATCCCACTGATTCTCCATGTTCTCAGTGAGTAGTGACCATTTGTCCACAAATTGTTCTTGCTTTAACGTGAATTTAAAACATACTTTTTTCCATTATGTAATTCTTAGAAATGACATCCACTCCGGCAATGAGAAGTATGTGTAACAAATACCATTCCATCCTATCTAGCACCATGTCCAACTTGGCTCTAAGAATGGCTAACATAGAATCTCTGGGCAATTGAAAACTCAAATAATTAATTCTGAATGAAAATTCAGACAATGTTTGGCTAACGTTACCTTATCAATCCAGTATGACAGTCTCTGTTAAACTAATGCCAGAAGGGCTAGACCATTTTTTGGTTGGGTGTGCTTGACACACAAAAATACTTTCTTAATTAAAAAATTTAAAAGGTGAAAAGGCCGGGGTGCCATGGGGCTCATAACATAAAAAAAAATATATATATATTTGCACAATTTCTTTGTCATACTAATCTATAATGAGTTTTTGGCTGATGAGTGGGCAATGGCCGACTCTGTTTGTTTTCTGAGCTGAGGTCATGCGGCATCAGCAAAGAGACCTGCTCCGACTCGGTCATCAGCTAGACAATGACAGAATTGCTGCAGCAAATGTCACAAAAAAAACTGCAAAATCCTGGATGGACTGACATGCACAGGCACTAATTTGCAATATAGCCTAAGTTGTTACATTGGCTTTTAAAACATATAAGGCTTAAGCAGGCAGACAGAGAGACATAAAACAAAAGAAGCACAGAATGACAGCAGAGAAGATGCTGAGACCGATAGACAGCACAGCAAGGAGGCAAACAAAATGGCTAGAGCAGAGGCACTGCCTTCAGACATTTCCACAGTTTCTTGTGTCACAGCCTGAATTTAAAATTGATTAAATTGAGATTTTGTGTCATTGGCCTACACACAATTATGTTTTTAGACATTTTTACAAATAAATTAAAGCTGAAATGTCTTGAGTCAATACGTATTCAACCCCTGTGTTATGGCAAGCCTAAATAAGTTCAGGAGTAAACATTTGCTGAACAAGTCACATAATAAGTTGCATGGACTCACTCAGTGTGCAATAATAGTGTTTAACATGATTTTTGAATGACTACCTCATCGCTGTACCCCACACATACAGATAATTGTAAGGTCCCTCAATCGAGCAGTGAATATCCAACAGATTTAAGCTCAGTTGCCGGAGAAAACCACTTGGGATTTCATGATGAGGCCAATGGTGACTTTAAAACAGTTACGTAATTTAATGGTTGTGATAGGAGAAAACTGAGGATGGATCAGCAACATTGTAGTTACTCCACAATACGAACCTAAATGACAGATTGAAAAGTAGTTACTCCACAATACGAACCTAAATGACAGATTGAAAAGAAGGAAGCCTGTACAGAGTAAAAATAAATCAAAAACATGAATTTGTTGCAGTAAGGCACTAAAGTGAAAACTGCAAGACATGTGGCAAAGAAATATCCTGAATACAAAGTGTTATGTTTGGTGCAAACACATCACTGAGTACCAATCGTCCTATTTCCAAGCATGGAGGTAGCCGATGGGTATGCTTGTCATCGGCAAGGATTGCAGAGTTTATTTTAGGATAAAAAGAAACAGAATAGAGCTAAGCACAGGCAAAATCCTAGAGGAAAACCTGTCTCAGTCTGCTTTCCAACAGACACTGGGAGACAAATTCACCTTTCAGCGGGACAATAACCTAAAACATAAGGCCAAATATATACTGGAATTGCTTCATTTAGTTAGCGACGTGTACAGTGATGTGGGCTGGTGTGGATAAAATGCCAGGGCCGAATTCTTGTCCCAGTCTGCCCCTGGGTTAAACTTTGGAACTCATCAGGGTAAAAAACTAAGGTAATACTTTTGATTGCTCAAAATGAGTAACGTGATCCGATTACTTTCACTTCAAACACCCAGGTTTTTTGTTGTTGTTTGTTTTAAACATGCACCTAATAGGATTATTTAATTGAGTTCATTTTGGGGACTAGTGAGAGCATGAAAATCCTATAGTTCACATGCTCTCTTCATGGTCTGTGTGAGAGCATACACAGGGTTGGTTCCATACTAACTTTTTCCCATTAACTAATTTTGGTCGCACCAAAATTCACGCAATAGAAAAATTAGATGCTTAATCGTATTATAGAGTGATTCAAAGTCCTTCATTAAGAAGTGGTCCTTTGTACTTTAGCTGGTAGAGCATGGTGCTTGTGACGCCAAGGTAGTGGGTTCAATTCCCAGGATCACCCATGTAAGCATGCATGACTGTAAGTCGCGTTAGATAAAAGCGTCTGCTAAATGGCATATATTAAGTGTACTAGAGTACTATTTTATTTATTAGGATCCCCATTAGCCTACGGCCACCAATGGCGACAGCTAGTCTTAAAGTATTCAGACCTCTTGACTTTTTCCACATTTTGTTACGTTAGCCTTATTCTGAAATTGATTAAATTGTTTTATTCAAACTACACACAATACCCCATAATGACAATGCTCCGTTCATCTTTTCCTCAATACTGACTAGTCTCTCAGTCCCTGCCGCTGAAAAGTATCCCCATAGCATGATGCTGCCACCACCATTCTTCACCATAGGGATGGTGCCAGGTTTCCACCAGACGTGACGCTTGGCATTCAGGCCAAAGAGTTCAATCTTGGTTTCATCAAACCAGAGAATCTTGTTTCTCATGGTCCGGGTCATTTAGGTGACTTTTGGCAAATTCCAAGCGGGTTGTCATGTGCCTTTTACTGAGGAGCGGCTTCCGTTTGGCCACTCTACCATAAAGTCCTGATTGGTGGAGTGCTGCAGAGATGGTTGACCTTCTGGAAGATTCTCCCATCTCCACTTAGGAACTCTGGACCCCTTTGGGTTCTTGGTCACCTCAATCAAATGTATTTATAAAGCCCTTTTTACACCAGCAGATGTCACAAAGTGATATACAGAAACCTAGCATAGAACCCCAAACAGCAACCAATGCAGAAGCACGGTGGCAAAGAAAAACTCCCAGGCTCAGTGGTGGCCAATCCTCTTCTGGCTGTACCTGACCAAAGCCCTTCTCCCCCGATTCCTCAGTTTGGCCGGGCGACCAACTCTAGGAAGAGTCTTGGTGGTTCCAAACTTCTTCCATTTAAGAATGATGGAGGTCACTATGTTCTTGGGGACCTTCAATGCTGCAGAAATATTTTGGTACCCTTCCCCAGATCTGTACCTCAACAGAATCCTGTCTCGGAGCACTACGGACAATTCCTTTGACCTCGTGGCTTGGCTTTTGCTCTGACATGCAGTGTCAACTGTGGGACGGTATATAGACAGGTGTGTACCTTTCCAAATCATGTCCAATCAATTGAATTTACCACAGTTGGACTCCAATCAAGTTGTAGAAACATCAAGGATGATCAATGGAAAAAGGATGCACCTGAGCTCAATTTTGATTCTCATAGCAAAGGGTCTAAGTACTTATGCAACTAAAAAGGTATTTATTTTTTCATAAATTTGCTAACATTTCTAGCAAAACATTCAAAACTTTTTTTTCGCTTTGTCATTATGGGGTAGTGTGTGTAGATTAAAAAAATTATGTAATCCATTTTAGAATATGGCTGTAACGTAACAAAATGTGGAAAAAGACAAGGGGCCTGAATATTTTCAGTATGCACTGTATTTAAAAACATTAACATGTGGTGTACATCTGTCAGTTGTACATACACACAAGTAGGTCACATGGGGAGAAGCATTGTGCTGTGAGGTGTTGCTTTAAAATGGTATGGTTCAATAAATAGTTTAATCTAACATGTTTGAGCATGATTCAAGATACTTTGATGTGCAACATAAACCAGTGATGGTCATGCAATATTTTACTGTCAAAATAGGGTTTATTAATTTGGGGCTAAATCACTAACTCTAAATATAGCCTAATATTGCTGATAGTTCGCCATGTAATTGATGTCTAATAGTACATTTCATGTATAGGCCAATGCACTCACCGTGAATGACTTATACATAACTCAATGGTTCATAAATAAAATGTAGACCTACTGAAAGCTGGGACTCTTCTCTTCAACCGTAACAGTGGTTGCTTTCAAAATGGTGTTTTCCCAGTGATTACATTGCATAATCAGAAAGCATATTTCTCTCCTGCTACTCAGAGCACAGAAATGAGAGAGTGAAAGTGCACTATAAACAGCAGAAAATCTGTAGGGGCCATACTTGCTGAGACAATGGTTTAAACCATTGGTCTAAAATGGCTAGCTGCTAGCTTTTCTCATAGGCCGAACCTGGCCAAAATTAGCCATGATGCTTAGGATGGCCAGCTGAGCAGAAAATTATATTCGGTAACGAATCAACCTATCAGAGACCTTAAAATGGTAGACCCACCATCCAATCGCATTTGTTCAACAGGTAAATTTGGCCAGCAAAGGCAGATTGTTAAACCATTCGACTGCTTGGTTTAATTTGTTACCCATGGTCTAAGTGGTATGTGCCAATATATTTTTACGTGATGTTCCTTTACTATGTGACAAAACATTACTGACGTCATAACTTTTGTCAACTACAAGTAATTTACCCATTACTTCTAGCCTGTAGTGGTGGAATGATCCACTGAAGGGATGTTGGCATCTGCGAGTTTGAATCCCCTCCGGGGAAAGATTATTTTAGAGGGAGAAAGCCTCCACTGCTGGTCCATGAGTGAAATAGCAGATGATCAAAATGCTTATAAAACCTTGTACACGTCTCAAGTAATTTCACCTATATTCATCGTAGTGACAAATATTTCTGTATTAGGCCTGTCCTATAACCTGTGTTTTAGTCTGAGTGACTCCAAGAAGCTCCTTTCGTTATTGATTTTCTACAACATGTTGCCTGCTCTTCAATCCACAATTAGTGTAGGCCTAATAATTATTTGAAGTGTAGGCTACACTAAAGGATATAGCAAGGAGGATACTATCTGGTGTGAAATTGTGCAACGTCTAGTAGGCTGGCCTATATCAACACCATAGCCTAATGTTGGTTTAAACCGACTATAGGCCAACGTGTCCCAAAACGGTGTTATTAGCGTATATCACGTCTATAACCATGAAGATAGCTTAATTTTAATGGGCTAGGCCAGTCAGTCAATAGCATGTGCTACAGGAAAGCACAATCAGATTTACTGCATCAGCTTCAGAAATTGTGAAGCAAGGGGGCCAGGTTGGCCAATGAGAAAAGAGAACAGCTAGCCATTTTAGATCCTAGTTTAAACCATTGGTCTAAGCATGGTTCACAATTTGGAAGCCTTACCTATTCATTCAACCAGTTTGAATACAAAAGACATCATCCACCCTTGGTGGACAATCAGCAGGAAAATATCATGTGAGGGGGTCACTAAATGACAGCAATGCTGACAAAGTAATCATATTACTTTGTGGGAAATCATTACAGTACTTCCATTGTGGAAGTAAACATTTTAATGATTTCACATGCGGGCCGGATCCAACACCTCTGAACTAAAATCCTGAACTTTCCCTTTATCATATAGTACAGTTTAACTGCATATTGTGTTTGTCACAAATAATTCCTCTTTTCCATAATGCATTTGTGCAATAAACAGTAACACACCCAAATAGAGCTACAGTTTATTTGTTACAAATTCTCACATTTGTCAGCAGCCCACTACGTAAAATATAAGGCATTACATTGTATTGCGTCTGCGTACCATGAAATAACCTCCCTTTCCAATGTCATACAAAAAGGACAGGCAAAAGGACAACAAGAAAGTGATTGCACTAGTTGCTGCACGTTTAACGCACAGGCAATTCCCCTTTTCAATAACACTGAACCGCTGCATGTTCTGGGAATGTCAGGACAAATAAACAAGTTTCTGACACAGCCAGAGACTCCAATTGATTGTTGGTTCCAAAATAATAATAAAAAAGGCATACAATATTAAAACACTTCTGAACTCCCCCATCCCTTAACAAAATGATCATTTTTGACTACAAACTAGAGTAAAAGAGGGGGAAAAAAGGAATAAGTAAAATAATGACGGCATTTTGGAAAGTTGTGGAATGTTCATTCGGTCTTAGACAGATGTCCCTTCCTTTGATTGCTCGGGCTCCTCCTGGTGGAGAGAAAGTACCAAAAACAAAGGACTTTAAATAATCACTGTCCAGAAACATAAAGACAATCTGATAAATAGTAACAGTCTAAACCACTGACAACTAGGGATGGGCGTATGTACAGTATACCAAAATATCGTGTTCTGACATGTTATTCAGCTTTTAACCACACCTCTAAAGCCTGTTATGCACCTTAAAAAAAGGTACATCACATTCCAAATTCATGGACATTAATATGGAGTTGGTCCCCCCCCCCTTGCTGCTATAACAGCCTCCACTCTTCTGTGAAGGCTTTCCACTAGATGTTGGAACATTGCTGCGTGGACTTGCTTCCATTCAGCCACAAGAGAATTAGTGAGGTCGGGCACTCGCAGTCGGCGTTCCAATTAATTCCAAAGGTGTTCAATGGAGTTGGGGGTCAGTGCTCTGTGCAGGTCAGTCAAGTTCTTCCACACCGATCAAGACAAACCATTTCTGTATGGACCTCGCATTGTGCACAGGGGCATTGTCATACTGAAACAGGAAAGAGCCTTCCCCAAACTGTTGCCACAAAGTTGGAAGCACAGAATCATCTAGAATGTGCACTGTAGCATTAAGATGTCCCTTCACTGAAACTAAGGGGCTTAGCTCAAACCATGAAAAACAGCCCCAGACCATTAGCACTTTACATTGGAGTCGGTAGCGTTCTCCTGGCATCCGTCAAACCCAGATTCGTCCATCGGACTGCCAGTTGGTGAAGCGTGATCATCACTCACGTTTCCACTGCCTGGCGGCGAGCTTTCCGACGCTTGGCATTGCGCATGGTGATCTTAGGTTTAGGCTGCCGATCTTAGACTCCCCTGACGAACAGTTCTTGTGCTAACGTTGCTTCCAGAGGCAGTTTGGAACTCGGTAGTGAGTTTCACAACCGAGGACAGACGATCCCGTTCTGTTAGCTTGTGTAGCCTACCAATTCGAGGCTGAGCCATTGTTGCTCCTAGACGTTTCTACTTCACAATAACAGCACTTACAGTTGACCGGGGCAGTTCTAGCAGGGCAGAAATTTGACAAACTGACTTGTTGGAAAGGTGGCATCCTATGACGGTGCCACGTTGAAAGTCACTGAGCTTTTCAGTAAGACCATTCTACTGCCAATGTTTGTCTCTGGAGATTGCATGGCTGTGCCCAATTTTATACACCTGTCAGCAACAGGGGTGTCCACATACTTGTGTATGTATACATAGTGTAAGTCTTTATACCAACTACTGAGAAGTGTGTAGGAAATGCGTAATTTCCTATGTTGGAATCAGCAAAGTGCATACTTCTTGGATCTGCAGAGCATTAATAAAGGCCCATTATACTCTGTTGAATATAGCCACATACCACCAAAAGAGTTGAGCCCCCTACCTACACTGGCATTCAGTTGAAACCTAAACATGGGAAAGGGGTTTTCCATAAAAGTGTCTACACCCACACAGTGTAGGTATAGGAGCTGTGGTGCGCCTGCTAAATAAGGTGGTGCAGTGTGGTTGGCCTACCTTCCCAACAAGTTGGCCCTTCAAGGTTTTGACGGTGTCCCGCTCTTTGACGAGCTGCTCCTGGGTGGCCTTGAGCATCTGCTGGAGCTTAGTGGCCGCCTGGCCAAGGTCCTTGGTTAGCTTCTTCTCTTTCTCCAGCCTCTCCTGGATCATTCAGACAACACACAAAATAAAGTTATTCTAATTCTTAAAATACTTATTTAAATATCAACGGAGAGGGGAGGTAGCCTAAAGATTAGATAGGTAGACCAGAAGCCAGAAGGTTGTGGTATTTATTGTGAAATTACCAATTGGAAATTATTTGTACTTTCAATCATTGAACCAAACTGGTAACAATTGTGACCGAGAAGTACTAATTGAGAAATATTTACTTTCTAGGTAATTAGTGGGGCAATACACCAATTTCTTTTTTTTACTAAAAGCTGCCGGTCTCACAATGGCAACTATGAATTTGGGATTTGGCATAAAGCCAGTAATTTCCCACCACGCAGTGGGGAACCATCACAGCCAAGGCCTAGGGATTTATAAAAATGTATATTATTTTTCATCCTTACAGTATTTGTAATAATATTCTGACTTAATCTCTTCAGTTTGTGTTAGAAAGAGAAGGCTTAATACTGAATATCGTTTTTTTGGCGTTCTCTGGCTAGGCCTTTAGAAGCTGGACAGAAGGCCTCTGCCATTCAAATGTATTAGAGCAGAATTTTGGAGTGACAGTGGAATGAACCAATCATGTTGACTTGCAATGTGTGGGCCTTTTTTAATATATTTTTTGATAGAGAGAAGGCCTAGACATGTTACTACTGAGAGTGCAAGAGGTAATGAATTCATAATGGTTACGGCAATACACTAATAGGTTATCGTCTGCCAGAAAAACTTAAACAGAGAACAAGAGAAAATAACCAGTGTTGCAAGCAGTAGTTTTCCCACGCTAACGCTAGTAACGTTAGCTGCAATGGGAAGTAATAGCTGGCTTATTCATTTCATTTGGGACCTGAAATGGTTGTGTTTTTGTATTGGTATGATTTTATGGGTCCTACTGGAGTGAATGAGCTGCTTAATCGTTAACATTATTTGATGCTGTGAGACTGCTGTCGCCTGTCTATATGTTTGACCAAAATTCTCTCCTGCAACGCAGTGCACAGGCATTAGAGCCGCTGTCCTTTCAGCATCATGAGCCTGTCACCTTTGATGTGACACTTGTCGCTATTGGTGATAGTGGTATTGGCTACTATAAGTTGTGTAAACAGTGCAATATTTTAAACTTTTTGTCATGTGTCCATGCCGGTTGTCGCTGTGTGTGCGGCAGCCCAAAGCACAGCCAGGCCTGTTTGGTTAATTCCTAAAGTTATCAAAAAGTATTGCCCCTTCCTTCACTAGAACGGCCCGATTACAGAAGATATAATGTTGGGCGCATTAAGTGATGCTATGTTTTCAGTTAATTTCTAGATTTTTGGGGTTTGATAACATATTGGAAGATTTTTGGTCCCTCTGAAGGCCTAGGTCCTATAGTCACGGTTCGCCACCACCACACTAGCAGGTCCAGTTTGGTGTGCCATTACAGAACCATGTCGGAGTCTGTTGATAGCTTAGGAAAGCTGCTGCCGACTCAAATATGCTATCTAATAGGATGACCTATGAAGTCCATGTCGGTGAGAGAGGTAGAGCGTAAAGGAATAAACGAAGACAGGGGTAAGCACCTTGACTTCTCCTGTGGAACAGTCTCCTGCTGCCTTCATTTGGTCCATCTGTGTCTGTAGGTCAGTCACACACTTCTGAGCCTGCAAGGGGAGCACAAAAAGATTTGAGAACAAAGATTAAATAAACAGTCTTAGAAATAAAAATGCCATTGGCAATACATCCCAAATATAACGACTGATTGTATCCAAAGGATGTGGTGATATCCGAGGAGGTTCGGAATAATATCAGAATGTCCAATTCACATTGGACAATAAAGTTGTACTGTATTGTATGACCGATGGGTCACGAGAGAGCTGTTTGAGTTAAAAAAGCTGTACGATTTCTGTTCCATACTGTGCTCAACCAGATGTGATCACTGGTGCCCAACTAACGATGAAAGATGCAGCAGAAATACTGTGGGAATGCATTAAGTAATAGATTGAAACATTGAATCAATAAAACACTTATCTAATGTTTATTTTTTTTAAGGACATAGGAATTCTAACCTTACATGTTTATTTTTGGACAGCACAGCTGGAAATGTAGAGATGGAGACAAAAGGGTGGCCGAGATAGGGCTCCAACCCCCGTTGACAGGGGTATATGTGGTTGGGAGTTTAGACTTCTACATCAGTCTCCGGCACATCTATCCTCATTCTTACCATGTCAGTTGTATGCTCGCTATATCTTGATTTGAACTTAGTTTCAGCAGAATGTCATTATTATGACTTACCTGGTCAAAGTCAACGGCCAGCTGCTGTCTCATCTCTTCCTCCGTTTGCAACTTGTTTGTAACCTGCTCCAGCTGGGTTTGGACCTGAGATAATACACACAAAACAGGTCAGTCAAATCACCCCCCCAGATAGATCACATTGGGGGGAGGTGGGGTACTGTAGGACACAATGTGGTGGCGTATGGGCCAGCCCCACTACAGTGTGCAGAGGTTCTCCCAAACGGTTAGGTTAGAACAAGTAGACTCCTGAAGGGCAGTTTCTGGTTCAGGTGAAACAAGCAAGCTGCACTTGTCTTCCAAAGTGGTCCGTTACGCAATGTACCAAACAAGCATCAACAAAGACAACCTCACTCACTACTGAGCTCTGGCATTTTGAAAAATACATTTGAAGGGTGCTAGCGTTTTGCCGCCCCCCCCCCCCCCTCCCCAAAAAAGTATTACAACAGCCACTGGTGCAGCACCTCAGAGCATAGCACAACTCCAATGTCAACTCAGTAAGCAAGGGACTTGCAAACACACACACGCATACAGTTTCATGCAAGACAACGAGTTAAAATAGGGATTTCGTTGCTGTAAAACATTTGTTTTATAAAGCACATACAGTGTGGTTAGTGTATAGCAAAAGCTGCTGCCTTTGAGAACTGTCAGACTGAATAGATGTGGTGGGATTCTACTGCCTCTGATTTGAATGAAGTCAAATATGTGTCATTGTATACGGGCATAATTAGTGTGCCATCATGCCGCACATTATTATTTAAATACGGATTGGTCTCTAATATGCAAGTGAACACTACATTGGTAGGGTGCCCTAGCCGAATCCTTAAAGGGATATTACAGGCAAAAATTAAGATGAGCACCACAAATCTGAAAATGACGCGGTGCTTATCGTTTCCATTCAGGATTGCGGCTTGTAGTCAGTTCGATTAATACATTCTGAGTCTGATAGTTCTCGGCTAGCTTGTGCAGGGTGCACCCCGTCGGTCAGGCACCCTGACCTGTGTTGACTCGGAGGCCTCCTGGCTCTGCACGTGCTCCGTCGTCTCGCTCAGCTGCTGTCTGACCTGCAACAGGAAGCAGTCTGCCGCTCAACACAAAGGCAATGTCGCAATGCTCCAATTATCTCTCCTTCCTCCCAAAGTGTGCACGTGTTCACTTCTTCAATGATTTGAAAAGAAATGACTGGTATGAGAAATATGGTGTTAACTCCCACTAGCCAATGCTTTTAGATTTGAAGGATGTAGTGAACAAATGCACCCTTCAGGGGGAAGGAAATATTATTGGGATGCACCCAAAGCCCTGGGTCTCCCTCAGTAGGGTGCTTTTACTGAACATTGCAGATAGAAATACCACAAATTGAGCTGCCATTAACTCTACACATCAGAAAGCCATGTCTGTTCTCCACAATGTCCTTCTATCAGAACATTCCATATCGTTGCACCCTTCTGAACTCAAACTTCTGTTCACAGAGGCCGAAGAGCCTTGTTGATCATTGCCCCCCTAAGGGTGCAATACAGTTGGTAGAAGTGACCACTAATACAAGATCAGATATTTTTCATAAGCATAATGGCAAAGGTTAGTGTAATCTGATCCTAGAGCTGTGGTTGAGGGAAACTTCTACTTCAAGCAGAAGGTCAATAGTAGATTGCTCATTTAAGCCCCCAAACAGCGGAGTCCATCACTGCTGGAGTGGAAATGGCATAATTTTATGGCACTAAAATGGCGACTGGCGCGTCAAACTTACCACAGAAAGTTCCTTGGCCTGCTTCTGTGCTTCCAATTGGGCCGTCTCCAGCCGACTCTGGGTCTTCGTTAACAAGGCCTTCAGCTGCAAAGGCAAACAAGATGTAGACTGTAGCTACAAGCAATCAATGGACACCCAAGTAGCAAAAAATGCATACAGGTGGATGTTAACGATGTAAAAATCTGGGTTTAAACAACTATTGCCACAGTTGGAAGACTAGCCCCTGGTGGGCTAAAAGAGATCCTAATCCAAAATAAAATCTATGAAAATAAAAGGCAGACTACAACGTGACAATGACAGAGCGAAAATATTTTCAACCTGAAAACATCATGACCCAGGTGTAATGGCGTGTTTTGCCTACCTGGGCGACCTCCTCGGCGTAAGTCTGGCTAAAGCTGATGGACTCCAGCTGTTTCTCCAACTGGGCCTCCAGAAGCATCACCTGCTCTTTCAGCTGCACAAAACACAGGATAATAAATCACTTTTTAATATCAAACTAAAAACAATCAAAAAAGGTCTCATTGGTTTACTTGAGTCTGTGACTGGAAGTAAATCCGACATATTAAAGTTTAGATTGAGCTCTGTACACACCCATCCCCATTACAATACCGGTACTAAAGCTCTACCTGGTCTGTACTTTCATTGTTCATCTTCATATCCTCTGCAGCTTGCTGCAACACCTTCACCTGATCCAAAGCCTGCAAGACAAAATTGCTTTTAACTTCGTATCAAGTCATCTTATAGGAAATCTCGTCTGCTGCTATTCAGTAAGACCAGAGAGAGAATTTAAGAAAAAGAACTCACTGCTTGCCCTTGCTCCTCAGCCTCTACAATTTTGAGCTTCCACACATGCTCCTCTTCCTCCACACTCTTCTGAAGGTCTTTCAGCATGCCCTCCTAAAGGAAGGGTGATAATGTGGGAATGCAGTTATCTTACATCATAATACCTACTTCTAGGTGCAAAGCAGGAGTACAAGTATGTTAGTGGGGCTAGCGATTCTTGCCTGCTTAATTTAATAAAGCTTACACATTATTCATGTCACTCCACCTTCTGTATTACACATTCTATTCCATATAAAGTGCACATAGTAGGATATAGGGTGCCATTTTGGGGACACACGAGGGTTTTATCACAGACACCAAAGTCAAGCCGTGTCCCCCTCAAATGGACTGAAGTTGGATGGAAAGTCAGGCGTTCACACGCAGGACCATGGATTGACTTACCGTTTCAGCCAGGACAGTTCTGTACTGCTCACACTCCGCCTGTAGTGTTTTCTGAGACTCCTCTGCTTCTCCGAGTTTTGACAAAAGCTCCTAAAGAGAAAACAAGCACACAGTCATGACTGTCTGGGGATCATCTGAAACACCAGGGCAGGAAAAGCCAAGAAGCACTTTTGTTGTCTGTTTCCAGAGACAAACATGTAAGTAATGGTCAGCAGTAGGCAACTAACTGTCTTGATATAGCAACAGGTGTAGAGGAACCTCTACTGGTATTTTGAAGCTGTCCAACCTTACAATAATGTTGGTTACTTCAAAATGCAATGCATACACTATACCAGGGTAAAACACAGGGTCCTCACCTCAGAGTCTGTGGGTTGCAAATGCTCTTGCTGGACTTCTTGGCTCTGTGGAATTTCAGTAGCCTGTGCTTTCTGGATGAGTAACTCCAACCAGTTATTCTGTAATTAGTAATTGAGGCATTTTAACTACAGATCTGGGGGAAAAAATGGCTGCTGGTGTAATCATGTTTAAGGGGAATTCCATTTACATTGGCAAGTTTCCAGAGTGATTTTATTTTCCAAATCCATTCCTGCTAACATAATATATTACTGACCACTCTGTTGGTAACGTTTGGGTATATAAATAAGGAATGAGCTCCAATTCAGACTAGCAAAGAGTATCCACACTGAACAACAAGCTTTGTGGCGGAGAATAATAATTTGAAAAACAATACACCTTCCAACTCCAAGTCTGTGTCGGCGATTGCAAACCCAACTAACTTACCTGCTCAGCTTCTAAAGAGACGTCAGGGCAGATCATCTGAAGAGCCTTTTGAGCTTCTGTCTGGAACGAGCTCAGTGCTTCCTCGGCTACGTGCTACAAATAGACGCAAAGTCAAAGCATCATGAAAGCCATCCAACACAAACCGTATTCACAACAGTGTTTGTCAATGGGAGTGTAGCCAGAGTATTTAGCTAGAGTTCAAACAACCTTAGTGCCAGACATGTTGCTGTCTTTGAGCATTTCATTCATGAAAACTTGAATTTAGTTCCAATTTTAGCCATTCAGATAACCTTTTTGGAAATTCAGAAGATCCCTGACCTCCTATTGGCCAATATTGATCAGGAGGCAGCACGAAGCAGAGCGCATGTATACACACACGACTCTGGGTGTTGCATGCCACTGACCTGCGCACCCTTCGCCACAGCCAGTCTTTCCTCATTCAACTTCTCAGCAGCGGTCAAGGCTTCCATTGCCGCCCAGTTCTTTTCGCGGAGATCCTGTAGGGTAGAGCAGATTTCAGCTAAGCTAACACAGTCAAGGGGCAACAAGCATACCTCTTTGAGCAACGCAAAACCCTCAAACCATTAAACTTACATTGCTTTTGTTCCTAACTTGTTCCATTTCCTCCTTTAGCCTTTGTAGCTCCTCTTCCAGAGATAGCATCTGGGAATCTCTCTCAAGGCTGAAAATATAACACTCATTAGGAGGGAAGTGGGAAAAGTCCATATCAATTCCAGTACCAGTTCAGGAATTGAAATTCATTCCTATGGGGAAATACCATGTCCAATTCTACAGACAGGAATAGACCCCCAACCCTGATTAGATAATGCATGCACTATGGGGTCAAATAATACACCTCAAGTGCTTAAAGACTTAGGAATGGACACATACCATTCAAATGGTTGTTCCGCTTCGGTCTCACTTCCAGACTCCTGTGTTAGGGAATTGAAAGAATATGCATTGTTCAAGATGCCAATGGTTACGTTTTTCATCTGACAAAAGCACATTGGTAAAACTTACATTTTACACAGTACGTCTAATTCTAGGCCTTACAGAGTAAGACTAAATCTTAAACAGTAAGGCTTAACACCAAGCACACACACACGTGCGCATACACAGGAGAGAGAATAGAAGACTTACAGCGTTTGCACTCTTCCCTTGGTCCATCTCCTCTCTCAGCTGTTTGAGCTCTTCCTCTAACGAGGCCACCTGGGTCTCCCTCTCCTTCAGACTGCTTTGAAGCTGCTCTGTGTCTGCTGGGCTCTTCACCTGCACAACAGATTCAATACAATTCAAATAACTTTATAATACATTTGTCCCATGAGGGACCTTCTGATATGGAACATATAGTACATAGACAAATATAGGATTGTAAGAGAGCAATGTTGAATTTGAACTCGAAAGTTGCCAACAGGTTTGCTAATTTACAGCATCAGTGATCTTCACCTCCATCTTGGCTCTCAATGTCTGCAGTTGCTCTTCGAGGGACGTCACGATGCTCTCCTTTTCCTTAAGGCTGACATGGAAAAACTGAGTTATTAGGTTGTGATACAGTAAGACAGACTTATTTAAAGCACTACATAGTAGACAGGGCTAATCAATTATTGTCCTAGAGGATCAAAACTAGGCAAATGTTGAATAGAGCTGATGTGATTTCTTATCCTTTGCGTGTACATAGTGTTACTATCTGAACATTACACAACATTGTGTTCTACTGAACACTGCCCTGGTTTCATTCTTCAGACTTGGGACACCAGGTGAGTGAACTCACTGTCTAGTCAATGATAAACTGACCAATTAACAAACACAGGCAGTACTTCTTCCCTAGAAGGCCAATAATTGAATAATAGGCTTGTCATTGGAGATTTGTGCGTACCGGCTAAGTAAAGTGAATAGTTCATAATAGTATTATAACCGGATAGAAATAGCAGATTCCTCCCATACCTGTTCTGTAAGAGTTCGATCTCTGCCGTGTTGTCTATCTGCACGTGCTGTTCTTGAACAGGTGATTGCTCCTCCTCTTCCTTCACACTGACGTGCCAGAAAAACAAAACTTTATGTTTTTAAACATTTTATGGAATGACATCAGATTCTTGACCAGATTTGATAGTTTTTGGTTTTGGGTAGGGATCCTTCCCATTTGTTTATTTATTGGTCTACATATGTCGATAAAGCACCAGTAAGCTTTATTTCCCGAAGAGTGGGAATTCCAACTTTTGTAGAACAAAGACTGTAGTATAGTTAGAGACAGCCAGCTAAGTGAGATAAGGCAAGATGTGTAACAATAGCAGTGGGGAGCAGAATTGGAACCCACAAGGACACGGTTGTACACATGCGCTGAGGACCGCGGCGCTAACCACTTGGCTAAACCAACCCCAGGCTACATGGTGTCCCGGTAAAAGTGAACATACCCGTTGACCTGTGGATCCTCAGTCTGGGAAGATTTCACCAGCTCCAGTTCAACCTTCAGCTGTTGGAGCTCCTCTTCTAGAACGGCCACCTGACTTTCTTTGGTTCTCAGACTGAAAGAGGGAGAGAAATAAATATCCCCATTCGGTAGAGAAAGTTGGATACGGAGATTCGATACATGGTATCTAACAGAAATATGACTCAACGTACCTGTTCCTTAGCTCTTCAACCTCTCCGGAGTTGTCACCCTGTTTAGAAACAAGATGGATAGACTAAACCGCTGACCCACAAGGAACCCCCCCCCCCCCCCCCTTCAAGCTAATGAGCGGTCATTCTAACAATGTAATTAATACATTTCATATACAGTTTATGCAACAAAAAAGTTAAGGCCTTATAAAAATGTGTTGTAATGTTACATAACAAAATAGCATTTGTATTATTTTATGTTACTGTAGGTAGGCTGTGTGTAAAAAAAAATTAAGTCAATCAATTTTATTTGTGGAGTGGCTTTCTTACAACTATGAAACGGAAAACATGTTGGAACGCGGTAACAGCTTCTTTTTATAACAAAAAAATTAAATAACCCAAACACCTAGACGCACGTTCGTCAAAACTTGCTTCAAATTATGAAAACATCATAGCCTAATCATTAGTGCCATGTGTGCGTGATAAAGTCAAAATCAGCAAGCAATAATGGCATTATAATGAATATGTTTTCTGCTTGCGATGTAAGGGATATGCGCTCAGTGTTTACATTTTGTGCTGATAATCGGCCCGTGGCACTGTCGCCGGCTTGTTCTATCCAAATGGGCGTGGTCCCTTACTCTCTCCTGCCTCGCCGTTTTATTTGGTGGTGGCGCGGACACCTGCTCAGTGCGCACCATTCTGGATTTTTTTACACTTAGGTGTCTGAGTTGTAGGCTGAAGCTCAGAATCAGAAGAATAATCAGACACGTCATGATTCATTTCTTCCACACCATAAATCGTTGTCAGATTTTGTAGCCATTCTTGGTCTTCTTGCCATTGTAAATTACGCACGCACTTACTGTGTACTCCAAGAAGACTGATAAGACTGCTTGGATTCGGTGGACTGATATAGGGTACATAGCATTTTGAAAGTATTTTTTTTCCTTCACCTCAAACAGCAAGTAAACAAAGTCTGTTTTTACATCCATTGAGAATGACAATAGTTCAACATAGAATATTTGAAAAATCTTTCCAGCAAATTAATCTGTTTAATCATTAGGCCTACACTTAGTGTTTAATTAGCCTACCAATATTATAATTTTTGTGCATTAAACACCTCAATTTCCCCCAAAACAACATTATTTGCTTGCAATACAGTTGATCTACCACCAGAAGTTGTGAATACTCATGATCTGATATTTGAGTGGAGATGCGCACACTTTCGTCCAAATTTCAAGAATAGGTAAATACCAAACTTCGCGGGAAAACTGGCTCAGTCTTTTTGTGTGCATGCACCTTTGATAAATGAGATCCCTGAGCTTTGACAAAACAGGTAGATCTGAAAGTATTGGAATTGTAAGCAATATGGGTACAGCTCCACCTGTACTCTGACAAGTGGAATGTCGGCCATCTTGCTTACACCTATCCAAATCATTTCCGATCTACAAGACTGCTTAGGGGTTGATTTGGAATTGGGTCTACTGCCTAAACTATTTGCAGCTGAGGGAAAGAAAAAAAACAGGCCCTTGGAGATTACATTGGTCGTCACAGTCTCCTGCTCCTCGGGGGGGGGTTCTATGGGAGACTCCAGTGGGGCAGCCTGCTCCTTGGCAGCCTCCTCCACAGCTGACACTACTGCCTGTTGGGCCTTCAGGTCCTCCAGCTCGGCAAAGCGCTCCTTCAGCTCGGCCTCCGTGGTGGCCATGCGCTCCTGGAGCTCTGTGGAGATCAACGTTTTATTCAATTCAAAGCCAGAGCCTAGTCAGACACCTTTTTATAAATCCACACAAAAAAGGACAAAAAAAAAAGGAGAAATTTGCATGAATCTAAATAATAAGGTATCGGGAACATAGCTGTGTGAGAGGGACATCTCTCCCACTTAGTGCAAGGGTTTTCCTGTGATGGTTAGTGTTAAAATAGAGGTTAGAGTGACTGGGTTAGCGAGACTAGCATGTTATCATGTGGTCAAGGTATGTAACCAGTGAGAGGTGGGTTCCACTGACCGGCGAAGGCTTTGGCCTCCTGTTGAGCCTGGTCTAGTTGGGCCTGCATGGTGTTGCTGGTGTCCTGGGACCTCTGGAGCTTCTGGCTCAACCCCTCCAGCCTCTGCTGCCAGGCTTGCTCGCTCTTCGCCTGGCACGCCTGTGGATGAGCACGGCAACAGCTTATTATCATGTGCAATGCATCTATTATGCATGCATATTCCTTATATAAGATATCTGGGTCTGTTCCAGAAAGCTGTATCAATGAGTTAGCCAAAAATGCCTTGAAAAACCTTAAATCATTGAGAAATATAGACTTAAAATATTTGACAGCAACAACCAATATACATATTTAGATTTCTTAATCAACCAGGAAATAAAAAGCTATTTGTGGTTGCTTAGCAAAGTTAGCTGGCTAATATACCTGCTTTCTGGAATACCCCACTGTATGACCTGGGCCCGGTTTCCCAAAAGCATCTTAAGGCTAAGTTAATCGTAAGAACATTGGTCCCAAAACCATTGTTAAAGTAGCACTTAAATGCTTGTTAATAACCGACTGCCTTAGACCACGTGTAGAACAGCTAAGTGAGCCTTTAGAAAATAAAGTCTTTCCGCTAAACATAGAATCAAGACGTTTATCGGTTTCTCGGTGACCACCGATAACTTCAGAACGAAGTGGACTACAAATACAACGCTGCAAAGGATAAAGAGATGCTTCATATTCAAACCGAGATGAATGCACCAAAATATATATATACAGACAGGTACACCACACTAGTCAGGGAGTGACGTGGCCATGGCTTGCTATATAGAGCAGGCAGACATCGAGGCATTCAGTTACGGTTTGATTGAACGTTAGACTGGGCAAAACGAGTGACCTAATCGACTTTGAGCGTGGTATGATCGTCGGTGCCAGGGCACGCCGGATCCAGGATCTCAGAAATGTCCACCCTCCTGGGCTTTTCACACACACGAGAGTGTCTAGGGCTTCCCGAGAATGGTGCGACAAACAAAAAACGTCCTGTGGGCGAAAATAGCTCTAGTTGATGAGATGTCGAATTGCAATAATCTTGCAACCTAACAGGCGGGCCATAAACAGACAAATAACGGTGCAGTACAACAGTGGCGCCAACCTGCCTGGTGTCAACGGTACAGGCTGGTGGTGGTGGTGTATGGCCGTCCAAACTGCAGCAACTACACGATGCCATCGCGTCAGCATGGACCAACATCCCTGTGGAACATTTCCGAATGTAGAATCCATGCCCCAAAGAACTCAGGTCTTTCTGGAGGCAAAGGGGGGTCCGACTCTGTACTAGATGGGTGTATCTAAAACGGTTCAATCATATTGACATCAATTTCATGTTCATTCAAATCGGCTTCTATTTTGCCAATTGTAGGCTACCGTCTTGTGCCTCAACGTATTTCATGACGTGTAACGTGTGCAATGAGCTGTGTATTATTATAGGGTAAGCATTAGAATAAGCCACCTCAATATTTGCAGACATAGGTGATAATACATCTATAGGAGCTAATCCATCGTCAGCATTGTGGAATAATTTGTAATGTTAAGGTAAGATTTCAACGGAGAATGCTGAACCTTTCCATCCTATCATGCTCCAACGACGCACCTAGTGAAAGTTCTAGCCTAAAAGAAATGTGAGATAATGCCTAGATGCTTCTTATAGTGGAGATCAAGTTTATAAATTGCCTGGTTAGGTTGATGAGACAGTGGATTGTGCAGTCAGATGGAACAGAGTAAATATGCATTTTAACATCAGATTTAGCCGGTGGTAACTTGTGGAATAGACACCGGCTGAAATGCGGTTTTAACCAATCAGCATTAGACCCACCCGTTGTATAATATGTCATAACAGCTGACAAAGTGCCATAAACTGTTATATGGTCATAACACAGAGACCTGATGTGACATACAGTATATTGCGTTATTTTATGGCTGGTTATGACACCTACATAGTGTCACAACCCACAAAACCTACCACACAAGGCAAAACATTCCATTACACCATACATGTGTCAACAGTACGTTTGTTATATATACACATTTAAAATAAATGTACCATACTAAATGAACATTGTAATTGCGCACATATTGATGTAGGACAAGACACCCTCTTTTTGACTGATGATTGACATAAGGGCATGTATGTAATAGGCCTATATGATTCTGACCGTCATAATGCTTCGTCAGTGTATTTTCTTCATCCAAGTAAAGTGACACAGGACGGTCATAATATTTCATGACAGTGTCATACTTTATTTTCTACAAGTTCTTTAAAATAAGAAAAAGAAAAAAAAAGTGTGACTAAAGAATTCATTACAACAAAAAAGAATTTAACAAACTTTCAAATGAAATAAATTCTTGGCAGAAACGTTGACACTTAATTAGGTGTCATAACCATCCCTAAAATAACGCAATATAGGTCTCAACAGGTGTAGAAATATGGGTAATGATAGTGTTATGACCATATTTTGACAAGTTATGCCAGCTGTTAGGGCATATTATGACAAGTGTTACTGCGGAAATCGACTCTAGGGGGTTAAGTAGTTTGTAGTAGTTGTAGATTAGTTGGTAGCCTGGATGTCAGTCTGTGCATGCTCAGTCAACTCAGCTGTTGTTTGACATTACATCGACAGGAGTTGACAAAAGCACAAACCGACTGGAATCAAAGCTAGAATTTTGCAACGGAGTATAGAAACACGATAAGTGAAAAATAAATGTTTGTCTCCATTCTAAAAGACGTATGAATAAAGGTAGTAAGGCACACTGTAGCAAAACAGAATGGAAAACTAAAATATCTGTAATTATGCAACACATTTAGGTATTACCTCCATATTTCACTCAAATTTTCTCCCTACTTGAACACGCCTCAGTTGTCCACATCTGTTCTAGATTTTAAAAAACTGACTGTCCTTAGTCCCAAATTAATTGACACCCATGTTCTCATGCAGTGCACAGATGCAGGTGAACTGAATTGACTAAAGCCAATTGACTAAAGCCCAAATCATGATGCCGAGTTGTTACATTCTCAACTTGTTTTGCACTCCAACTTTTAAAATCGTACAATGCATACTTTTTCCCCTTCCAACTAAAGATAAAACATGAGGAAAGCAAGGCCACACCTCTTTCTCAACTGTTGTCCTCCATTGTGATTGAAAGGTTATAGGTCACTTGGTGCAGTGGCGATTGGGGGGGGGGGGGGCAACTTCACCCTACTCCGCTCACCTTGAACTGGGCAAGTTGCTCCACTGAAGCTGCCACTTTGGCCTCCAGCGCCTTCCTGTGCTCATCGTCAGTCTGCAGAGCTTCTGTCCTCTCGCCCAGGTCCCGGTTCAGACGAACACAGTCCTGCCTCAGCTTGGCCAGCTCCGCGTTCTGCCTGGAGGGGGAAAGAGAACAGAGGGAGACTTGTCAGACTTGATGAATTTGAGTGTGGCTAGGACAGTTTGGCATATGCAGTAACTGTATATCTCAGTTGCTGGTGTCCAAGAACGGACATAATTGATGCTCTTTAGGCATGTTTTATTTCTGCATTATGTTAATACTTAAAATGAAATGGCATGCTAAGCAAATTGTGATACATATTGAAAATGCTAGATAAATCATGCTCATTTTTGGAGTCGCTTTACCATGTCTGTACAAGTTAGAATGAATTATTTATCCATCCAGCCAGCCAATACACCCACTTGTACCTCATACTTTATAACAAAAAAGAAAACAACATTTCTTATTGGGAAAAGTCCAGGTAGTTCCACCCTATTTTACTCAATTTGTTTACATTGGGTGCCCACTGAACAAGACTCAGATTTCCCCATTAAATAGAGAATAGGAGTTGTATTGTTAATTTCCCCATCTACCTGCTCTCGGCCTGGCTGGTGGCCTGATTGAGGGCGTCTCTCAGGATGGAGTTCTCCTGCTGCAAGCGGGCCAGCTGAGCGACTGGGCCATTGTCCAGTTGCTCCTGCAGGCTCACTATCTGTATGGAGGTGTTGGCAAAAAACATTTACATACATTTTTTTGCAGACAGTTAATAGTTTCTCATCTTGTCTGCCTTATACTTTTATAAACAAGTCCAACACATTTTTACCTAGGGGTCACAATATGTCATTACTGTCAAATTCAGAGGCTGCTGTCAATATCACACAAAAAGGAAATGGTGGTAGCAGCAGCTCCATATTCAGTCAAGCACAGGAACATTGTGGAACATTCAGATGGAAACACTGTAGAACAGACATGCCTCTGATGTGGAGTCAGGACTCAAGTCAGCTCTATTCATTGCATTTCTGTCAGGACTGTTCAGTACGTTTAATCACTCCACCCGAACACGACCCTGACGTTTATGGGGTCGTGAACTGACCTTGAGGTTGAGCAGCTGGGTCTCAGCCACGTGGTCCTGGGAGGAGGCCTGCATGCGAGCCTGGAGGGCAGTTATCTCCTGAGTGTGAGCACTCAGCTCTGAGCTCAGACGGGTCTCGACCTTCGCCATCTTCGATTTCTCTGCGCTCAGCTCCTGTGTGGGCATTGGGGATCGTTAGTGACATCAGCGAAAAACACTTGGTTAAAGTCGGTGTCCTGGGGTGCACATTTTTGTTCTGCCCCTTTTTTGGGGGTTTGTTAATCTGTTTCTCTTCCTGAGTGTTCCAACAGGCACAGTGTGAGCCAGTGGCATAAATACCACAGGAAGATAGTTACTGTAAGCACCAGCTACCAAATCCTGGCCTACTGCACTGAGGCCAAGACCTGTTTAAGATGCTACCTAGCCCAGCACTAGTACAGTTAATTAAATTCATCAACTTATCATCATGCGGTTTCATTAGTCGAATAAGGTGTATTATATTGTACCCTGTGCCTGGAAGTCAGTAGGATGTTTGTTTAACCAATTATCTCTCCTTCCTCCCAAAGTGTGCCCTTCATTGATATGAAATTACATTACTGGTATAAGAAAAAAGGTGGAAAGTACCCAGTAGCCCATCCCTCCACCAATCAAATGCTTTTAGACTTGTGTACACTTCAGGAAAATTAAGATATTATTGGACCCGTGGTCTTTTACCTTGGTGAGCTCCCTCAGTCGATTCTTGGCGGCGGTGACACCCTCCTGCTCAGTAGACAACTGCTTCTCCTTCTCCTCTAGCTGTTTCTTCAGGGCAGCCGTGGGATCCCCCTTCTGAGAGGCCTAACCAACAGATACGACACAAGTTCACCACCATTGATCGGCTACAGTTGATGTTAAGACAAGCCAGAGAATGACTACACCCCAAATAGCAACCTATTTGCTATATAGTGCACTACTTTTGACCAGGGTCCACAGGGCCATTTGGGACACAGCCAATATAATCTCTGTTGGGAAATATCGGAAAAAAGGTGCTTCCAAAACTACTAGGAAAAATCAACTTTAGAATATTAAAATTTGTTAACAAGTGTGAAAGGCTAGGGGGGGGGGGGAAGCTACAGTGTTCTTACTTGAAATGTTGCTAAGCTTAATTAATTCAGGCTTCTACAGTTTAGAAGTGTGTGTGAAGACAGTTTGACTCAGACAAAATATATTCCATGTACAATCATGTCTGAGTCATTTTAACCGTAGCCAAGGTTTCTCAATCTTGTCTCAGAAAACGCCTGTTCCTTTTTATTTATGCATGTATACAGTGCATTCGGGAAAGTATTCAGACTCCTTGACTTTTTCCACATTGTTACGTTAGCCTTAGTCTAAAAATGATTAAATAGTTTTTTTCCCCCCCTCATCAATCTATACACAATAATGACAAAGGAAAAACAGGTTTAGATTTTTTAGATTTTTTTTTACATAAGTATTCAAACCCTTTACTCAGTACTTTGTTGAAGCAACTTTGGCAGCGATTACACCCTTGAGTCTTGGGTATGACGCTACAAGCTTGGCACACCTGTATTTGGGGAGTTTCTCCCATTCCTCTCAAGCTCTGTCAGGTTGGATGGGGAGCGTCGCTGCACAGCAATTTTCAGGTCTCTACAGAGATGGTTCAAATCTGGGCCACTCAAGGACATTAAGAGACTTGCCCCGATGCCACTCCTGCATTGTCTTGGCTGTGTGCTTAGGGTTTCTGTCCTGTTGGAAGGTGAACCTTCGCCCCAGTCAGAGGTGCTGAGCGCTCTGGAGCAGGTTTTCATCAAGGATCTGTACTTTGCTCCATTCATCTTTCCTTCAATCCTGACTAGTCTCCCAGTCCCTACCACTGAAAAACATACCCACAGCATGATGCTGCCACCACGTTTCACAGTAGGGATGGTCATAACATTTACATTTACATTTAAGTCATTTAGCAGACGCTCTTATCCAGAGCGACTTACAAATTGGAAAGTTCATACATATTCATAACACTTGACATTCAGGCCAAAGAGTTGAATCTTGGTTTCTGAGTCTGAGTCCTTTAGGTGCCTTTTGGCAAACTCCAAGCAGGTGGTCATGTGCCTTTTACTGAGGAGTGGCTTCCGTCTGGCCACTTCACCATGGAGTTCTGCAGAGATAATTGTCCTTCTGGAAGTTACTTCAATGTCCACAGAGGAACTCTAGAGCTCTGTCAGAGTGATCATCGGGTTCTGGTCACCTACTTGCCCAAGGCCCTTCTCCCGCAATTGCTCAGTTTGGCCAACTCTAGGAAGAGTCTTGGTGGTTCCAAACTTCTTCCATTTTAGAATGGAGGCCACTGTGTTCTTTGGGACCTTCAATGCTGCAGAAATGTTTTGGTACCCTTCCTCAGATCTCAGCCTCAACACAATCCAGCAGACATTTTTTGGCTTGGTTTTTGCTCTGACATCTACTGTCAACTGTGCGGCCTTATATAAACAGGTGTGTGCCTTTCCAAATCATGTCCAATCAATTGAAATTACCACAGTTGGATTCCAAGTTGTAGAAACATCTCAAGGATGATCAATGGAAACAGGGTGCACCTGAGCTCAATTTCAATTCTCATAGTCTGAGTACAAAAGGTATTTTTTATTTTGCAAATATTTCTAAAAAGCTATTTTCACTTTGTCATTATGGGGTATTGTGTGTAGATTGATGAGGATTTTTTTTTAAATTTAATACATTTTAGAATAAGGCTGTAAAATAAAAATTGAAAAAGTCAATGGGTCTGAATAGTTTCCGAAAGCACTGTATGCCTGCATTTCTACTAAAGGGAATGCGGAGGTGACTTGGCCACGAGCCACTGTTTAATGATTGCGTGTGTCAGTCAGTGTCATTCTGGAGAGGAATACTGTACCAGTTGCCAGGAGTTGAGGCCAGCCTTGACACTGAGCACTTCGATGAGCCTTTGGGCCTCTCCCTCGCTGAATGTCATGCTGCTCACAGTAGACAGTAGAGTCTTGTATGGCAGGAGGAGGGGAGCATCAGCAGAGTCGCCGGCAGCAACCACTACAAGGAGAGAGAGTGAGTTAGGGAACTCCCTGGCACACATATCATCTATGTCAGGGGTTACAGAATTACTACTTGCCTATCATTTGGATGACTTAATAGTTTATAAATTGAATAATAAACATACTTTTCTATAACTTGGATGGTTTACTTTATTACTTGGATGAAAGACCAGTTCTTAACTTCGATGAATTACTTGATTGTTTCTTACTTGTATGAGTTACTGTAGACTAGTAGTAAACAAAAAATAAGTTGGGGATGGTTAGAGGGGGAGGTCTTGGGAGAATGAAGGGCCATGTGATCTTCAATTCTATACTGAACAAAATTATTAGAACGCAACATGCAACAATTTTGAAGATTTTGCCGGGTTACAGTTCATAAGGAAATCAGTCAATTTAAATAAATGCACTAGGCCCTAATCTATGTATTTCACATGACTGGGCAAGCTACCCCATGGGTGCCCCCCCTCTGACGATTCCGCAGGTGAAGAAGCCGGTGTGGATGTCCTGGGTTGGCGTGGTTACAGGTGGTCTGCTGATGTACGTACTGCCAAATTCTGTTTGATGCGGCTTATGGTAGAGAAATGAATATTCAATTCTGGCAACAGCTCTGGTGGACATTCCTGCAGTCAGCATGCCAATTGCATGCTCCCTCAACTTGAGACATCTGTGGCATTGTGTCGTGTGACAAAACTGCATATTTTAGAGTGGCCTTTTACTGTCCACAGCACAAGGTGCACCTGTGTAACAATAAGGATACAATCTTCACTGTCAGTGATGTAAACAAATTTGTGCACAAAATTTGAGAGAAATGACCTTTGTGCTTTAAGGAACATTTGTGGGATCTTTTATTTCTCCTCATGAAACATGGGACCAACACTTTACATGTTGCGTTTATATTTTTTGTTCAGCATAGATGACATAGGGTCTAATCCACAACCAGAACCCATTGCTTTCAATTGACCTTTCATCATAATATCAATGCATCACTAGAGAGACACTGTGCTAACAACTTCCTCTAGGAATGCAGAGGTTGTTAGCAGGGCTGGGGTAAATTACTAATTCAATAATTGAAAAAAAGCACATTTATTTTCAATGACTTCTTGATTAACATAAAAAGGAGAATCTATTCATGTTAAGTTTTTTAATTCCTAAATGTTATATTAAATAACTTCCTGAATTGACTTAACTGAATTTGGCAAGTATCCTAGTGGTAAAGAGTGTTGGGCCAGTAACCGAAAGGTCGCTGGTTCAAAACCGAGCCAACTAGGTGAAAAATCTGTCGATGTGCCCTGAAGTAAAGCACTTATTGATCTTGTAAGTTGCTTTGTATTAGGGTTAAGAGCGTTTGCTAAATTACTAAAATACAAAAAAAATGTACAATGTCATTCGAATTGACCCCAATCCTCATTTATAGAGTACATGAATTGCAATAGTTTTATATTAAGAGTTATCATATAAATAAAATAAAGTAAAAATGTGATCATAGCAAATTATTTACTACCAACCTGGCTCAGCCTTTGCTTTGGATTTTTTCTTCTTAGCAGGTGCCTCAGCCTTGAGCTCCTCTGCCTTGACAACGGGTGCGGCGGGAGTGTCACTAGACACCAGAGTGGGCGCGGCAGTCAACGGGGCAACCTCAATCGCCACAGGTGGCACGACCATGACAGGCACTTCCTTGGCGATGGTCTCCGGGACAATGGTAGGCTTGGCAGGGGCCGGCGCCACCTTAGCCACCTTCTTCTTCTTCTTCGGGGAGGGGGCGGCGGCCTCCATGGCCACTGGGGCAGGGGCAGCACAAGCGACCATGACAGGATCCGGTGTAGCAATGGGCTCTGGTTCAGGTTCAGGCTCAGGCTCGGGGGAAGCGAGAGGCTCAGGTTCGGGTTCGGGCTCGCTAGCAGACTCTCCGACCGGTTCTGGGAGATCCCCGTTGGGCCGCTCTTCCTTCTTCTTGGCTTTGCTTTTGTTCTCCAACGCCTTCTTCTTCTTATTCTTCATAGAGAGCTGGGTCTGGGCAGACTTGCCCAGCTCATGGCGGTGCTTGGCCAGGGCCTCCTCGTACGATGTCTCCTTCATGGAGAGTGTGGAGACCAGAGCGATGCCGATGGCGGAGACTACCATGAATCCACCAAAGACCATGAAGCCGAGGGTTTGGGGGTCGTAAACGTCCATGTCTTCTTTTTTTTAAATCTTGTCCCTCCGCAAAGCCTAGCACAAAAAAAGTAGAGGTCGCGATTAGCTAGGTGTCAAAGGATGCGAGCCATAGTCATCAAAAGTCACAACATAATGTTTAGTAAATTGGTTCAATAACGGCCAGTTCACGATTTAGTTTTTCCCCTCTCAATATATTTATCAACCACCAGGGTGACATTTCACAGAGAAGGATCAATGAGTTAGCCAGCTAACTTCGGTAACCACTAAAATATAACTCCTATTTTTCTGGTTTATCAAGAAGGATGATCTACGGCGATATAAATTAAGAAAACATGTGATTTCAGAATATTTACAAGAGTTACACAAGCAAAAATAAGTTGATGCTGGTAGCAAAACTTCCAAAAATGTGCTCGCTCATGTGTAGTAATGTTTAAAAGCCTTAATTTATTTAGAAAAATGTGTTGGCTGGCTCACTGATCTAATATATTACAATGATCAGTCAAATAGGAAGAAAAAAAATCACAAGCAGGAGTAGAGATGGCACGCATGAGTGTCTCGCAGAAGTTGAGAAGTTCATACCAGTAGGCTATTCGTCCCCTGTGGTGCAGGAGATGACACACACGAAAGGCACTAATCACAATAAATATACATTTTACTGAATCTGTAACCCTTTGCATACTTTTCAAAATTAAGTAATTGATTATCAACCTAATCTAACAGTCACCTACCTATCCATTGATGAATTTATTGGGATTTTATAACAGTAACCAGATTCTTATAGTTTAGGGTTAGGCTTTCTTGTTTTAGTGGCTCAGTTTTGGTAGGAGTCTTCGAGGAAAGGTTAACATTGAGGGAATAATGTTGAGGATGGGCAAAAATAGGGATAGGGTCTATGCGTCTCACACATTCCAGTCACTACATTGGTAAAGGTGGACCAAATGTTGCTGGGTAAAAACAACAATCTCTCCATTGCTATACGACCAGCTCCTGAACTTCTAGTAGGGTTAAAGAAAAACAGATGTCTGAGAAAAGCTTCACAGCCCTTAATTTCTCCCCTGGACAAAAAGCTCTTCTCACAGAGGACAGAGAGTTCAGCATGCAAATTTTCATCCACAAGAGAACTCATGTTACGCTACACCCCCCTTCCCATCTACATTCATGTAAAAAAATAAAAAGCACTTTGTCTCCAGTTTGCAGAGGATACACCTGTACGCAGTTGCACTGCACAAATTCCCTATGAGTTACTTGACCAGGAACCATTCCGGAGAAGGACTCCTTCAAGAGTGGGCTTTCAGCTACCCATAGGCCTGAGAGGCAATGCTGACTCTATACAGTAGATAAGGTCTGTGTACCAAATGGTACCCTATTCCTTATGTAGTGCTCTACTGTTGACTAGGGCCCTCTGTCCAACAGTAGTGCACTACATAGGGAATAGTGTGCCATTTAGGACATAAACAAGGCCTTCGGGTGAAGAAAAAAATGCTGACTCTAAAGGAGTGAAGACGTCCATGCTTTCTCCCTCTTCAATAGTCAAATGCTCATAATCAATCGGAAACCAATAGTAGCAATCTTATGGAATACAAACATTTGGGTATCCATTCTGAAACTGATACTTTGGGATAAAATGCTTTAGTGTTGAATTGAAAATTACTTGACAAGGTGATTCGGAGACATTCGATCAAACTGAAATAAACTCCTAAAGGAGCCAACAGTTGATTTACATCAACATTAGCCTATAGATAAAATAGGGTCACTGATCAATCTATCGGTTTTGCAATAGGCAACAACTAGTCATTCTAATAATGCTATAAAACAAAAGCGAACCACGTGGGTGTGCACTGTGCAGTGTCTAGCTACAGATTGTTACACCAGATAATGTGATTTAACAAAATATTTTTGGTGTCCATTACTGGGAGTTGCACAGAGAATTTGACCAACCTTAACTTGGCAATACTATTTTCATTCTCGATTTGGCCAAACATGTATCTCCTAAAATGTCCGTGTTCAGTTGCAGATGGTGGGTTTGAATTTAGAAAATGCTCCGTTATTAAAACAAAAATGTTGCTCCATGACGTAATCCAACAATATGTACGCGCCATCTTGTCCAGTTCAAATCTTCTCTTAGATCAAGACAGGTGAGTCTCATCATGACACTTTGGGGTGGACCCACCTGTCTCAATCAATGGTAGAAAATTATTTGTACTACACCAAACAGTACCTAACCTGTAACTCCCAGTAATAGATACCAAAAATCATTGGATAAATCACATTATCTGGTGTAACAATCTGTAACTAATCATTCTAATGTAAAAATGCCCAATGTATCTCAAAATACACTGCAGACATTTACCCTAACTGTAGATAATGCTGAATTCTCGAGAGTGTAGAAGGGGCTACGTGTCTCTACAAACAATTAACCCCTTGTGATGTACCCCTCTTGTTATGTAACAAGAAGAGAACAGTTGCCTTAATGTTTCTACCTATAGTCTACTTGACCACTTGCCAGTTTCACAAAGCTTATTGGCACCATACAACTTTACAACTTACAGTACCTCAAATATGCTACTCATTACAGTTAAACAAGTAATCATTTAAAAGAGTTGTAGAGAATATTATTTTGAATAGGTTTATGCAGTGTTAAAACGTTTCACCACAGGCAGGTCTACAATAGACCATTTTCCTTATTCTCATTATGTAGTGTTTTAAATTTTAAAACATCTAGCATCCCCTCCACACGAAATAAATGTCTAGCATCCCCTCCACACGAAATAAATGTAACTGGCCAATTTGTTTTCGTTGTCTCTAGCGAAGAAAACTTAACTCCAGTGTCCAGTGTCCTTAGCTACGTGTCCTCCAGAGACGGCCTACAACCATCATTAGAACCCGTTGATTGATCACTCATTGACCGCAGCATCTCAATGTGTTTGATGTTGAGCCCTTTAACTCAAGAATATGAGCGAGGAGATAAGGCTACCCCAATACCATCAATACAGCCATTAAAATGCATCTCAATGCCAAACTTATGATATTTGACACGTCACTTGGTTAGACTACGTAATATTAAAAATATATATACATTAGTCTGGGTCTACAGATGCAGTTCATTAGAATAGGGCACCAAAAATGAGTAAAAAGTAGGCTTAGGCTTCCCCAAACATTAATCAATACTGTCTACTCTTTCAAACGGAAAAGATCAAGCAACATTGTATCACGAAAAGTAACGATAGTTCCGAAGTCAAAGTTTCAAGAACATCATTTTTTTTCTCTCAACGTGAAAAATTATCAATTCATTTTCCGACATGCATTTGTCTATTCGTACGAGGCTGGGTTACGATACAACTGTTCCTTACACTACGCTCAGTTAAGACCATTTCCTATTCTTTTAAATGATTCATAATTTTTTTTATATAAAGAATCTCTTACCCCGACCACCAATGTTCACTCTTTCTGAATAGCCGCTGAGTGTGGAGTCGTGGCACTTTCTCTGAGCTGGCGAACAGCCATCCCGTTGCCCAAAAAACTAATTTCAAAGAGCGATTTCATTGGGTAGAGGGAGATCAGTCAAAGGCATTTAAACTAACCACGTCACTTTTAGGGTTTCAACTAGTTACCACAGCCACAAAGTCAATATATCACAAAAAAATCATGAAAACAAATATATATTTTCTGGTCTTAATTTAAGGTTAGGGTTAGGCATACATTTACGGTTGAGGTAAGGGTTAGGTTTAATCTCAGATTTTAAAAAGATAAATGGTAGAAATAGGCGGGGTTTATGACTTTGTGGCTGTGGTAAGTAGCGAAGACAGTTTTAGGCTGCACGAGACAAAGGAGGCGTGACTGTTCAATAAAGCCAGACTTTTGGGATTTGTAGTCTCAAATCTAGGTCTCCGTATCTATTTCTGTTGGACTGTTCCATCAGTATCTATTTATCTCTCTCTCTCCCACACACACACACACTTCACTCTGTTCCCTCCTATTTAAGTGAACCTGAATACACAAGTACTATGCATATCCACATAGCCCACATGCAAAAACACCTGTAACAATACACACATTGCAACACCCATACACATACACACGTACGCATGCACACATGCACGCACACTTAACTTTGTTCCCTCACATTTAAGTGAACCTGAATTCCCAAGTACTATGCATATCCACATAGCACACATGCAAAGACACCTGTACCAATATACACATTGCAACACACACACCTCACCTACACCCAACTGCAGACACACACCTTCAAAGCACAGCACACATCCTTGACATGTGTTTGCTCCCAATTGTAAGGCAAACACAGTTAGGCAAGCAGGCCAGGTAGAACCGGGAAACTCTTGGCACCAGTTAATCATTATCATCGGTTTCCAAACACAACAAGGAGTACTGGCATTGGACCTTTCTTGCAGGGAAGAAAGTAGAGTTGTATTAAGAAAAAAAACATGCCAACACTTTACTTGAATATTTTATTTTTATTTTATTTCACCTTTATTTAACCAGGTAGGCTAGTTGAGAACAAGTTCTCATTTGCAACTGCGACCTGGCCAAGATAAAGCATAGCAGTGTGAACAGACAACACAGAGTTACACATGGATGAAAAAATAAACAAGTCAATAACATGGTAGAAAAAAAAAGAGAATCTATATACAATGTGTGCAAAAGGCATGAGGTAGGCAATAAATCGAATAATTACAATTTAGCAGATTAACACTGGAGTGATAAATCATCAGATGATCATGTGCAAGAAGAGATACTGGTGTGCAAAAGAGCAGAAAAGTAAATAAATAAAAGCAGTATGGGGGGTGAGGTAGGTAAATTGGGTGGGTAGTTTACAGATGGACTATGTACAGCTGCAGCGATCGGTTAGCTGCTCGGATAGCAGATTTTTAAAGTTGTTGAGGGAGATAAAAGTCTCCAACTTCAGAGATTTTTGCAATTCGTTCCAGTCGCAGGCAGCAGAGAACTGGAAGGAAAGGCGTCCAAATGAGGTTTTGGCTTTAGGGATGATCAGTGAGATACACCTGCTGGAGCGCGTGTTGCAGGTGGGTGTAGCCATCGTGACCAGTGAACTGAGATAAGGCGGCACTTTACCTAGCATAGCCTTGTAGATGACCTGGAGCCAGTGGGTCTGACGACGAACATGTAGCGAGGGCCAGCCGACTAGGGCATA
This sequence comes from Salvelinus alpinus, assembly GCF_045679555.1. Taxonomy (NCBI): domain Eukaryota; kingdom Metazoa; phylum Chordata; class Actinopteri; order Salmoniformes; family Salmonidae; genus Salvelinus; species Salvelinus alpinus. The sequence goes on from NC_092087.1 coordinate 63,949,432, forward strand.
CAGGTCGCAGTGGTGGGTCGTATAAGGTGCTTTAGTAACAAAACGAATGGCACTGTGATAAACTGCATCCAGTTTGCTGAGTAGAGTATTGGAAGCTATTTTGTAGATGACATCGCCGAAGTCGAGGATCGGTAGGATAGTCAGTTTTACTAGGGTAAGTTTGGCGGCGTGAGTGAAGGAGGCTTTGTTGCGGAATAGAAAGCCGATTCTTGCTTTGATTTTGGATTGGAGATGTTTGATATGAGTCTGGAAGGAGAGTTTGCAGTCTAGCCAGACACCTAGGTACTTATAGATGTCCACATATTCTAGGTCGGAACCGTCCAGGGTGGTGATGCTAGTCGGGCGTGCGGGTGCAGGCAGCGAACGGTTGAAAAGCATGCATTTGGTTTTACTAGCGTTTAAGAGCAGTTGGAGGCCACGGAAGGAGTGTTGTATGGCATTGAAGCTCGTTTGGAGGTTAGATAGTACAGTGTCCAAGGAAGGGCCGGAAGTATATAGAATGGTGTCGTCTGCGTAGAGGTGGATCAGGGAATCGCCCGCAGCAAGAGCAACATCATTGATGTATACAGAGAAAAGAGACTAAATAGACTATCTACAGACAAAATACTATATCCACAGATTCAGAGTCAGCTAATCAAGCAAGCCATACTCAATGTCTAATTCTACCTAAGTCTGGCCTACTAATCAAACACAACACAACTACTTTTTGGAGTGGTAAGATATCTCTAAGATGTCTGTGACATAAATTCCTGCATGTCAACAGACTTGCAGTTAGCATTTACTTTACCAATGTTGTCCCATTGCACCATAAGCAGTGGCGGATTTAGGTACAGGTGACATGGGCAGTAGCCCAGGGCGGCATCTTGCCGGGGGCGGCACGGGGCGCCCGCACAAAACATTTTGGAATGGTGACAATTGCGTGATCTGTTTTCTACCGCTCATTTGTATGTCATGTCAATGATATCATGTCTTACTCACATCGGCTGCGGAGAGCGTGATCACACAGTTCTCCCGGAACAGCTGGAGCTCTCATGCATGTTTCAGTGGTATTTGCCTCGAAGCGAGCATAGAAGTAGTTTAGCTCGTCCAGTAGGCTCGTGTCACTGGGCAGCTCTCGGCTGTGCTTCCCCTTGTAGTCTGTAATGGTTTGCAAGCCCTGCCACATCTGACGAGCATCAGAGCCAGTGTAGTATGATTCGATCTTAGTCCTGTATTGACGCTTTGCCTGTTTGATGGTTCGTAGCGGGATTTCTTATAAGATTCCGGGTTAGAGTCCCGCTCCTTGAAAGCGGCAGCTGTAGCCTTTATCTCAGTGCGGATACTGCCTGTAATCCATGGCTTCTGGTTGGGGTATGTACGTACGGTTACTGTGGGGACAACGTCATCGATGCACTTATTGATGAAGCCAATGACTGATGTGGTGTACTCCTCAATGCCATCGGAGGAATCCCGGAACATATTCCAGTTTGTGCTAGCAAAACAGTCCTGTAGCTTAGCATCTGCTCCATCTGACCACTTTTTTATTGATCTAGTCACTGGTGCTTCCTGCTTTAATTTTTGCTTTTAAGCAGGAATCAGGAGGATAGAATGATGGTCAGATTTGCCAAATGGAAGAGAGGGAGAGGGAGAGCTTTGTATGCGTCTCTGTGTGTGGAGTAAAGGTGGTCCAGAGTTCTTTTTCCTTTGGTTGCACATTTAACATGCTGATAGAAATTTGGTAAAACGGATTTAAGTTCCCATCCATTAAAGTCCCCGGCTACTAGGAGCGCCGCCTCTGGGTGAGCGTTTTCCTGTTTGCTTATGGCGGAATACAGCTCATTCATTGCTGTCTTAGTGCCAGCCTCTGACTGTGGTGGTATGTAAACAGCTATAAGGAATATAGATGAAAACTCTCTCGGTAGGTAGTGTGGTCTACAGCTTATCATGAGAAACTCTACCTCAGGCGAGCAATAGCTCGAGACTTCCTTAGATATCGTGCACCAGCTGTTGTTTACAAAAATACATAGGCAGCCACCACTTGTCTTACCGGACGCCGCTGATCTATCCTCCGGTACATCGTATAACCAGCCAGCTGTATGTTGATGTTGTCGTCATTCAGCCACGACTCTGTGAAGCATAAGATGCTACAGTTTTTAATGTCCCGTTGGTAGTTTAATCTTCCGCTTTTATTGTCCAAAGATTGCACGTTTGCTAGCAGAATGGAGGGAAGTGGGGGTTTATTCGATCGCCTACAAATTCTCCGAAGGCAGCCGGACCTTTAGCCCCTCTTTCTTCACCTCCTCTTCAAGCAGATCACGTGGATCGGGGCCTGTTCCCGATGGAGCAGCGTATCATTCACATCGGGCTCGTCAGAGTCGTGAAAGGAAAAAGAGGATTCTGCAAGTCCGTGTTGAGTAATCGCAGTCCTGATGTCTAGAAGTTATTTTCGGTCATAAGAGACGGTAGTGGCAACATTATGTACAAAATAAGTAACAAACAACGCAAATAAGCAAACACAATCGTCTGGGGGCACGTAAACAGGTCAACATTCACAAGGCCGCAGGGCCAGACGGATTACCAGGACGTGTACTGCCTGTATGCGCTGACCAACTGGCAAGTGGCTTCACTTCACTTTTCTGGTTTGTGTGAAATCGTTAAGAACAATATAAAACCAGTCTGCACACCACCAAGCTGAATTGGTTTAGTCTTGACTCTTGGTTGACAATGTTGGGGGATGGGTAATGTATTGATGCTCAAGTGCCAAATCAACACAAATTTGTTTCTATTTGTCTTTGTTACTTCTTTTTGATATTTATTAGTCTTATTTTTGTTTATATTTATATAGTTTTAAATGTTAGGATTATTTATTTGTGTTGTTCCAAATGTCTGAATAAAAATTACCGTTAGTACAAGCTAGAACCGCCACTGAGCATAAGCCATCGGTTATCACCACATACAGTAAATCTGCAAGATAGGCTGTCTGTTGATAGTCAGTTTTGGGCATTCAGAAATCATTTGTGGGGCACTATCCAAAGGAAGTGGGACAACATTAACTTTGAAATCCATTACAACAACATCCCAGAACTGGATATGGTTGTGTTGCTACAGTTGCTCAAATGTTGTAGTTCTTTAATACCAGTCTAGCCTGAAGTCTGGGATTGAGTACACAGGACTCAACAACATTTTTATTTCACCTTTATTTAACCAGGTAGAATAGTTGAGAACAAGTTCTCATTTGCATCTGCCACCTGGCCAAGATAAAACAAAGCAGTTCGACACATAAAACAACACAGAGTTACACATGGAATAAACAAACATACAATCAATAATACAGTAGAAAAAGTCTATATACAACATGTGCAAATGAGGTAGCATAAGGGAGGTAAGGTAATAAATAGGCCATGGTGGCGATGTTGTCCACAGGACATTGTCCTGTGCCTACACAGCCTGGTCTCATAGACTAGACGTAACATAATGAAACTAAATCCGGGATACTCACTTTAGTAGGATATGTTGTTTGGTTACATAAGACAGATAATTACTTAAGGCAAAAATGAAAGTAGGGTGGTTGGTCGGGGTAGATGGGTAGGCGTATAATGCTAATGTCTAGCAACCTAAAGGTTGCGAGTTCGAATCGCATCACGGAACTTTAGCATTTTAGCTACTTTTCAACTTATTACTACTTTTTAGATACTTTGCAACTACTTAGCGTGTTAACTAACCCTTCCCCTAATCTTAACACTTTTAGCAAACCCTTCCCCTAACCCTAACGTTAACCATTTAGCCTAGATAACATTAGCCAGCTAACTAATTTTAGCCACCTTGCTAGAATTCTTACTATTGTAAATTTATCAAATTCGTAATATATAATATGAATTGTAATTCGTAACATAACATACAAAAATGAATACATACCATAAGAAACGTAACATATCAAACTAAAGTACTTGGGAGTATGGCTGGACAGTACACTGTCCTTCTCTCAGCACATATCAAAGCTGCAGGCTAAAGTTAAATCTAGACTTGGTTTCCTCTATCGTAATCGCTCCTCTTTCACCACAGCTGCCAAACTAACCCTGATTCAGATTACCATCCTACCCATGCTAGAATCATTTATAGATCAGCAGGTAAGGGTGCTCTCGAGCGGCTAGATGTTCTTTACCATTCGGCCATTAGATTGGGCACCAGTGCTCCTTATTTGACACACCACTGCACTCTATACTCCTCTGTAAACTGGTCAACTCTGTATACACGTCGCAAGACCCACTGGTTCGTGCTTATTTATAAAACCCTCTTAGGCCTCGCTTCCCCCTATCTAAGATACCTACTGCAGCCCTCTCATCCTCCACATACAACACCCATTCTGCCAGTCACATTCTGTTAAAGGTCCCCAAAGCACACACATCCCTAGGTTGCTCCTTTTTTCAATTCGCTGCAGCTAGCGACTGGAACGAGCTGCAACAAACACTCAAACTGGACCGTTTTATCTCCATCTCTTCATTCAAAGACTCAATCATGGACACTCTTACTGGCAGTTGTGGCTGTTAGCGTGATGTATTGTTGTCTCTACCTTCTTGCCCTTTGTGCTGTTGTCTGTGCCCAATAATGTTTGTACCATGAATTGTGCTGCTGCCATTTTGTGCTGCTACCATTTTGTTGTAATGTTGTGTTGCTACCATGCTGTGTTGTCATGTGTTGCTGCCATGCTATGTTGTTATCTCAGGTCTCTCTTATGTAGTGTTATGGTGTCTCTCTTGTCGTGATGTGTGTTTTGTCCTATATACAGTGAGGGAAAAAAGTATTTGATCCCCTGCTGATTTTGTACGTTTGCCCACTGACAAAGAAATGATCAGTCTATAATTTTAATGGTAGGTTTATTTGAACAGTGAGAGACAGAATATCAACAAAAAAATCCAGAAAAACGCATGTCAAATATGTTATGAATTGATTTGCATTTTAATGAGGGAAATAAGTATTTGACCCCTCTGCAAAACATGACTTAGTACTTGGTGGAAAAACCCTTGTTGACAATCACAGAGGTCAGACGTTTCTTGTAGTTGGCCACCAGGTTTGCACACATCTCAGGAGGGATTTTGTCCCACTCCTCTTTGCAGATCTTCTTCAAGTCATTAATGTTTCGAGGCTGACGTTTGGCAACTCGAACCTTCAGCTCCCTCCACAGATTTTTTATGGGATTAAGGTCTGGAGACTGGCTAGGCCACTCCGGGACCTTAATGTGCTTCTTCTTGAGCCACTCCTTTGTTGCCTTGGCCGTGTGTTTTGGGTCATTGTCATGCTGGAGTAACCATCCACGACCCATTTTCAATACCCTGGCTGAGGGAAGGAGGTTTTCACCCAAGATTTGACGGTACATGGCCCCGTCCATCGTCCCTTTGATGCGGTGAAGTTGTCCTGTCCCCTAAGCAGAAAAACACCCCCAAAGCATAATGTTTCCATCTCCATGTTTGACGGTGGGGATGGTGTTCTTGGGGTCATAGGCAGCATTCCTCCTCTTCCAAACACGGCAAGTTGAGTTGATGCCAAAGAACTCCATTTTGGTCTCATCTGACCACAACACGTTCACCCAGTTGTCCTCTGAATCATTCAGATGTTCATTGGCAAACTTCAGACGGGCATGTATATGTGCTTTCTTGAGCAGGGGGACCTTGCGGACGCTGCAGGATTTCAGTCCTTCACGGCGTAGTGTGTTACCAATTGTTTTCTTGATGACTATGGTCCCAGCTGCCTTGAGATCATTGACAATATCCTCCTGTGTAGTTCTGGGCTGATTCCTCACCGTTCTCATGATCATTGCAACTCCACGAGGTGAGATCTTGCATCGAGCCCCAGGCTGAGGGAGATTGACAGTTCTTTTGTGTTTCTTCCATTTGCGAATAATCGCAGAAACTGTTGTCACCTTCTCACCAAGCTGCTTGGCGATGGTCTTGTAGCCCATTCCAGCCTTGTGTAGGTCTACAATCTTGTCCCTGACATCCTTGGAGAGCTCTTTGGTCTTGGCCATGGTGGAGAGTTTGGAATCTGATTGATTGATTGCTTCTGTGGACAGGTATCTTTTATACAGGTAAGAAACTGAGATTAGGAGCACTCCCTTTAAGAGTGTGCTCCTAATCTCAGCTCGTTACCTGTATGAAAGACACCTGGGAGCCAGAAATCTTTCTGATTGAGAGGGGGTCAAATACTTATTTCCCTCATTAAAATGCAAATCAATTTATAACATTTTTGATATGCATTTTTCTGGATATTTTTGTTGTTATTCTGTCTCTCACTGTTCAAATAAACCTACCATTAAAATTATAGACTGATCATTTCTTTGTCAGTGGGCAAACGTACAAAATCAGCAGGGGATCAAATACTTTTTTCCCTCACTGTATATATATACAGTTTAAGTCGGAAGTTTACATACACTTAGGTTGGAGGCATTAAAAGTCGTTTTTCAACCACTCCACAAATTTCTTGTTAACAAACTATAGTTTTGGCAAGTCGGTTAGGACATCTACTTTGTGCATGACACAAGTAATTTTTACAACAATTGTTTACACAGATTGTTTCAATTATAATTCAGTACATATCAGTACATATCAGAGTCTCTGGCCACTGGGGCTGTCTGTCCGTCTGCTTCTCCTGCCGGCGCAAGGTCCTTTGTGAAGAAGGACAAGACCTTGCGCCCGTGCATTGACTACTGGGGACTTAATGTTATCACTGTCTAAAATCGTTACCCCCCTACCTCTCCTCGGCATTTGAACCTCTCCAGGGGGCTACCGGGTTTTTTAAGTTGGACCTTTGGAATGCCTACCACCTGTTTCGGATACGCGAGGGGGATGAGTGGAAGACATCCTTCAACACAGCCAGTGGACATTATTGAGTACCAGGTCATGCCATTTGGTCTCACCTGTCTTCCAGGCTTTGGTCAATGATGTGCTTCGGGACATGTCCCGAAGCACATCATTGTGCTAAACCGGTTTGTGTTCGTCTACTTGGACGACATCCTGTTTTTTTTCCCGATCTTCCCAAGAACATGTACTCCATGTCAGACAGGTCCTTCAGCTCCTCCTGGAGAACCAATTGTTTGTGAAAACCGAGAAGTGTGAGTTCCACCACTCTTCTATCACCTTTCTGGGATGTGTCATTGCTGAGGGCAGTGTTCAGATGGATCCTGGAAAGGTGAAAGCAGTGGTGGATTTGCCTCAACCAACGTCCAGGGTGCACTTGCAACGGTTTATTGGTTTTGCAAACTTCTACCGCCGTTTCATTCGGGATTACAGCACCCTGGCGACCCCACTCTGCACTCACCTCCCCCCAAGGTACCGTTCAAATGGTCTCCAGCTGTCAACAAAGCCTTTGTGGACCTGAAGCATCGGTTCACAACAGCACCCATCCTCATCCATCCGGATCCCTCAAGTCAATTTGTGGTGGAAGTGAATGCTTCGGATGTTGGCGTGGGGGCCATCCTCTCCCAGCGATCTGCCCAGGACCAGAAGCTTCATCCCTGTGCTTTCCTGTCCCATCGTCTCAATCCTGCTGAGAGGAACTACGATGTTGACAACGGTGAAGATGGCGTAGGAAGAGTGGCGACACTGGCTGGAAGGAGCAGAGCAGCCATTCCTGGTCTGGACCAACCATAAACTTGGGATATCTCCATTCAGCCAAACACCTCAACTCAAGGCAGGTCCGGTGGGCCCTCCTGTTTACCAGATTCAACTTTACCATTTCCTACCGCCCAGGGTCAAAAAATGTGAAGCCTGATGCTCTTTCCCACCTATATAGTTCCTCTGCCACACCCTCGACCTCTGAAACCATTCTCCCTACCTCATGCCCTGCTGCCACTGTGGATTGGGTTATTGAGAACCTGGTTCGCGAGGCTGAATGCTCCTAGCCTGAACCTGAAGGAGGCACGGCTAACCGGCTGTTTGTCCCTAACCCAGTCCGGTCCCGGGTCCTGGAATGGGCTCATTCCTCCAGGTTGACGTGTCATCCAGGGTCCCGTTGTACACTAGCCTGCCTTCGACAACCTTTCTGGTGGCCCACAATGGTCCCTGACGTCTCTGCCTTTGTCACTGCATGCACTGTGTGCTCAAAACAAGACTCAACGGCAAGCTCCTACTGGCCGCCTGCAGCTACTACCTGTTCCTCATCGTCCCTGGTCTCGTATATCTCTGGACTTTGTCACTGGGCTCCCTCTGTCTGATGGCAACACTGTCATTCTGACGGTAGTCAACCAGTTCTCCAACGCCACCCTGTTCTCCAAGAGCCAGGGCGGCTATTCTCAAGACCAACTCCAGGTATCGTCGACAAGCGGACCGTCCCCGGACCCCAGCTCCCCACTACCGCATTGGGCAGAGGGTATGGCTTTTCACTCGGGATCTGCCCCTTCGGATAGAGTCCCGCAAGCTGTCTCCCCGGTTCATTGGTCATTGGTTCATTCATCTCTAGAGTCCTGAGTTTCACTGCAGTTCCACTGCTGTCCGTATTGTGTTACCCTGTACCCTCCGTAGTCACCCTACCTTCCATGTGTCTAGGATTAAGCCTGTGTTGTGTCTCACTGTCCTTTTGTCTTCTGTTTCCAAGCCCATCCCTCCCCCCTGGATTATCGGTGGCCAGCTAGCGTAAACGGTGAGACTCCTCCTGAAGGTTCGACCACGGGGCAGGGGTTTCCAGTACCTGGTTGACTGGGAGGGGTATGGCCCAGAGGAGAGGTGCTGGGTCCCTGCTAAACACATCTTGGACCCGGCCCTCATCGCCGACTTCCACAGCCGACACCCCGGTGCCCAGGTAGGACACCAGGTGGCGTCCCTAGGGGGGAATACTGTCATGCCCTGATCTTTCACTTGTCCCTGTGATTGTTTCCACCCCCTCCAGGTGTCACTTATTTTCCCAGTGTATTTATCCCTGTGTTTCCTGTCTCTGTGCCATCTTGTATGTTAGTCAATTCAACCAGTGTGTTTTTCCCCGTCTCCTTTTGCTTTTCTCTTTTTGATAGTCTTTCCGGTTTTGACCCCTGCCTGTCTCTGGACTACTTTCACCGCCTGCCTGATAATCCTGCCTGCCCTGACCTTGACTCTGCCTACCCTTCGGTACCTTTTGGACTCTGAACTGGGTCTCGCCTTGTGTCATGATAGTGCTTCTAGTTCCGACAGTGCAGTAATATCTAACAACTACCTAATACACACAAATCTAAAGGGGTGAATGAGAATATGTACATATAAGTATATGGATAAGCGATGGCCGAGCGGCATAGGCATGGTGCAGTAGATGGAATAAAATACAGTATATACATATGATCTGACACATGTTAACATTATTAGTGGCATTATCTAAAGTGACTAGTGATCCATTTAAAGTGGCCAGAGATGTAGGCAGCAGCCTCTGAGTTAGTGATTGCTGTTTAGCTGTCTGATGGCCTTGAGATAAAAGCTGTTTTTAAGTCTCTCGGTCCCAGCTTGATACACATGCACTGACCTCGCCTTCTGGATGGTAGCGGTGTGAACAGGCAGTGGCTCGGATGGTTGTTGTCCTTGATGAACTTTTTGGCCTTCCTGTGACATCGGGTGCTGAAGGTTTCATGGAGGGCAGGTAGTTTGCCCCCGGTGATGCGTTGTGCAGGGCGGTGCAGTTGCAGGGCGGTGCAGTTGCCGTACCAGGCTGTGATACAGCCTGACAGGATGCTCTCGATTGTGCATCTGTAAAAGTTTGAGTTTTGGGTGACAAGCCAAATTTCTTCAGCCTCCTGAGGTTGAAGAGGTGCTGTTGCACCTTCTTCACGACAATGTCTGTGTGGGTGGACCATTTCAGATTGTCTGATGTGTACGCCGAGGAACTTAGAACTTTCCACCTTCTCCACTGCTGTCCCGTCAATGTGGATAGGGTGGTGCTCCCTCTGCTGTTTCCTGAAGTCCACGATTATCTCCTTTGTTTTGTTGACGTTGAGTGAGAGGTTGTCTTCCTGACACCACACTCCATGTGCCCTCACCTCCTCCCTGTAGGCTGTCTCGTCATTGTTGGTAATCAATTCCACTACTGTTGTGTCATCTGCAAATATGATGATTGAGTTGGAGGCGTGCATAGCCACGCAGTTGTGGGTGAACAGGGAGTACAGGAGGGGGCTGAGCATGCACCCTTGTGTGGCCCCAGTGTTGATGGTCAGCGAAGTGGAGATGTTGTTTCCGACCTTCAGCACCTGGGGGCGGCCCGTCAAAGTCCAGGACCCAATTGCACAGGGCGGGGTTGAGACCCAGGGCCTCCAGCTTGATGATGAGCTTGGAGGGTACTATGGTGTTGAATGCGGAGCTGTAGTTAATGAACAGCATTCTTACATAGGTATTCCTTTTGTCCAGATGGGATAGGGCAGTGTGCAGTGTGAGGGCGATTGCATCATCTGTGGACCTGTTGGGGCGGTATGCAAACTGAAGTGAGTCTAGGGTGGCCATTAAGGGGTAGGCGATATGATCCTTGACTAGTCTCTCAAAGCACTTCATGATGACCGAAGTGAGTGCTACGGGACGGTAATCATTTAGTTCAGTTCTTTGCCTTCTTGGGTACAGGAACAATGGTAGCCATCTTGAAGCATGTGAGGACAACAGGCTGGAATAGGGAGCGATTGAATATGTCCGTAAACACACCAGCCAGCTGGTCTGCGCATGCTCTGAGGACACGGCTAGGGATGCCGTCTGGGTCAGCAGCCTTGCAGCCTTTAAATGTTTTACTTACGTCGGGCCACGGAGAAGAAGAGGGGGGGGTGCACAGTCCTTGTTAGCGGGCTGCAACGGTGGCAATGTATTATCCTCAAAGCGGGCAAAGAAGGTGTTTAGTATGTCTGGAAGCGTGATTTCCTGTAGACCCTGCCACATATGTCTCGTGTCTGAGCCGTTGAATTGCGACTCCACCATGTCCCTGTACTGGCATTTCGCTTGTTTGATTGCCTTACGGAGGGAATGACTACACTGTTTATATTCAGCCATATTCCCAGACCTCTTTCCATGGTTAAATGTGGTGGTTTGTGCTTTCAGTTTGGTGCAAATGCCGCCATCTATCCACGGTTTCTGGTTAGGGTAGGTTTTAGTAGTCACAGTGGGTACAACATCTCCAATGCACTTCTTTATAAACTCATTCAATGAGTCAGTGTATAGGTCAATGTTGTTCTCTGAGGCTGACCGGAACATATTCCAGTCCACATGATCAAAACAATCTTGAAGCATGGCTTCCGATTGGTCAGACCAGGGTTGAATGGTTCTCGTTACTGGTACATTCTGTTTGATTTTCTGCCTATAAGACGGTCGGACCAAGATGCGGTGGGATTTGCCAAAGGGAGGGCGGGGGATGGCTTTGTATGCATCACGGAAGTTAGAGTAGCAGTGGTCGAGTGTATTACCCCTGAATGTAGTGCAATCAATATGCTGATAGAATTTAGGTAGCCTTGTTCTCAAATTTGCTTTGTTAAAATCACCTGCTACAATACATGCAGCATCCAGATATATGGTTTACATAGAGTCCAGTGAAGTTCCTTGAGGGACGTCTTGGTGTCTGCTTGAGGGGGAATGTACACAGCTGTGACTATAACTAACGAGAATTCTCTTGGTAAGTAAAATGGCCGGCATTTGATTGTTTGGAATTCTAGGTCGGGTGAGTAGAAGGACTTGAGTCCCTTTATGTCGTTAATCATGAAGCATACACCCCCGCCCTTCGTCTTCCCAGAGAGGTGTTTATCTCTGTCGGCGTGATGCATGGAGAAGCCCGGTGGTTGAACCGATTCTGACAACATATCCCGAGAGAGCCATGTTTCCGTGAAACAGAAAATGTTACTTTCTCTGATGTCTCTCTGGAAGGCAACCCTTGCTCGAATTTTGTCTACCTTGTTGTCAAGAGACTGGAGGCCGCTCCGTCTGCCACTTCTGCGGCACAGTTGTTTTGGGTCGGCTACTGTGATTAGATCCACTGTCCTGGGTGGTGATCCGAACAAGGGATCCGCTTCGGGAAAGTCGTATTCCTGGTCGTAATGTTGGTAAGTTGCCGTTGCTCTTATATCCAATAGTTCTTCCCGGCTGCATGTAGACTTAAGATTTCCTGGGGTAACAATGTAAGAAATAATACATAAAAAAACTAAATACTGCATAGTTTCCTAAGAACTCAAAGCGAGGCAACCATCTGTCGGCACCATCTTGAAGTGGAAGAGACGGGTTAAAGAAAGATTTTTAAGCCTTGAGACAATTAAAACATGGATTGTGTATATGTGCCATTCAGAGGGGTGAATGGGCAAGAGAAAAGATGCATGTGCCTTTGAACGGGGTATGCCAGGCACACCGGTTTGAGTATGTCAAGAACTACAACACTGCTGACCTTTTCATGCTCAACAGTTTCCCGTGTTTATCAAGAATGGTCCACCACCAAAAGGACATCCATCCAACTTGACACAACTAGGGGAAGCATTGGAGTCAACATGGGCCAGCATCCCTGTGGAGCGCTTTCAACAGCTTGTAGAGTTCGTGCCCCGACGAATGGAGGCTGTTCTGAGGGCAAAAGGGGGTGCTTTCTGGGCACGTTAAACTACATTTGGGATGGAAGAGGGATAAATAATTCAAGAACTAGCTTTTCTGTTCCCCCTTAAAAGGAAAATGTACTACAAACATAGCTATGTGTACACATTTATAACACAGGGTTAAGGTTTACACCCAAGAATGTCAGGAACAGTGAAAAGCAAATCTCTTACTGTAAAAGTAATTTGCCTTTCTCAACCACACCACTGATGCAGTTATCAGTCAAGACTCTTAAAATACATTTTCTATCAGCAAAGATACAAAGAGAGCATATTACCGTCCAGTGATTAAACCATTGTATTTTAGACCTGATTGAAGAAAAGGCAATGATTGACTTTGCCCCCCACACCCCCTTTGTCAAAACTCCCCAGTCATTGGGTGACCTCATTGATGGTGTGTTTTTGCACACGTCACAGTTTAAGATAACTCCCCATATCTGACCATGATCGCAGAAGATAAATGAACAAATTTGTGCAACAAGCTATGTTTGTGTTATACTCAATTGGGTTTAAAAAAAATGCTGTTGTATACTTAAACTATTTACTATTTACTACTTTGAAAAGATGAGCTCCTACAAATATTGAAATTTAAATGTTTTTTTTTAGAGTAAAGTACATCGAAAAAAAATCAAAAGAAAACTTCAAACTGAATAGGAGACCAAACAAGCAGCAAACAAAGAAGAAAGGCTTTTGAAAAAGTAACAATTTTTCATAAAATTATACCGTTTTCTTAGCTAGCTAAGTTGTTTACCTGTTGCTAGGCAGTTGCTAGGGACATTCCTGAAAGAAGCTAGCTAGCTAACAAGGAGTGTCTAGTTGGCAGAAGAGAAGAAGGGACAAAGAAGGGACAAAGTGGGACAAAATAAGGACAGAAGAAAAGGGAAAGGGGACATTAAGGTGAAGCAGTCCTCTAAAGACACAAAAGACAATAATACAAGAAACAACACTTCTATTGCCTCTCCCTCTACGATACGCACTTCCGGTTTGGTTTGGAGCGAGTAGTTGCATTCCGCTTTGCTCCACAGGTAGTATTACAGGTAGTATTACATTTCATTTCATTACAGTACAACAGTTTGATTTGTTTGATCTTAGCTGGCTACATAGCCGTCTTTGTATCCAAGATAATTGTGTAGTCTAGAGTAATTGTCGAGGTTACCTAGCCAGTTAGAGGTTACCTAGCCAGCTACACTTTCAAACAAAGTCAACAACGCAGCCACTGCTAGCTAGCCTATTTCACCAGCCAGCAGTACTATATCATTTTAGTCAATAAGATTTTTTGCAACGTAAGCTTAACTTTCTGAACATTCGAGACGTGTAGTCCACTTGTCATTCCAATCTCCTTTGCATTAGCGTAGCCTCTTCTGTAGCCTGTCAACTATGTGTCTGTCTATCCCTGTTCTCTCCTCTCTGCACAGACCATACAAACGCTTCACACCGCGTGGCCGCTGCTACTCTAACCTGGTGGTCCCAGCGCGCACGACCCACGTGGAGTTCCAGGTCTCAGGCAGCCTCTGGAACTGCCGATCTGCGGCCAACAAGGCAGAGTTCATCTCAGCCTATGCTTCCCTCCAGTCCCTCGACTTCTTGGCACTGACGGAAACATGGATTACCACTGATAACACTGCTACTCCTACTGCTCTCTCCTCGTCTGCCCACGTGTTCTCGCACACCCCGAGAGCTTCTGGTCAGCGGGGTGGTGGCACTGGGATCCTCATCTCTCCCAAGTGGACATTCTCTCTTTCTCCCCTGACCCATCTGTCTATCGCCTCCTTTGAATTCCATGCTGTCACAGTTACCAGCCCTTTCAAGCTTAACATCCTTATCATTTATCGCCCTCCAGGTTCCCTTGGAGAGTTCATCAATGAGCTTGACGCCCTGATAAGTTCCTTTCCTGAGGATGGCTCACCTCTCACAGTTCTGGGTGACTTTAACCTCCCCACGTCTACCTTTGACTCATTCCTCTCTGCCTCCTTCTTTCCACTCCTCTCCTCTTTTGACCTCACCCTCTCACCTTCCCCCCCTACTCACAAGGCAGGCAATACGCTTGACCTCATCTTTACTAGATGCTGTTCTTCCACTAATCCCATTGCAACTCCCCTCCAAGTCTCCGACCACTACCTTGTATCCTTTTCCCTCTCGCTCTCATCCAACACTTCCCACACTGCCCCTACTCGGATGGTATCGCGCCGTCCCAACCTTCGCTCTCTCTCCCCCGCTACTCTCTCCTCTTCCATCCTATCATCTCTTCCCTCTGCTCAAACCTTCTCCAACCTATCTCCTGATTCTGCCTCCTCAACCCTCCTCTCCTCCCTTTCTGCATCCTTTGACTCTCTATGTCCCCTATCCTCCAGGCAGGCTCGGTCCTCCCCTCCTGCTCCGTGGCTCGACGACTCATTGCGAGCTCACAGAACAGGGCTCCGGGCAGCCGAGCGGAAATGGAGGAAAACTCGCCTCCCTGCGGACCTGGCATCCTTTCACTCCCTCCTCTCTACATTCTCCTCTTCTGTCTCTGCTGCTAAAGCCAATTTCTACCACTCTAAATTCCAAGCATCTGCCTCTAACCCTAGGAAGCTCTTTGCCACCTTCTCCTCCCTCCTGAATCCTCCTCCCCCTTCTCCCCCCTCCTCCCTCTCTGCTGATGACTTCGTCAACCATTTTGAAAAGAAGGTCGACGACATCCGATCCTCGTTTGCTAAGTCAAACGACACCGCTGGTTCTGCTCACACTGCCCTACCCTGTGCTTTGACCTCTTTCTCCCCTCTCTCTCCAGATGAAATCTCGCGTCTTGTGACGGCCGGCCGCCCAACAACCTGCCCGCTTGACCCTATCCCCTCCTCTCTTCTCCAGACCATTTCCGGAGACCTTCTCCCTTACCTCACTTCGCTCATCAACTCATCCTTGACCGCTGGCTACGTCCCTTCCGTCTTCAAGAGAGCGAGAGTTGCACCCCTTCTGAAAAAACCTACACTCGATCCCTCCGATGTCAACAACTACAGACCAGTATCCCTTCTTTCTTTTCTCTCCAAAACTCTTGAACGTGCCGTCCTTGGCCAGCTCTCCTACTATCTCTCTCAGAATGACCTTCTTGATCCAAATCAGTCAGGTTTCAAGACTAGTCATTCAACTGAGACTGCTCTTCTCTGTGTCACGGAGGCGCTCCGCACTGCTAAAGCTAACTCTCTCTCCTCTGCTCTCATCCTTCTAGACCTATCGGCTGCCTTTGATACTGTGAACCATCAGATCCTCCTCTCCACCCTCTCCGAGCTGGGCATCTCCGGCGCGGCCCACGCTTGGATCGCGTCCTACCTGACAGGTCACTCCTACCAGGTGGCGTGGCGAGAATCTGTCTCCGCACCACGTGCTCTCACCACTGGTGTCCCCCAGGGCTCTGTTCTAGGCCCTCTCCTATTCTCGCTATACACCAAGTCACTTGGCTCTGTCATATCCTCACATGGTCTCTCCTATCATTGCTATGCAGACGACACACAATTAATCTTCTCCTTTCCCCCCTCTGATAACCAGGTGGTGAATCGCATCTCTGCATGTCTGGCAGACATATCAGTGTGGATGACGGATCACCACCTCAAGCTGAACCTCGGCAAGACGGAGCTGCTCTTCCTCCCGGGGAAGGACTGCCCGTTCCATGATCTCGCCATCACGGTTGACAACTCCATTGTGTCCTCCCAGAGTGCTAAGAACCTTGGCGTGATCCTGGACAACACCCTGTCGTTCTCAACTAACATCAAGGCGGTGACCCGTTCCTGTAGGTTCATGCTCTACAACATTCGCAGAGTACGACCCTGCCTCACGCAGGAAGCGGCGCAGGTCCTAATCCAGGCACTTGTCATCTCCCGTCTGGATTACTGCAACTCGCTGTTGGCTGGGCTCCCTGCCTGTGCCATTAAACCCCTACAACTCATCCAGAACGCCGCAGCCCGTCTGGTGTTCAACTTTCCCAAGTTCTCTCACGTCACCCCGCTCCTCCGCTCTCTCCACTGGCTTCCAGTTGAAGCTCGCATCCGCTACAAGACCATGGTGCTTGCCTACGGAGCTGTGAGGGGAACGGCACCTCCGTACCTTCAGGCTCTGATCAGGCCCTACACCCAAACAAGGGCACTGCGTTCATCCACCTCTGGCCTGCTCGCCTCCCTACCTCTGAGGAAGTACAGTTCCCGCTCAGCCCAGTCAAAACTGTTCGCTGCTCTGGCACCCCAATGGTGGAACAAACTCCCTCACGACGCCAGGTCAGCGGAGTCAATCACCACCTTCCGGAGACACCTGAAACCCCACCTCTTTAAGGAATACCTAGGATAGGATAAAGTAATCCTTCTAACCCCCCCCCTTAAAAGAGTTAGATGCACTATTGTAAAGTGGTTGTTCCACTGGATATCATAAGGTGAATGCACCAATTTGTAAGTCGCTCTGGATAAGAGCGTCTGCTAAATGACTTAAATGTAAATGTAAATGTACTATATACACTACATATACAAAAGTATGTGGACACGCCTTCAAATTAGTGGATTTGGCTGTTTCAGCCACACCCTTTGCTGACCAATGTATAAAATCGAGCACACAGCCATACAATCTCCATAGAACCAACATTGGTAGTAGAAATGCCTTACTGAAGAGCTCAGTGCCTTTCAATATAGCACCGTCATAGGATGCCACCTTTACAGTTAGTAAAATGTCTATGCCTCAGTCAACTGTAAGTGCTGTTATTGTGAAGTGGAAACATCTACGAGCAACAACGGATGTCGATTATGGCAGCCCCCGCATCTCTCTGATTCAGAGGGGTTGGGTTAAATGAGGAAGACACATTTCAGTTGAATGCATTCAGTTGTACATCTGACTAGGTATCCCCCTTTCCCAATGGCAGCGAGCTTTAAACCACTTGCTTATGGTGATCTTAGGCTTGTGTCCGGCTGCTCGGCCATGGAAATCCATTTCACAAAGCTCCCGATGAACAGTTCTTCTGCTGACGTTGCTTCCAGAGGCAGTTTAGCGGTCCCGTTCTGTGAGCTTGTGTGGCCTACCACTTTGAGACTGATCCACGTCTTCGGCGCCCGGGGAACAGTGGATTAACTGCCTTGCTCAGGGGCAGAACGACAGATTTTTACCTTGTCAGCTCAGGGATTCGATCCAGCAACCTTTTGGTTACTGGCCCAACGCTCTAACCATTAGGCTACCTGCCGTTTGACTCTGGAGCAGTGGAAACACGTCTCTGGAGGGATGAATCACACTTCACCATCTGGCAGTCCAACGTACGAATCTGGGTTTGACGTATGCCAGGAGAACGCTACCTGCCCCAATGCATAGTGCCAACTGTAAAGTTTGGTGGAGGAGGAATAATGGTCTGGGGCTGTTTTTCATGGCTCGGGCTAGGCCCCTTAGTTCTAACAAAGGGATGCTACAGCATACAACGACACTCTAGACGATTCTGTGCTTCCAACTTTGTGGCAACAGTTTGGGGAAGGCCCTTTCCTGTTTCAGCATGACAATGCTCCCATGCACAAAGCGAGATCCACACAGAAATGGTTTGTCGAGATCGGTGTGGAAGAACTTGATTGGCCTGCACAGAGCCCCGACCTCAACCCCATCGTACACCTTTGGGATGAATTGGAACACCAACTGCGAGCCAGGCCTTATCGCCGAACATCAGTGCCCGACCTCACTAGAGCTCTTGTAACTGAATGGAAGCAAGTCCCCGCAGCAATGTTCCAACATTTAGTGGAAAGCCTTCCCAGAAGAGTGGAGGCTATTATAGCAGCAAAGGGAGGACCAACTTAATATTAATGCCCATGATTTTGGAACCCAGATGTTTGACAAGCAGGTGTCGACATACTTTTGGTCATGTTGTGTGTAAGAAGTTAAAGTTTTTAAATAGTTAAATGTACTTTAGTAAAACATGTCTAGTGAGATCTATCTCTCTTCAACATCAGATTTGCAACTTTTCTGTTCACAATCTAGATCTGTCTCTTTACACTACACAAGTATCTCTCCTGGACCTAGTTTGTGTCGTCATAGTAGTGTAAAGAGGCCATTACTATACATGGAACAGGCCTGGCATACAGACCTACCCTTGTGCTGAGTACATTGACACAGCCTAGCTCCCTCCCTGGGCCTCCCCGGGGCCATAGTGTGGATGACGTGCCAGTGCCCTACTGGGGTATATGTGATGTTCAGGGGGGTGAAAAAACAAACATGTTTGTGGGACCTTTTCCTCCTCCCTCTTTTGCGCTCTCTCTCTTCTCCTCCCTGCAGAACTGGTAAACCTTTGCACCTCAGACTGTCATTCCACTTTAGAAGAGAATCTGTATTTACACTGATAAAGAGGTAGATTTTCATTGTTGTTAAAATGAACCTGAAGGAGAGGCAGAGTGAGAAATACACTGTTTGAGGGACTGTGGGTCATCTAAAGGTTTTCAAAAGTTGTTTTACAGTAAACATCCAGGGAAAAACTTAAGAAAAACAGTTGTGTCCTGAACAAGTGTGGTCTGCAGTTAATTGAAATGTTTATGCAATAATTATGAACTGATTCGGCACGTAGACCTCACATACTCAGGAATAGACCCAACACATTTCTCTAATAGAACATGGGAAAACAGATCATTGGGAAGATCATTTCTATTTCACATTTCTGAGGAGGACAAAGGACTTTTTTTTTATTTGCCCAGAGGCTACATACACCATGGGACATTAAATGTTTGCTTGAAAAACCTATTGGAGACTCCTACTAGTTTCTATAATTTTTGGTGGGTGCAGATGGATGCCAAAAGAACCACATACCAAAAAAAAATCACATAGAAATGTATATATTGCGGGTTAGTATTGAATGGAATCATGAGAAAAGAAGTAGGCCTATTTTGTAGTGTCATTATTTAAAAAACATTTGCAACAGTGGAAATTTGGAGTAGGTTTGTAATCAAGTTCGCCCACTCCTAAGTGATATCCTGCCAAAAGAGCAGAAGTTTGCATAGTGCAAACATGTGCCAAGAACACAATGACCAAATACTGTTGATAAACCGGTGAAACGTCAGCCAGAAATCCCAAATATGAGGCAGGATTTTGGCTCTGTATACAGTACACTGCATGCAGACCTGGGTCATGTTCATTATGCACCAAATGGAAGAAAACGGAAACGCTCATTTTCTGTTGCAAAATGTTTTAAAGAGCATTCAATTGCATGCCCTCATAAACATGACCCAAATCCCTGAGGCTCATGGGAAATGTGACATCTGGTAAATGCACTTTTAGGAAGTTAAATAGAAGAGAAATATAGTTGGGGGCGGTCAAATATATTTGGGAAGTCTGACTATTTGCTTTAGATGTCACAGGCGTGGATAACGCAAGGGAAAAGTTACCCCCACCAACACACAAAAGCAAAGGTGAGCAAACCTCTGGTACATAAATTGCCCTAACATGCCAAAGGCTTGTCAAGACAAGAGAAAGTTTAAGGTCTGGTGTAATCTTAGTAAACTGTCTACTTAGTGACTGCTTCGCAATCCTTTTTGAATATTAGATCAAACTTAATCTTTTACCAACAAATGCAACAATAGCAGAGAGAACGGTTCATTTAGTTTCTGTATGAAGCACTTTAGCAATGAGAAGCTTTCTTATTTGTTATGAACTTAAGTAGTACACTCAAAGTGTGATTCAGTGATTCCATCTATCAATTGGGCTACATCCAAAATACCAAAAACAATATTTACCAAAGTCATCCTGAAGCAAAAAATAATAATAATAAAACATCAATTTCTGATAAATAATTATTAGATGCTGCAACATCAGTCTTTGCAAGCAAAAAGTATACTCTTTCAGGAAAATGCTGAGTTCCTGTAGTAGTGTGATTTGGAACATTGTGCACTGTGCTGAAACATCCACTTGGGGTTTTAGCTCAAGACACATTGAGGGGAGGGAGGGGTATGTGGGATACATTACAGACACATTCAAGCAGAAAACTGAATTATAGGTAAAATGAGGTAAACAAAAATTGCATCTCAGACCTATCCTTTCAAAATTCAGTCAGAGCAGTATTGGATATTCTGGACGGCTGAGTGCATGAATGAACATTGTTAGATAGGGGAGGTGCTGTACATTCTTCAACTTTTCCCCGAAAGTGAGTTGCCACTGCTGTGTTTTATGTACATTATTATGTAATGTTACATAATGTGCAGAAAGGGGAGCTCCTGTGGTTACATATACCACTAGAAGCTCATGGGATAGGGGCAGTGATAGGCAAGAGCCAAATTTGAGGTCTTGTGAGCGGAAACTTGAACATTGTGAGAACTTTGTGCTTCTTTCGGCACACGTTTACAGTGAACACAGTTTTAGACAGTAGCCAATAGGCTATTGTGGTTATTTGAGCATAATGTAGGCCTACCAACAAAACCAATGGAGCAAATCACATAACATTTTTACATGGAAATAGCTTTTATAAAAGTTTTTACATTATGAAGGGCTTTAATTAATGATGTTTACTTGGTCTGTGACACCATGGGCCAAATAGGTGACTGTAAATTGTATTGTGTTGTATGATGTAAGAAACCCCTTTACAAAAAAAATATCTATATTATTACCATACAGAGAATTAACCAATGTACAGTAGGCTACCCCTCTGCCTATTGGCTTATTTGCATATTCAAGCCTGTTTCAAAATACAACACTGCTCCTTTAATTAAGACATGAGCGTTTTACCTGACTGGCTTTTCAAAGACAGCTTGAAATGTAGCCTACACATTTTGTAGGAAGCAGTAACTCCCCATTGCTGACCTATACTTATCTATAACTGGGCTAATAACTCGTTAACTAGCAAAGAATATCAACAAATGTGCACACGCGGGGCTTGTGCGCTCTGATCTGGGCCCTGTTTCAGAAAGCGGGATGAGTGTATACTCAGAGTTAGTTGACTCAGAGTTGAAGGAAACTCTGGGTTTTCGGTTTCACAAAGCCAGTTCAGCTTAACTCTGAGTCAGTTACTATGGCAACATACTCCGTGAAGCTAATCTGCTCGCTGGCAGGTTTTCTTCAACTAACCCTGAGTTTCTCCTCTTTAGCTGAAGCCTGCAGACTGAAGGTGTAAGGGTGTGTCTTTTTCTTGAAGAGCCAGTTGATATTTAAGCACAAATACACCGCAGAAATCGCAGTCGGGAAAGGGTGATCAGACCCCGCTTGGATGTTTTATCATTCCCCGATGATTATCTATTTGAGCGTTTCCGTTTTTCTGCACAATTGATCATTCATTTGAACAATATTCTCAGCCCTCATATCGTTCATATGACACATCGTGGACATGCTCTCAGTTCGGAACACATTCTTTGTGTTGCACTTCGGATTTTTTTGCCAACGAGTTTTCTATATAACATCGGTGACGCTGAGCATATTTCCAAGGCAACCGTCTGTCGGGCTGTCAGAAATGTGAATTGCACTGAAACGTTTACTGTACACTTTTGTGGTGTTCCCAAGTCACAGACCCACAAGACTCAAAGAATTCCACAAAATTGCAGGTGTCAGTCTACTCAATTATTTATTTAGTATGAAGCACTAATCAGTTAATTTTATATTTTTTAGGACTTCCATGTGTGATTGACTGCATAGATGGCACTCATATTCCTATCACAGCTCCTTCAGTAAATGATGCAAATAAGAAGTCTTTCCACAGCATTAATGTGCAGGTAGGCCTAAATACTAGCCTTTAGCATTCCAAATGACAGATACTTCACAATACAGCTACTGCAGCTAATTACTGTTCTGCACTGTGAAGATCATATGTGATGCAGCCCACATCATCAGCAATGTGGAAGCAAAGTGACCTGGGTCTGTGCATGACTCGCAAATTTTCTGTGAGTGTACACTGAGCGCTAGATTTGCCCATGATGAGTTTATATATATAGCTATATCCTACTATAATCAACATTTTCTTTCCACCTATTGCAACTGAAAATGTAAACTGTATACTCGTAATATCATAGGAGAGTTCGATGGTTACCTGCTCGGTGACCGAGGGTACCGCTGCCAGCCCTATTTGCTGACCCCTTACCCTGATCCTGAGCCCGGCCCGCAGCAACATTATAACTTGGCTCACTGCAGGACATAAGCCAGGGTAGAGATGACCATTGGGATGCTCAAGGCCCGGTTTCAGTGCCTTCGTAATCTCAGGGTCACCCCAGAAAGGGCATGTGACATTATTGTGGCATGTGTGATTCTCCACAACATTGCCACAATTAGAGAACAATGTCCTACTCAACCAGTGAACGATCCTGATAATGAGCCTGACCACCCCGCTGAAGCACCAGATGGAAGAGCAGAGACACAAAGTATCAGAGACACAATATGCTACCATAATTTCTGATTGACCCATCACCTCCCCAGTGTCAAATAAAGACAATGCCTTTCTTTTTATGAAGGCGTCTTTATTTCCTGCCAGTGCAAATGCAGTACAGTAGTTAATATTTATGTTGTTCAACCAAGTAAAATCATCCACCTGTGGGCACCTCACCCACCTTTAACTGATGTTCCAGCTGTTGTATTTCAATTTTTTTTGTATCTGCAGCCTTATGTGGTCAATTTCTAAATGACATTTTAAAAATTGTTTCTCTAAGTACAGCTGTTTCACAGGGAACTATAGGAACACAAAAAAATGACATTGAATTTCACAGTGCCAGGTCTACCTAGTTTCATTGTAAGTCATGGGCCAATGCAGAACAACATCTTACTGAGGTAAGTTGTACTGTGGAGGTGGATGGACCCTCCTCCTCATTGTAATTTCCAGCATTGCTCTGTTAGAGAAAAATTTGCAAGTTTTATTATGGTACAACACTATCATCAACTGTTAGTTGTTATTTTTGACCTCAATAGGCATCTCTGTAGCTTCCCACTGTGGCAGCTGACAAGGTGTCTTCATCATCCTCCTGTAATGAAAATGAACAATGTTGGTGTTCTACTCTAACCCATTATGAAAAATCTGTTATGGCAGAAGGCTCCACCAGACAGATTACACCATCAGTAGCTGGTAGAAGATGAAAATTAGACAGTTAAATAACTTTACCCAGAAAAGCGCCCCAACTAATTTGAATTTTGTTTTTACAACAGTGTGCAGGCCACATCCCAATTTCAAATATATAACTCGGAGTTACCTTAAAATAGATTGATGTCTGAAGGACAACTAAGAATCTGAAAAAGTAACAGCAGTCAATTACAAATAATTATACCGCTACAAGAAAATCAGTGTGCCAAGTAGTGTCTAAGATGGATGGGTGGGAATCACTGAGGTAACACTGTGGCAAAAGGATGAATGTACATAGATTATTAATTTGAATAACTAACCTCTTATGTAGGCCCTTGTGTCCTGGGGGGTGGTTGGGTCAGATGAGGTTCATCCAGAGATTCCTTTAGCAATAGGTCACCCACTGTTTTGACTGAGGGCCATCTCTTTAGCTTCGGAGTGGTGGTGGACCCCACCTTTTTTTCAGCCCTCAGCCTTTTTTCTATTGGCTATAATGTCCAGTAAGCACAACATTTGGAGACTTGTATGTATGAAGGAATTTAGGCATTACTTTCAAATAGACAATATTAAAATAGTGGCAGTGTTGGGATGGCTGCAAAATGTAACTTTTTTTTGCTTAGAAAAATTTCACTAACTACTTAAATATATCACATGTTGAATGTAGCCACTGGATGCTGTTTAATTCGGTAGGGTAGGCTAATCATCACAATTGCTTGTAATGAAATTATACCTTACCTGTTTGAAGTATATTTTTAGATTTCATCTTCAGTTGATGCCAAGTACGTTTTCTGCCTGTTGGGTTGCACCTGCATAAATATTAAACACACACACACACACTATATAAAATGTTGAAAAGTGGGACACTCGAGATGCATTTTTTTTTCTCCAATTAATACTCACGCATTGACTCGGTCAGCAATTTTCTGCCACGCCAGCTCACGTTCTTTTGCTGCTGCTACTGTATTGCTTTTTTTCTTAAATATATATTCATAATCTGCATATGCATTCATTAATATTTATAACTCCACTAGGGAGAAGTAGGAGGTTCGAGACATTTTTTCTCCTGTTGTGATGATGAATCATGTTATCGGCTTTTTATCTCCTCATGCACATGCTTTACTCAGGGTTAATTTAACTCAGAGTTGATTGAACTAATTGATATCAGCTGTCTGAAACCGAAAACTCAGAGTTTGACAGCTCAGAGTTCAGGTTTAAACTCAGAGTTTGTTAAACCTGCTTTCTGAAACAGGGCCCAGGTGCGACAAAACCAGGGCCGGTAGGACCTACCTTGTTGATAGTGTTGTTAAGAAGGCAGAGCAGTGCTTTATTATGGACAGACTTCTCCCCATCTCAGCTACTGTTGTATCAATATGTTTTGACTAAGACAGTATACAATCCATGGTTACTCCACGCAGTTTAGTCACCTCAACTTCCACATTATTCATTACGATTTGTCCCAAATACAATGTTTTTAGTTTTGGAAATATTTAGGACTAATTTATTCCTTGCGACCCATTCCCGAAACTAACTGCAGCTTTTTGGTAAGTGTTGCAGTAATTTCAGTCACTGTAGTGGCTGACGTGTATAGAGTCATCCGCGTAATATAGACACACAGGCCTTACTCAAAGCCAGTGTGGATCACATTTAGCCACTTATGCAACTTATATTGAAGACAACACATTTTGTATGATATTTTGCATGACTTAATTCGTGTTTTATGTCCAGAATATTTGCAAATTATTAATTGCATAAATGTTTAGAAAGTCTTAAATCGATGTGTTCGACTTTCTCCAGATTCGGTACTCCAATCTACAGCCTAAACTCGTCGACCTCGACACATAATTGAGATGTCCTGTGCTAACGTTATCCAACTCCTAGTTTAGCAATTCCCTTTGTCTCCAAACTACATGCAATACTAGATAGCTAGCTATGTCTACAACCTCTAAAGTTGTACTGGGCATTTCTGTGATACTTACGGTGAGCACCGTTGCAGGAGTGCATCTCAAGCAAAACTGGGACCAAGAGGTAAACAATTAACGTTAGCTAGCTAACTACTAGCTAGCCTACGGACCAGCTCAATTACTGTACACTCCAATTCCTAGATAACGTTAACTAGCAAGAAGTCATAGTAGGGTACAATGTGGCCCATTCAAAAGTCCGTTGCAAATTAGCTAGCTACATTGAGAAAGTTGTAAGCAGAAACATTACCTTTAGCCAATGTTACCTAACTAGAGTTAGCATTTTCATACTGTTCTGCTAGCATACAGCTAACGGTAGATGGCTACATGCAATACTAGATAGCTAGCTATGTCTACAACCTCTAAAGTTGTACTGGGCGTTTCTGTGATACTTACGGTGAGCACCGTTGCAGGAGTGCATCTCAAGCAAAACTGGGACCATGAGGTAAACAACACCTCTAGCCATAATTTTAGACAGCTTTTACAGTGTTTTTTTTTGTTTGTTCTTCATCAGAGACTTCATGCGGGAGTACTTAGAGACATTGAACGTTTGGAGAGGAAGAGAGAGAACCTGCGAGTGCTCGAGCAACAAAGAAGTCTGACCAAGGAGCTCAAGGCAGAGCGCGACAGGAGAGAATCTGGGCAGCAGGGCTCCGATCAACCCCAGGCATAACTTCTTTGACAGCCTTCACAATTGTTATGTAGCCACGTGTAGTGTAGTATGGTTAATGTACGTGTTGAAATATTGATAAAGCAATGTAGTACACCATAGTTTGTTTTCGAACTGGGCTGGGCTGTCTTTATGCAAATTGCCTTTTACAATAGACATCTTTGTAGATTCTCTGGCCAATGATTTATCAATTACGGGTTTGGAGAAAATGTAAACTAGCTGACACTGCAGAAGCCATTGCCACCCTTCTGGATAGCTATTGATTGTCACTGGTTTTGAAAAACATATAGGGCAATGCGTGGCATGCAGTTCGTTCCCTAAAGGTAGGCTATACATAGTGTTTAGTTAGGTAGTAGGCAACGTTATGATTTCTCTCATAGAATAAGGAATCCCTGAATCATACTGCTTTTATTTGAAAATGTCCTTACCCAATTGTGGCTGGTAAAACTAAAACTCTTCACTCTATCTACCCAGGAGTAGACTGTCTGACTCCACCTGGTTATGATGGAAAGCGGTGGTGAGCAGAGGGGCCAAGTGGAAGATGAGGCCATGTGCACCTCTGCCTCGGAGGGGCTGGAGGAGGGTGAGGTGGAGGGCGAGACGCTGCTCATCGTGGAGTCGGAAGACCAGGCCTCGGTGGACCTCTCGCACGACCAGAGCGGTGACTCGCTCAACAGCGATCTGGGGGAGGATGCCGAGGGTGGCTGGAACGAGGACATGGCCTTCTACTGTGACAAGTGCCACAAGTGGATCCCCATCGGTGAGAGGAGGGCCAGGCAGCCCCTGGGGGGGAGAGCGACCTCTCCCTGCGACGGGGCATCGTTCTTTCTCAATATCACTTAACACTTGCAAATTTGTCACTACAATTTGGACAGAGTATATTTTACGCTGTTATTTGCTCTGTAATTTCAGTGGGGTTGGCCTTATCTGTTCATCCATAGATATTATAAAGGGCTGCTGTTCCGTATTTGGATGTCATGTCGTGTCCTGTTGCACCGTACATGCTTTTCAAATAAAGAATGAGAATGAAATGAACAGAATGCCTTGTCTCTTAGCAGTCTTTTTATTCTCCTCCGCACCATTCAGCACAGCTGCACGGAGAGCAACCCAGCTACCTGAAAGGAGACAACTTCTTCAAGTTCACCTGCTATGACTGTACAGAAGATGTCAAGGAGACCTTTGAGAGGATGAGACTCACCTGGCAACAGGTACATGTGCCACAATGAAGCACTTTGGCAGTTTACAATAAAGAACTGATTTGCAGTGCAGCTTACGTAAGATAATAACATGAATAGGGTCAAATGAGGAACACCTTAATAATACAAACATATGGGGCTAAATATATGGGTCAAGATCCTTATCTAAAGTATGACCAAGTATAAAATTGCAGAGTACTATATATTGTATATTGCTGTAGACTTTTTCATTGATTATATTTGTTCTGGGCAACAGCCCTCTGAAATGAGTACTGAACGAATGTCATATATTATTTTCCTGGTTTTCACTGCAGTTCAGTGTGTTTTCTGTTTTATTTCAGGTTGTTATGTTGGCCATGTACAACCTTTCGTTGGAGGGCACGGGGCGTCAAGGCTACTTTAGATGGAAGGAGGACATCTGTGCCTTTATTGGGAGACACTGGACCTTCCTACTGGGCACCAGGTTAGAAAGAAAACAACCTTAATTTGGTTGTCAGTTGGTAAGGTTTTGATAACAGTTTGCATACAACCCTAAAAATGTCAACAGAAAACCTGAATTGTTCAGTCAATTATCAGAATATCAAGAGTGGACATATTTGGAACTTTACCCAACTTTTGTGGAAAGAAGAGCTATGTTTGAGTTATTCTTTACAAGTCTAGTGTTTTGTAAATGGATAGAGTTTTTGATGCATCACCTTCACCTGCAGGAAGAAGACTTCCACGTGGTGGAGCACGGTGGCGGGCTGTTTGTCGGTGGGGAGCCCCACGTTCTTCCGCTCAGGGGCCCAGGAGTTTGGCGAGCCAGGCTGGTGGAAGCTGGTGCAGAACCGTCCACCCACCCTGCGCCCAGATGGGGACAAGTCCTCGGTGGCCTACCTAAAGTCTAAAGGTGAACTGCGGAACACTCATAAATAACATTAAGTTTTCACATTTTCAGACACAACCAAAGGATTATTTTGTGTGTTAAATAGACTTATTTAAGAAAAGTCAAGGGGGGACATGACTTTAAAAATGACAGGGATATTACAAATGTTAAATTATTGTTAGAGGTAGTTAACCCTAAGCAGTTTGCAGAATTGTGCAAAGTCTGTTGTGCGAATCAATTACTTGTTTTTGAGGGATAACCAGCTACTGTTGAAGTGGAGTCCAAATAAATTCACCCCTCCAGGCGACTGTACATGCATGTGTTTTTGATTGAGCATTTAGAGCCCTTTTTGTTTAACCATTTTTGCTTAGCTGGCGTTTGTTACTTTCTCAGCCGCCTCCAAGCCAACCCTGGAGCCCATCATCACGGTGGAGGGCTTACGGAAGCGTGTGGGCCGTAATCCGGTGGAGAGTGCCATGCAGCTGAAAGAAAAGCGCTCACGCACCCACGAGGCCAAGGACATCCGGCGGGCGCAGAAGGAGGCGGCGGGGTACATGGATCGCAGCACCTCCTCCACGCCTGTCAAGTTCAGCGGCCGTGGCGGTGGGAGGCGACCCGACTTTGTCCTGGAGAAAGGCGAGGTGGTGGACTTCTCCTCAATGAGCTCCTCGGACCGAACGCCACTCACCAGCCCCTCGCCGTCGCCCTCTCCAGACTTCTCTGCACCCGGCACCCCCGCCTCCCACTCAGCCACGCCCAGCCTGCTGTCGGAGGCTGACCTCATCCCTGACGTCATGCCACCAATGGCGCTCTTTCACGGTAAGAAGTCTTGATCTTGGAATTTTTAGTCTAGATAGAAAATGAAAGGAACCATTCAAAATACAGTTACTGTTTTAGTGGTAAGCAGTCCAAATTTGTCCCACAGGGGCAAGATGAGAAATGGTGTCAGATAGCATTTAATACCACAATGTAAGATTCGTGGGTGTGCCAATCAACAAAAAAACGTCAACAATGGAGCAATATTCCAAGGTGCATTCCATGCCAATATCAATTTATTTCTAGGATATACAGTATCTGTCTGTAGTGCTATAGGAATAAATTACTTTCTGTGAGAACAACGTTTCAGAAATCATATTCCTCAAAAACTAAATTAGTTGAAATGATCAGTGAATGGCTGGAAATCTCACAGAATGTATTGTTAATATTTCCCATTTCTGATTTGAAACTCCAGATGACGAGGAGCTAGACGGCGAAGGCTTCATCGATCCCGGCATTGAGTACATCCCCTCACCCAGCATGTCCCTGGGCACTGGCACCCTTGTCGTTCGCAAGAAGCTGCGACCAGGAGCGCACATCAAGCAGGAAGCAGAGAGTGATGAAGAGGAGGGCCGTGACCGGGACGATGAAGACGACGAGAGAAGGGGGCACGGCAAAGGCCAATCCAACGTGGCCAGGGGGGCATGGGGTGGCGGGGAGAGGAGGAGGGGAGTCCTAACAGAGAAGGGGGAGGGTTTGCCTCCCTCAGAGCCCCGGTTTGCCCCCCTCAGCCTTTATGAAGAGCGTGTGCTGCTGCGGCGCCTGGAGGCCTGTCCGCAGGCGCTGGCAGTGACTGCGCAGGCCAAGCGGCTGCACAGGAAGCTACTGGTGAGGCAGGCCAAACGCCAGAGAGGGCTCCCCCTGTTGGACATCGATCAGGCGGTCAGCGCCACCCTCAGTCTGGTGGGAGGGGTGTACGGGGCCCAGGAGGGGGGACAGGGCCACTACGGGGGCTCCGGCACGGGGAAGTACCGCACCACCAGCCAGGATCTCCGAATCCTTGACCGCTTCCAGGTACACCTTCACTACCACAAGCACAGATGGCAAATTCGTTCACAGATCACACACACAAATGTATGCACTCTCTGTACTCTTGGTCGCTTTCGATAAAAAGTCTGCTTTGTGGCATTTATTATTGCGATTAAATTCTGATTTGTTATGAGCGGTCACGAACTAGAATAACGAGAATGAGAGGAATGGTTGGAATATTTCCAAACACATTACATCACATGCGTGATACATCTTTTGCTTTGATCACACGTCTATGGAATGCATTTGATCCCTTTTAGACAACGGTGTCCAGCAGAAGAGGGTACCACCAGCCCACAGTGTCCTTCTGGCACCGGATCATGGGCTTGGACGCCAGCATAGACCAGGGCATCAAGAGCCCGTACACCTCCCGCACTCTCAAACCCTTCATAAGGTATGCCACACGCCCTTACCTCCTTCATGAGGCACACCACATGCAGCCTTATACCCCTAATATGATAAGAGACATTTGTGACCACCTGACCTATGACATTAACCTGTAATTAAACCCTGATACTCAAGGTGAGGTATAACAATCACAGCATGGAAGGAACCAATATTATTGTGGCTCTATTCATGCCGTTTTTCTCTGTTACGTGCAGTATGTAGCCCTCCTGAACGTGCCCCTGAATGTGCCCAATATCTTTATTACGTTCAGATTGAAATGCATTGTGAAGAATAGTCATTCCTCTCTGACACACAAATAAAAATATCATGTTGCCTCTATTCATGGCATTTGTTTTCTATCCAATCTCCTGGGTCATATTCACTAGACACCAAATCGAGAAAGAAAATGGACTGAAACGGAGAGTGACAATTTGAACTTCTCCAATAAGAAACTTGTTTTTGTTGCGGAATGTTTTCCATTGCAAAACGTTTTGCTACGGTGTGCACTAATGAATCCATCACCAGGAGGGACTACGAGAACAAGCCTATGAAGCTGAAGATGTTGGCGGAGATCCGTGCCTACCCCCACAGGAAGGACCCCCTCTGGGACCCAGATCCAGAGGCCCCCATCGACTACTGTTACGTCCGGCCCAACCACATCCCCTCCGTTAACTCCATGTGCCACGACATCTTCTGGCCAGGTAGGAGACTGAACAGGGCCATGCTATCATGTTTGGATTTTTATTTTTTATTTTACTTGATAATTTTTACATTTCAGACTAGGGCTGGGCATTATACCATATTTTACTAGATACCGGTATTTATGCGCATACCGGTTTGGGTTTTTACTTTACCTTATATAACGGTATTTGAATGTTTGGTTTGTTAAATGTGATACGCTGTGTGTAACGTCCATTTTTATAGTTTACTCCGCTACTTGAGTCATCCCTCTCTCTCTCTCTCTCTCTCTCTCTCCATGCTGCTTTCCACACAGACCTAGTCCCAACCCGTCATTCAAGGAGCGCATTTGTTGTTGCTTGACCACGAGACACTTTCGTTCAGTCTGCATGGTCAATGCAGCACATGCAACATGTTGATGACAACGATGTTTCCTCTTTGATCTTAATATAAATCCACAAGTGTTCTATAATTACAATATTAGTTTGTGTTCCTACAATCTGCAAACAGCTAGTTTGTATTTTCTTAGCAAGTTAAGCTAAATCGTGTTAGCAACTAATGCTAATCGCTAGCTAACTAGCTAATAAAAGTCCTGAGTCAGAGCAAACGTAGCTAATACAGCCTGATACCAGTACTGGTGGAGGCTTAAATCTGCATGTTTGTGCAACATTATCTTTAAATCAAAGAGGAATAGGCAACGCATGAATATGTTGGCTATTTGAATAAAGATTTAATGTAGCCAAAGATTATAGGGTCCCCTAGGAAACACTGAACATCACTTAGTTATTTTCCTACCATGTCACAATAACTCGTAAATGGCATTTTCACTCGTTGTCATGTCAAACAACTGTATTCAAAGTGCCCACTATTATTTATATTGTAACTATAGAATTATAATAAACATATTTACATGATTCCAAAAGTTCACCCAAGTGTTTTGATCTAAATCGCAATTGCAACATTTGGTTAAAAATATGGCATAGTATTTTTGCCCATATCGTGGCAGAGTGGAAAGGATCTCAAATGAGGGTAGGAAATGCAGGAAATTATTTTTGGTTGAATTGAACAGTATAAAACAATTCGAATGGAGATAGACCCATTGAAATAATTTAGAATATGTGGTGCCACGCACTACTCATGAAGCAAATGTATAACTTTTATTAATCAAAAACATAAAATACGGTCCAAAATTTGAAAAATACCTTGAAATGATATTTTGGCCATGTCTCCCCGCCCTATTTCAGACTGGGAACTTAAAAGGGACATTCATTTGGGGCTGAGGCATATTGCTGGATCTTCACAAACCATGTTGTGGGACTTGGAGTCATCTTGACATTAGACTACTTATAAAATGTCTGACAAACATTGATTTAAAGTGTTGAAAGTGTAATATTCTTTTAAATATGTTCGTGTGAATGCAGATGGAAATATTGTCCTTGTAAAATAAATCACATGGAAGCATACAACATTGTGCATATTTATTCTACTTTAAAATATTCCCCTCAAAGTTTTAGATTGATGGCTGATTTTCTCTCTGGCTCTCTTATCAGGCGTGGATCTCTCCGAGTGTCTCCAGTACCCAGACTTCAGCGTCGTGGTCCTTTATAAGAAGGTGGTGATCGGCTTTGGGTTCATGGTGCCGGACGTGAAGTACAACGAGGCCTACATCTCCTTCCTGCTGGTGCATCCCGAGTGGAGGAGGGCTGGAATCGCTACATTCATGATCTACCATCTCATTCAGGTATGGTATCATAACTAAAAACAACAATACTACAGTTGCAAGCAGCAATTAAAGGGTCACTATACTATTGTCTACATAAAAAGTGGTGAAGCACAGCTTTTATAGAGACTCTAAGCCACATTGTATAGAGCCATACTGCCATCATATACATGCCATTGTAATATACACTAAGTGAACAAATCATTAGGAACACCTGCTCTTTCCATGACAGACTGACCAGGTGAATGCTATGATCCCTTAAGGATGTCACCTGTTAAATCCACTTCAATTAGTGTAGATGAAGGGAAGGAGGTCAAAGGAGGATTTTTAAGCCTTGAGACATGGATTGTGTATGTGTGCCATTGAGAGTGAATGGGCAAGATTTAAGTGCCTTTGAACGGGGTATAGTCGTAGGTGCCAGGCGCACCAGTTTGAGTGTGTCAAGAACTGCAACGCTGCTGGATTTTTCATGCTCAACAGTTTCCCATGTGTATCAAGGATGGTCCACCACCTTAAGGACATTCAGCCAACTTGACACAACATTGAAGCATTGGAGTCAACATGGGCCAGCATCCCTGTGGAACACTTTTGACACCTCAAAGAGACCATGCCCCAACGAATTGAGGCTGTTCTGAGGCCAAAAGGGGGTGCAGCTCAATATTAGGAAGGTGTTTTGTACACTACTGGCGCTTAGTGCTTTTTAGACCAGAACTAACTTGACCCTACGGCTACATTAGATTTAGTCAAGTTAGCTCAAGACTGCTATAAATACCTATAAATAAATGACCGTAAAATGAACTTAAATTGTTTGGATCGATCTACAACCGCACAGGTTAAGTGGTTGAAAAAAGGGAAGATGTCTTTTCAGGCAAGGTTCTCTTTTCCCCCACAGACCTGCATGGGAAAAGATGTCACTCTACACGTCTCGGCCAGTAACCCTGCCATGCTCCTATACCAGAAGTTCGGCTTTAAGACTGAGGAGTACATCTTGGACTTTTACGACAAATACTACCCGCTGGACAGCAAGGAGTGCCGACACGCCTTCTTCCTGCGGCTACGGCGGTGAGACAGGAAACGGGACAGGCCAGTATTCAAGCCATAGAAATATAATTACTAGAATGGACAGTCCCAAGTAAATTAATGTTCCATTGGTGAACTGGTAGCCATATTGAGTGTACTAGTCAAATTGTCGTTGTCTGTTGTAGGGTTTGTATTTCTATACAGGCAATCAGTCAGAAGGAGTAAAAAATTAATCTGGAAGTGCCTGTGCTATTCAGTGTAGCCATTGTATGAACCTATGGTGAGGTGTATTTTTTGTTGGTCCACAGAAGAGACTGAAGGATGATATTTTATTGTAATTTTGTACACTCGCATTTCTGAATAATTCTGCAGCCCAAGTGGCAATTATATAAAGAAAAAAATCATTCACATTCCGAATTCTGTCTTCATTTGCTTGCTGGAATATACTGTATAGTGAGATCCAAAAGTATTTGGACAGTGACAAATGTTTTGGTTCTGTATTCCAGCACTTTGGATTTGAAATGATACAATGACTATAAGGTTAAAGTGTAGACTGTCAGCTTTAATTTGAGGGTATTGTCATCCATATCGGGTGAACTGTTTGTCAATTATGTTAGTATTACGGAGTAAAAGTACTGTAATTTCTAGAGTGAAAAGGATGCCTGTACAGAATAAAAAAAAGTATACAGCAAAAAATGTGGCAAAGCAATACATTTTTTGTTCTGAATACAAAGTATTATGTTTCGGGCAAATACAACACATGACTGAGTACCACTCTCCATATTTTTAAGCATAGTGGTGGCTGCATCATGTTATGGGTATGCTTGTTATCATTACGGACTGGGGATTTTCAAGTTAAATAAAAAATGGAATGAAGCTAAGCACAGGTAAAATCCTAGAGGAAAACTTGGTTCAGTCTGCTTTACACCAGACACTGGGACATGAATTTACCTTTCAGCAGGACAATAACCTAAAACACAAGTCCGAATCTACACTGGAGTTGCTTACCAAGAAGATAGTGTATGTTCCTGAATACTTATGTAAATGAGATACTTCTGTGTATATTTTTCAATAAACCATTTCTAAAAACATGTTTTCACTTTGTAATTATGAGGTATTGTTTATAGATGGGTAAGAGAAAAATATGTAATCTATTTTAAATTCTGAGTGTAACAACAACATTTGGAATAAGTCAACAGGTATGAATACTTTCTGATTAAGTGTATTTGTCCAAATACTTTTGGTTCCTTAAACTGAGGGGACTATTTACAAAAAGTGATGTAATTTCTATGGATGAAAATACCCTAAAATTAAAGCGGACCGTCTGCACTTAAACATAAGTTATTGTTTTATTGCAAAGCGCTGGAGTACAGAGCCAAAACAACAAAAAATGGGTCACTGTCCAAATACTTTTGGACCTCAGTGTACATGCCTCTTAGAACTAGTGTTGGTTACTATAGCTATAGTATGTGTACCATTATTATTATCAAGTTCTATATTGCGCATCTGTATTCAAATCTGTCAGTGAAGGCATTGGTTCGATTGTTTTGTTAGTATTAGCAATTTACAAGAAATGGGTGTTTTTCCTCAAATGTTTGTAGCACTACAGTACATAAGGTTGGGGTAAATTCCTTATCAATCCAATTTCTGGAAATTATAATTAACAGAGATTCAAGATAATTGATGAATGGTCAATTCAGAAAATAAGGCCACCATGGAGAAAAGGTTACATCGCAAATGGGACCCTGTTGCCTATTTAGTGCACTACTGTTGAGCAGGGCCCATAGCAGTGCACTTTAGGGTGCCATTTGGGGGCCGCACACAATTCTCTCTGTCATCAGAATGCATCTAGGCTTGGGTGAGTCCTAGGTTTGACCAGTCTGTCTAGCATGCCCTGACCCATCTTAGCAGCTAGTAGAGACACCAAAGGGCTGCAATCTGAAGTGACCGCCAAGTCATAGGCCGTCAGACCTCTGTCGTTCTTCTTCCGAATGCTGGCGTTGCATCTGGAAGGATTGGGATGGGATAAATTAATTGACCCTGGTTATGTACAGCAGGGTTTCCCAAAATCTGGCCAGGGGCCCAACCTGGGGGCACATTTAGTTTTTTGCCCTAGCACTACACAGCTGATTCAAATAACCAACTCATCATCAAGCTTTGATTATTTGAATCAGCTGTGTAGTGTTAGGGCAAAAAACAAAATGTGGCCCAAGGACCGAGTATGGGAAACCCTGATGTACAGTATTTTGGAAATAGTAAATTCCTGATATGGGCTATGCAATGGCTTGGGGCTGTCCTACGTGCACTAAACCGGAGCATGCAGATATAAAGTATATAGCTGGTAGTCTCTTACCCTAATAGTGTCTCTGCACACTGTAAGCCCTTACTCCCAAGAGCAGCAGCCTCATGCAGAGCGGTGTTGTTCACCCTATGAAAGAAGAAAGAGAGAAACTTAACCTTTTTTAAAGTGGAAAGACACAGGAACGAGAATCCCAGGTCCAACACCTCAGATTATTTTCAGCATGACATTTATACCGGTGCGATTAATGGTTGGATGCAGCTCATGCACATGTAAAGGCTGCTACACACTACGCAGACGGAGCTTAGTTTGCGTGGAGTTTTTGTGTAGCACTTCGGGAGACAACTTCCGACAAGATTCTCCGGGGGAATCTGAATAAAAATCTGAATTACTTTAATCCGTTAGCACTGTACTTACGGTCCAGACTGCCGGTTGACGTCAGCTCCCCTTTGTACCAGCACAGGGAGAACCTCGTGGTGCTCGTGCAGCACAGCAACAACCAGGGCAGGGTGTCCGTCGCACCCCTGGCATGAGGGATCTGCACCCTGGCACAACATCGCAATGTTAGGGGCATTACAAGCATAAAATTAGATTTAATTTTTTTACCATGCCGACCCGAAAGCTGCAGTGCTGGCTCTGATATTCCTTTCACATGGATGTAACAAGATTCCAGAAACTCTGGAATCTGTGCAACCAGGTCAGCGTAGTACAGTTCGGTTCGGCTATATCAGTCGGTGTAGTTATTTCATGGTCCTTCGAGACAGAATCTTAACTAGCATCTCAATATGAACATTCCTTTTACCAGCTTTGATTAAGTTACCTCATCAAGCAGTTGCTGGACCACAGAGATCTCCCCCCTCCCGTCTGGACCAACTTCCCTCAGAAGCAGACTGTCTTTGGATGGCTTGGAAATATAAATAAATTATTGTCATAACAAATTAAGTCATTGGACATTAACACCATTCACTTACAGTTAGATATGCAGTGACCTAGCACTATTGTGAATGTGTGCATTGAAACAGATCATGCCCGTGAAATAATGCAGTTGGATTAAACTGAACTGCACTGCGGAAAGTTTGCACTTTTCCAAGGGCACAAACGACTGTAAACAAAAGTATAAAGCTATGGTTCGGTCCAGAAACAACCCCAATCCCTTAAACCCTCGGTACCTGTGGCGATCTGAAAGGATTTGACAGGGAAAAGCAATATGCCTAAAGTCCTACCAAGCCTATTGGAGAGCCGGGTGGACCATATGTGATCCTCTCAGATCTCCACAAGGGCTTGGGGTTGTTTCTGGGTTGTTCCAAGTCCGAGCCAAAGCCTCAGCTAAGAAAAAGTCCAACTCACAGGCGGTTTCTGTGCAACGTCAGAGGTCCAGCTCTGACTGAGGTTTTTCACTGTTCTCCTGGAAGCTGCAGACTTTGAGGTAGCGTTCTCACTCCCTAACAGCAACATCACAGCCAGACAACATGAATATACATAAAACTGTACCTAAAATAAATTCACATGAATATAAAGAATGGTCTAAAACAAATAATAAACCAATACTTCTGAGATGTCAACGAATAACTAAGGGTAGTATTCTGGCTTAAAAGTCAAGCATGTAGTGTCGGATTCTGGTGTATTGGTCTACACATACCCCAATGCGATGGGGGTCAGGCATGTAAATTTAGTAAGTCTCTTGTAAAAAAATCCTCTAAAGTCTCTGAATAAATAAAATATTGCGTCAGATGCTCAATTAGGGTCTGGCAGGAGAGGTTGAGAGAAAGGTACTAACGAAGTCTCCACCCCCCTAAACAGAAACGTAGTCTGTCCCCGAGATATAAGTATAAGATAGACAGTAGATGGTATTAATATCTCAAGTTGAAATAAAAAGTAGGTAGGTTTACCTTTCTCACCCAGGCTGGTCTGTCTGGCTGATAGGCCGCTCATGCCTTCCGTCACACTGCTGAGGTTCTGGTTCTCTGATAGGATAAGGGGCTTCTCAGTCCCGTCTACCTGACAGGACTAATAAAATATTTGTTGTGGGCCTTATGTTTGGCCTGAAATATGCTCCAGACAAGACAAAGAAGAATTTACTAAAGGAAAGATTTTACACAGGACAAGGAATCCCATAATGTTTAGCAAATTAAAAGTGATTGACTGGTGACATGTTACAATGTATAACAGAAATGTCCATTTAAATGTGTCCATTTCAAAGTGTCATAGCATAGCAAAAATGAAAGACCTTAGTTTTTTCAAGTCCAGCGGAGACAAAGTTGATCCTCAAACTGACTTCATAGTTGTCCTCCTGGATCACAGCTGAAACCATCTGAACCGAGGGGAAAAAAACAAGAAGCACATGAACATACATCAAAGATCATTTTTCCCTATTGTCCTGGGGATAAGGAATACTTTTATGAATACCTTCTTAGGGACATTTGCATGAATTGGAACCAATGCTACAGATAGTGTTAGGTTCCAGATAATGATAACACCTTACAGATATAGTGTGTTGTAAGACTTGTCATAAACATCTATGACACCCCCCCACACAATTTTGTCATATCCAATTGGTAGTTAGTCTTTAAAAAAAAAAAATTTTTATTTAAAAAACATATTTTTTGAATTGAATATTCGAAACATACAATATACTTGCAGTGAAGCCGCTCAATAACTACATCATACCAGTCATCCAACAGATTCCCATTCAGAGCGATACACAGAAGCATCCAGGGTCAATGCCCTGCTCAAGGGCATGTTGACCAATCTACCACCAGGCCAAAAAACGTGAACCCGAACCCTCCAAGATCCCCCCACAGTTCCCCAATAGCTGTCCCTCAACCATTTAAGACCCCTCCCACAGTCCCCCCCCAGGAAGAAAAATAAATTAAAAATACAATTAATTCCATTCCCCACCCCCCAATGCACCAATTACAGTCCAATTACAGTCTTGTCCCATCGCTGCAACTCCCGTACGGACTCGGGAGAGGCAAAGGTCGAGAGCCGTGCGTCCTCCAAAACACAACCCCGTCAAGTCGCACTGCTTGACACAATGCACGCTTAACCCTGAAGCCAGCCGCACCAATGTGTCGGAGGAAACGATGTACACTGCGACACAGCCTGGATCAAACCAGGATCTGCAGTAACGCAGCTAGCACTTCAAAGCAGTGCCTTAGACGGCTGCGCCACTCGGGAGGCCAACACTCTTTTTTAACGTCTTAGTGACACTAATGATCTTATGATGATCCTGTCTAACTTACAGTTATAGAAATACAGTTGATGTGGGAAGTTTACATACACTTAGGTTGGAGTCATTAAAACTTGTTTTTCAACCACTCCACAGATTTCTTGTTAACAAACTATAGTTTTGGCAAGTCGGTTAGGACATCTACTTTGTGCATGACAAGTAATTTTTCCAACAATTGTTTACAGACATTATTTCACTTATAATTCACTGTATCACAATTCCAGTGGGTCAGAAGTTTACATACACTAAGTTGACTGTGCCTTTAAACAGCTTGGAAAATTCCAGAAAATGATGTCATGGCTTTAGAAGCTTCTGATAGGCTAATTGACATAATTTGAGTCAATTGGAGGTGTACCTGTGGATGTATTTCAAGGCCTACCTTCAAACTCAGTGCCTCTTTGTTTGACATCATGGGAAAATCAAAAGAAATCAGCCAAGACCTCAGAAAAAAATTGTAGACCTCCACAAGTCTGGTTCAGCCTTGGGAGCAATTTCCAAACGCCTGAAGGTATCATACTTCATCTGTAGAAACAATAGGTCGCAAGTATAAACACAATGGGACCACGCAGCCGCCATACCGATCAGGAAGGAGACGCGTTCTGTCTCCTAGAGATGAACGTACTTTGGTGCGAAAAGTGCAAATCAATCCCAGAATAACAGCAAAAGACCATGTGAAGATTCTGGAGGAAACAGGTACAAAAGTATCTATATCCACAGTAAAACGAGTCCTATATTGACATAACCTGAAAGGCCGCTCAGCAAGGAAGAAGCCACTGCTCCAAAACCGCCACAAAAAAGCCAGACTACGGTTTGCAACTGCACATGGCTAAAAGATCGTACTTTTTGGAGAAATGTCCGGTCTGATGAAACAAAAATAGAACTGTTTGGCCATAATGACCATCGTTGTGTTTGGAGGAAAAGGGGGGAGGCTTGCAAGCCGAAGAACACCATCCCAACCGTGAAGCACGGGGGTGGCAGCATCATGTTGTGGGGGTGCTTTGCTGCAGGAGGGACTGGAGGGACTGGTGCACTTCACAAATAGGAAGGGAAATTATGTAGATATATTGAAGCAACATCTCAAGACATCAGTCAGGAAGTTAAAGCTTGGTCGCAAATGGGTCTTCCAAATGGACAATGACCCCAAGCATACTTCCAAAGTTGTGGCAAAATGGCTTAAGGACAACAAAGTCAAGGTATTGGAGTGGCCATCACAATGCCCTGACCTCAATCCTATAGAAAATCTGTGGGCAGAACTGAAAAAGCATGTGCGAGCAAGGAGGCCTACAAACCTGACTCAGTTACACCAGCTCTGTCAGGAGGAATGGCCCAAATTCACCCAATTTATTGTGGGAAGCTTGTGGAAGGCTACCCGAAACGTTTGACCCAAGTTAAACAATTTAGGCAATGCTAAATACTAGTAGAAAGAGGAGGAAGGGAAGCGCTACTAAGGTACACTATAGTATATTTTGGTAGATAGAAGGTGCTCTTTGGTAAAAGGGGTAAATTGGTCTTTTTAAAAACCGACGCGTTTCGGCTGCATGGCCTTCGTCAGGGAGTACTCCGCCGAAACGCGTCGGTTTAAAAAAAACTTTGTTTCTATTGAACATGCCATACTAATAAAGGCATTTTAATTAATTATATGAAGAGTGCCTTGGTCCTCCTTTCTTTTTGGCTACCAAATACTAATTGAGTGTATGTAAACTTCTGACCCACTGGGAATGTGATGAAAGAAATACAAGCTGAAATAAATCCTTCTCTCTACTATTATTCTGATATTTCACATTCTTAAAATAAAGTGGTGATCCTAACTGACCTAATACAGCGAATCTTTACTGGGATTAAATGTCAAGAATTGTGAAAACTGAGTTTAAATGTATTTGGCTAAGGTGTATGTAAACTTCCGACTTCAACTGTACACACAGGTTCATACAAGCTAATAAAACATTCTGTATCTGTTTGTTTTCAGTAAAGTATTACCAAGATGATAGCCCGGATTAGTTATGAGAGAGGCTGGTCATACCCGGCCCATGCGAGGCTCCCCTATGAGAGCCCGAAACTCAGTGTTGTTCTGAGTGTAGCTGCGCAGGTGAGCACACACATGGTCCAGCTGCTTCCTCCAGTACCCTAGAGAAGAGTGAGAGAGCGATAAAATGGAGAACGAAAGTGTCAGAGACAGTTTCTAAAAAAAGAGTCCCCAGCATTTATTTTACTACTTCGTGGTGCAAGCAATAAAACAGTAGAAGAGGTTCCTGCCTTTCCATGGGAGTTTTTCCTAGCCACCGTGCTTCTGCATTTGCATTGCTTGCTCGTTGGGGTTCTAGGCTGGGTATCTGTATAGCACTTTGTGACAACTGCTGATGTGAAAAGGGCTTCATAAAAGAAATGTGATTGATTGAGAAAGTGGTCAGCTCTGTGGCAGAGTCTTACTAACTCTGCTGGGAGGCCTGGGCTTTTGGGGCACAAATAAATGCTCTCGCCCTGTGCTTTTGCCCTGTAACCACATGGTCGCCAGTTCAAGCTTCACTGCGGCTTTTCTCCCTCTATCGCTACATTAGGGTTAGTAGTGCTCTAGGATAACATTTCCCCTAGGAACAGATCTAGGATCAACTTCCTCTCCCCCAATCCTAACCTCAACCATTATTGGGGAAAATGCTAAATTGACCCAAGATCAGCATCCAGGGGCAACTTCACCCTACACCGGTTAGCCGTTATTTAGGCACTGGCAAGCGGTCACCTCTGCCTGGGCTTATAGCTGTGAGCAGTGGTCTGCGGTCCCTCATCTGCTCCTGTCTCCTCAGCTCCAGCGCCACCTGCTGGCCCTTCCTGTGGACTTCAGTGCCCGACGGGTAGAACAAGCCCACCGTCTGAGTCTGCTGGTCCGCCCGTGCTGGTGCCGGGGCCAACGCCACACCGGGGGAAACGGAGGAGGGCACAGCCTGCCAGTTGGCAGTGGCACCGTCAGAGGTGTGAGTGGACATCTGTTGAGAGAGGGAGAAAGAAAGAAAGAAAGAAAGAAAGAAAGAAAGAAAGAAAGAAAGAAAGAAAGAAAGAAAGAAAGAAAGAAAGAAAGAAAGAAAGAAAGAAAGAAAGAAAGAGGGGGAAGAAGATGAGAAATAAGGAGAGATTGAGAAAGATAGAAATGGAGAGAAATGTTTATTTATTTAATTGTGGGAAGGATGGCTCTCACAAAACACTCAGAGAATGTACCACTGTATCACATTTAGTGACTAAGAGTGCGTGCACACACGTGTGCCCTTTTAACAAGGGTTATTAGAATCAGGGAGGGGCTCAATATCATTTCAATTCAGGAAGTAAACTGAAATTCCAATTTCCCTCAATGATTCTCTGTGAGAAGAATATGGAATTGGAATTTAAGTTTACTTCCTGAATTGACTGAATTGAAATGAAATTGACCCCCCAACCCTGTTTAGATATGAGTAAATATGGCAAGGTGAGGGACG
Source organism: Salvelinus alpinus (assembly GCF_045679555.1). Taxonomy (NCBI): domain Eukaryota; kingdom Metazoa; phylum Chordata; class Actinopteri; order Salmoniformes; family Salmonidae; genus Salvelinus; species Salvelinus alpinus. The sequence continues at coordinate 63,992,288 of NC_092087.1, forward strand.
TACTCGCTCCAACTCCAGTTTCCCCCCCATGGAATAGGCAAGGCTGGCACGTGACTCCCCCCTAGGTGGCCCCTCCAGAAACACCCCACAGGAGCCACAGAAGTTGGCATAGGGGTGGCTGCTCGCTCCGCACCGGGAGCAGATCAAACAGCTGACTGAATGGCCAGGCTGGCAGGGAGGGGCACCAGTTTACAACAGAGAATGAAATGAACAGAGGATGAAAGGTACACTTTGTGAAGAAAATGTGCGTGCTTGCTTCAGCTGTCTAAAAGTATGTTTATGGTAGTGGAAGAAGTTTAAATTGCTAGAGGCTAATGTTAACCTGGTGGAACCAGTCTCATTGCTGCTTTCAACATTCTGTTTTAGTGAAATGGATGGAAGGTTGAATGGATGGAGGAACAGATGGTTGGGGCAAGTAGTATGCTTACCTTGGAACCGCACCAGTCACAGAAGCGCGCATCCGAGTGGTTGACCCGGCTGCACTTAGAACAGGACATCATCTTGCCTGCTCCAGATGGAAGTGGCGGGGCACTCTGACCACCCAAATCAGCCTAGACAGAAAAATGTCAAAAAACCTACGGTAGCACCTTGACTTCTCAAGAAATAAAATCTAATGTGTACAATCACAACATGTAGACCAACATCTGATCATGCACAAGAGTCACTACGTCTCTCACATGGTGGGTGCTGGAGAGCTAGTGGATGTGCAGGCTTTCGTTCCAGCCCATCACTAACACCACTGACACCAGTTGTCCAAACTGAAACCATGACTAGATCATTATTTGAAACAGGTGTGTTAGTGATGGGATGGAACAAAAGCCTGCAGACCCAGTGGCTACGTACTAGTAATAGTAGGAGCGGAATGGGAGAAACCTGGTTGTATAAACTCCTCGTGGTAGTTCACGCTCTTAATATGTTGAGAGAGATACTTCTCAGAAGGTAAGTGTGATATTCAACTATAAAATATTTGAAGTGTAGTTACATTAAACTGGCTATCTGGAGCATATTATACAATAACTAAAGTATATATGTACAGTATATATGTTTTATTGTCACATACACCGGATAGGTGCAGTGAAATGTGTTGTTTTATAGGGTCAGCCATAGTACAACGGCGACCCTGGAGCAAATTAGGGTTAAGTGCCTTGCTCAAGGGCACATCAACAGATTTTTCACCTTGTTGGCTCGGATATTCAAACCAGGCAGCAACCTTTCGGTTACTGGTCCAACGCTCTAACCGCTAGGCTATCACGAAAATCTTATGTCTCGCAAACTAATGTAAACGCCCTCTTGAAACACTAGCTGCACCCTTGAAAGGCTTGTAATTATATGCTGCGGGTGGAGGTTTTTCAACTTGAGAAGTGAGTTTACCCAATTCAACTTGGTTACATTTCTTTGTAGTTTGCTTGCTTTCTGACTAATTTCATACTACAACAAAAACCTAGGCATTTATACAAGTCTAAACTAAGCCTAATAAGGATAATTAGGCTACTATAATACAATCAATGAACTCTTACAGTGGGTGGCTGCAGTAGTTTAGTTTCACAGGTGACACAATTTGAGATATGCGGAGGGTTTCCAGTTCCACATGACGGACAGATCACCTTGTTCTACAGCACAGAAAAAGGAAGCGAGTGGACAGGTGTACACACACACACACACACACACACACACACACACACACACACACACACGCACACGCACACACAGAGTGCAAGTGAAAAAAACTATCCATTTACACTGCTTTGGATTGAAAAGGTAAATGTTAACACACCTGCAAATAAAGTAATCTATATTCAAACGTGTATATGTGCAAAGTCACAAGGTGTTTGAAAGCGGAGTGTTTGTGGCAGTAAACTTGATATCTACCTGGAGTCTTAAGCTGGCCTGAGGCTGGAGCTGGGGGCTCATGGGGGCCTCACATACCACACATGTGGGGGTGTTGACAGGCACCATTGTTTTACAGTGGACACACAAGCCCATCTAAAAACAAAAGAAAACCCAAACCTGGGCTGGTAAACATTGAATTGAAATGCCAGAATGAACACACAGGCCAAATTGAACATTGAATTGAAAGGCCTGAATGAACATACAGACCTGTTATCCTTGGGTGACTTAAGGGGGGAAAACTACTGAAAACACTGAATAACACTAAACTGCATTTCAATTTTGCAGCTATATACTGCAATATTCAAAAGTATATCCAAATCCTTTTTGTGATTTTCCCTGAAATCATATTATTTTGTGGTGGCATTTTTCTGCATCTTAAAACAAACACAGTCAAATTAACCTAATGTTAAATGCCACACTGTAAAATGTGCATACAATCAAAGAGTAGGCCATCAACAAAATGTTAACAATAGTAGCAGTTTCAATAGTAGAAGGTGGTTTTAGGACTGGGGTGATACCTGTCCACCCTCTGTGGGTGGCAGCCTCTGGCCTGGCACAGGCAGCACAGCGGTGCCACACTGCAGACAAAAGCGGGCAAAGGGGTCTGAGGGGCGATGGCTCAAGCACTTCGCACACCTGGGGAAAGGTAGAAGTTGCGAGAGATCATTCGCTTCTCCATTAGAAACAATCTCTCTGCATCTTTGTCTCATGCTTTTTCTCTTTCTTTCTCGCTCTCTCGCTTTCTATTCACTCACCTCAGAAAGTCTGTCTCCCTTTGGATCCTTGACATTTGAGTGCTGGTTAGGTTTTTGAAGGGACTGTCTTCCAAGCTTGCATTCTGAAAGACCATTTAACACCAAATAATGAATGTTCTGTGGCGTTCTAAGTAAGGAGCTGTATTTGCTCATATGATTGTCATACCATCTATGCATGGTATGACAATGACAATAGGCTAACTTGGAACACCAGGGTTGTGGGTTTGATTCCCGCATGGGTCACAATGTATTTGTTAACGCTTAGCAGATTCTGATAATTGACCATATTACAACCAGTCACCATCATCCCCGTAATAATGATATAATATAATTGATAATATAAATATAATTATAAACCGGGTGGTTCGAGCCCTAAGGGCTCTGCGTTGGGTCGTGCCTAAGAACAGCCCCTAGCCGTGGTATATTGGCCATATAACACACTCCCTCGGGCCTTACTGCTTAAATAATATTCACAATATATTTTTGGTGAATGTACCAGTGTCTGAGAACGATGTGAAGACATGGGCTCCGGAGCAGGGGACACAAGCCCTAGACGGCTGCTGAGGAACCGTGGACCTTTAGGGGGCCGGTAGGTCTTTGGCACTAAAGAGGACACACATTACCTATTACCAAAACGTACACGCTCTTACACTGCATAACATTCATAAACTATCAAGAATCCACTTCATATTATAAAGGATATTATTGATAGCTTATGACAGTTATAAGGTTTATAAGTATTATATGAATCTCCATATATATAGTAAATGTCCGTTTGACAGTGTTCGCACCATTGAGATCCTATTCTAATTCCCAATTCTATGGTATGCACTGACACAGCAGCTTGCACTTATTGAGACAAGCATTTCGAAATGCTGATATTGAGTTTATAACAGTGTTTCACATTGCACATGAATATGATATTTAGTACTTACATTACAGTATGACAGTTGTATGGTCAAGTAAACACAAATATTTTTATAGGGAAGAGGGAAATAGCCCTTTAGGGAAATTGGTATTGAGCTATCTTTGTGACGTTGTTTAGGCAGTGTAAATTGCTCATCAGTAAAAGTTATTCAATTAGACATACCTTGAAGCTTCAGTGAGGCATCTCCAGAGCCGTTCGCTGTCCCCATCTCCTGTGAGAAACAGTACAATACAATAGACCCACAGTAACAGTATACTCAGCTTCCCCTCAGCTTGTTCAGAACACATATTGATGCAGATGACAACACATTTGTTTGAATGCTCCATCATTGTAATGCATACAGTTTTCATGAGAATGCCTTAGCGCTTGATGTAGCCTAACATGCAATAACAGTTGTGTCAGTTATGTCACGTCATTGCTAGGCTTCCCCAGAAAATCTGTGAAGAAGCATGACATTTTAGTAAAGTTTTAGAGATTCATAGCGAATTTAATGCAGACTGGCAATGTGACATATCTTGTCATAAGCTGTCGTTACATGTCAAACTTCACACAACATTGAAATGAAGTGTTAGCATGCAAATATGCCTGACTATACCTGTCTAGGGAGGTCTCGTTCATACTCCTTCAGAAAGTGATCTTCCTTGTCCTCAATGGAAGGTGGCTCGTTTGAGGGCACATACTCCACCAGAAATAGCTTGGTGACAATGGCACTCTCTCGACCATCCCTAAGGCAGATAAACATAAGGTCAGTTGCAGTCATCAATTATCCATAATAGCAATTATTATAACATAACAGCACCAGACCTCAGTCAAATAAGCATTTAGGGTACCCTTGATTTTGCTTGGGAGTTTGCACTTTTGGGACTATTATGTTGATTCAATTGTACAGGGAAAACGAAATAATATTTGACCCAAGACTGAATGGCAATGAAACAATAAATGTCTTTGTGTGATATATTTTTGTAGAATCCTTTCACAATCCAACCTGGTGATAGCCAGAGCTTTGACTGACACTTTGCCCTCAGGTAAGCGTATTGGTCCGCTATACTTCAAAGTGCTGTTCTCTCCAAACCCTGGTCTCTTCGTCACCTCTGGTTTAGTACCATCCAGAGTGTAGTAGATAGTGACATCTGGGGTATCTAGGCAGCAATATATGTTGTTTGTCAAAAACCTTTGAATCTAGGGCAGATGTTATCTATCAGTGCATTGTGGATCTCATTTTTAAAAATGAAACAATGTTCAAACATAAAAGTGGTACATAATATATATTAATGTTTACTCTAGCAACATCCACACATTATGGATACACGCATGTTTTCACCTGATTTGAGCTCAACAGGAGTTGTGGTGTCTATCTCATGCTTGGCTTTACCAGGAGGGGGGATTCGAATCGGTATGATGAGAGGCACCACAATGCAACCGGCTGCCATATTCGGTCCTATAATAAAAATGCATTCGGCTATAACAACCTTTTCATCAGTCCATTGCAAAAGTCACATGTTTTATTATAAAATGTTTAAGCGGGATAAAGGCGTTTTTCTACCTGATATAGATGCGTTGATCAGTGACCACTGATGTTTCAATGCCTATTCGAAGCAGCAACGGAGAAACATACTCCTTAGCAACCACCACAGCCAATGGCAGGATTCACAATGTTTTCATTGTTTATTCTCAACTTTCATTATATTAGTTATAATTTTGCAATTCCTGAAATACTTGTTGAACTTTGAATGCTCGCGCCATAGAAATGTAATTCACTGCGTTCTATGCATGTCTTGCAGGCTCTTTCATTATATTCAAGTCAACCATTATCTAAGCATCTTTGTTATTGTTACAAAATGCACCGACTGCTTTGCTATCACTCACTAAATTCAAAAATACTGATGACAATAGGCTGAGAAAAGAAATCTAATTATAAATTAATTTAACTACAGTGAAAAGTATTTTCTACAGGCAATTTCTGTCCTTCTATATAGCCAACCGAATGCGACTTGGACCCAAAGTCACATGTTCAAATGTTGATTAATTGCATTCCTAGCTAGCTACCTAACTAACTAAACAAACAAACAAACATACAATATTTTACAATTCTCCACGATGGCGGATGTTAAAGTTAAGAAAGAATCCACAGATCCTGTAGACATTGAAAACAGGTTTGTCGCTATCAAGAAGTCCCTAGCATAGGCTAGCTCGCAACCTAGTTAGCTAGGTAGCTGTCTATTTTCACTTGCTCAAATGGGCTACATTTGACCAACTATAGTAGCTAGCAAGACTTAGACCAAGGGACTTAACATTAGCTACTTTTAAATATGCCTTATACAACTAAACAAAGCTGCTAAAGAAGGCGTTTCAATTAATTCAGCCATGTTTTTAATCCTAAACTCCTAGACCCACAAGTTTGACAATGACAGTTTGATTCATGTAGCTAACTACTGTATAATACATGAACTAGCTACTGTAATGCTCGTCATCTACTAGTTAGACTAGCTATCTAGCTACGTCAATCATTATTTCTGAATAAGCAGTAAGAGATTTATAGTTGAACTTATAGTAAATCTGATGTCCTGACTACCTAGGTTCCTAACTAACGTTAATGTTCTCCACTATTATAAAGGATAAAGGCACTCTGTCAACAGTTCCCTCATGGAATAACAGACCAGGTGATCCAGAATGACATGCCTCATTTGGAGGGTCAACAGAGAGCCATGGCCATCAACAGACTACTGTCATTGGTAAGTGGCACAGGTGTAGCCGTGGTGCCAGTCCGTTTCTGCTCTCTTAACGACTCCTTATGAAATTGTGATGCCAATAGGCTCAATAGTTCTGGTTGATAGCGCAATGCTGAGGATAAGAATATTGTAAACAAGTTTGTTTTTGTGCACACAGGGTCAGTTGGACCTTCTACGAAACAGCTCAGGACTTCTATACCGCATGAAGGATGCCCAAACAGCAGGGTAAATGTCAGCATCGTCATTTAACAATGTTTTTTTTTAAGGAAGCCTTTTATTTTTGGATGATTGGTGACTTTAACTGTGTTTTATTATGTCCCAAAGCAAAATGAAAGGCTCTGACAATCAAGAGAAGCTGGTGTATCAGGTCATTGAGGATGCAGGGAACAAAGGTAGGAATTTCAGAGGGGTCCTGTCCAGACAACCCCTAGCCCCTGTCCCCTTAGGTAGCCTACTTGGGTAGATCAGACAGAATTGGATAGGTATAAGCTAGTCTAGATGACTAGGCTTGGTGACATTTTCCCCATATTGTTTACATCTATCCAATCCTCTCAGATCTACCCAAGTGCTATGGGGTAAGAGATGGGAGTTGTCTTTGGATGGGGCCATCAAGTTCATTCAAACCTGGCCAACTCACCCAGTTCACACTTGACACTTCACACTTGACACTTCACAGTATCCACAACCACATTATTTTCCATTAGTGTATTTCTTTGTGAAATGTTCTTTCTTTTTGTATATTTATGAACTATCCTCTTGCTTTTACACAGGGATCTGGAGCAGGGACATTAGATATAAGAGCAACCTTCCTCTGACAGAGATCAACAAGATCCTCAAGAACCTAGAGAGCAAGAAGCTGATCAAGGCTGTGAAATCAGTGGCTGTGAGTCGAGCTTCAAACACTAAAATATTCTGAAATGCATGTTTTAAAAACCAGCGATAAATAATTGAATCAAGAAAAGCACCACTTAATAATATGAATGCATCAGCAGTCATGCTATCCAAACTCTGTATAATTGTTTAGTCTCACTTATAATGAGTTATTGTTGTTGTTTGTCCAGGCGTCAAAGAAGAAGGTTTACATGCTATACAACCTGCAGCCAGACCGCTCGGTGACTGGGGGAGCCTGGTACAGTGACCAGGACTTTGAGTCTGAGTTTGTGGAGGTTCTCAATCAGCAGTGTTTCAAATTCCTTCAGAGTAAGGTGAGGGTTCCACTGAATGGGAGTGGGACAACTGTCTTACGATGGACAAGTCACATAAATTAAAAGGGTGTGTTCTGTACTGAAAATGTTTGGAAATAAGCTACTAATTACACTGATTTTATATGAGCACATCAACGTTGGGAACCGTGCAAAGCATGCTTCAACCTAATAGATTATGCCATGAAGAAAAACTTTACGGCTTCTGGGGCACTTGCATTTGTTTTGGAATGCATCCTACAATTCTTCCAATTCTAAACGCAGGGCTGGTTGACATAGCCAGAAACGACTCTGGCTCTTAGTTATAAGCTATCTGGTAACCAAGAGTTTACTAAGACATAATTTCTACGGTCATGTTGGTTTGTTTGTCACCCTCTAGGCCGAGGTGGCGAGGGACAGCAAGCAGAACCCCATGGTGCAAAGAAACAGTTCCTTTGCCAACTCTCACGAAGTGTGGAAGTATATTTGTGAACTTGGCATCAGCAAGGTGAGACTGCTGCTGGCTACATTCTGTTTGGTTTTGACTGCAATTTTGTCACGTTTTTACAGGTAACGGCCATAGTTGTCAAGACCAGGGTGGAATCCTCCACTGGTTGGTCAGGACCGGGGCATATTTGTCCATACTTAGTACTATTTTCACACTATTGACCAAACAGAGCTGTACTGTCTGCACTGGCCTGGTTATGAATATGCTATAGTTGCAGGAAATGGTCTAGAAAGGTCCATGCAAAAAGAAAATATCAGAGCCAACAAAGTATGGTTGGTACTCTGTACAAATAAGGTGAAAAGGGTACAATGTGAGGGAGTCAAATGTAACAACTGTCTCACCTTTTTAGCATACAGTTGCTATGTATTTCCTATGGAGGTTGTAAGTCTGAATATTGCACTTTGTGTACAGGTGGACCTGTCTATGGAGGACATTGAGACTATTCTGAACACACTCATCTACGACGGCAAGGTGGAGTTGACCATCATCGCGGCCAAGGAGGGCACTGTGGGCAGTGTGGACGGCCAGATGAAGCTGTACAGAGGGGTCAACCCCATCATCCAGCCCACGGGCCTGGTCAAAGCGCCCTGTGGCCTCTGTCCGGTGAGCCCCCCTTCACAGGCAACAGCAGCCAAGTGGCTCCGTTTCAATATCCATACCAGCATATCACTTGGTATTAAACATCGCATTGGGGACATACACTGAGTGCACAAAATATTAGGAACACCTTTTCCGTGACCGACTGTCCAGGTGAAAGCTATGATCCTTATTGATGTGACTTGTTAAATCCACTTCAATCAGTGTAAATGAAGGGGAGGAGACAGGTTAAAGAAGGATTTTTAAGCCTTGAGACAATTGAGACATGGATTGTGTGTGTGCCATTCAGAGGGTGAATGGCAAGACAAAAAATGTAAGTGCCTTTGAACAGGGTATGGTAGTAGGTGCCAGGCGCACCGGTTTGTGTTAAGAACTGCAACGCTGCTAGGTTTTACTCGCTCAACAGTTTCCTGTGTGTATTAAGAAGGGTCCACCACCCAAAGGACATCCAGTCAAGTTGACACAACTGTGGGAAGCATGGGCCTCTGTGGAATGGTCTTGACACCTTGTAGAGTCCATGTTCAGATGAATTGAGGCTGTTCTGAGGGCAAAAGGGGGGTGCATCAATGTTAAGGTGTTCCTGTACACTGTGTATACCAGTGGTCACCAACCGGTCGATCTTCACGGCATTCCTAGTCGATAGCCAAATATTTCTGTAGAAAAGCCAACGAACGATAAAGGCCTGCGCTCCTTTTTTTAAATTGTGTTGAGCTGTTGCCGGTAGGTGCACTTGATTCAAAGGTCCTGTGCACCGGGTAAGCAAAGTGTTCCCATGAGACAAACTCCGCCTACCCGGCGGACCGGCAAATCTGTGACTAAATCGAGTGTACCTACTGCACTGCCCAATCGGATAGCTCAAATCACCGTGGCTACAGAGCTTCCATGACCCTGGCCACAGCCAAGTTTAATAGGCTGCTAGCCTTCGTAATATTGAATCACATTTAAAACCATGACCACAGAGAGACTGTCAACGAATTCAGCAAAGAGCTGCTGTTTTTATGAGTGAGTTCATGTTTAAGTTTTTATTCAACACTATTACAAAACGCGCTTCTCGATACTTTCGCTCGGGCTGCAGCTGCAATGAATGAGTAGCCAAGTATTGATAGTCCTGCATTTTATTATTATTATTATTAGCAGCTCGTCGTGTCGATTTTAAGATGATGGAATATTTAACTTTCTCTGGTCATAGGAACAACATGAATTTGTGCATGAGGCAGATGCGGTGCGACTTGAGTTTTGCCATCAGGTGGAAGACTGTGTCCCCTCTCTCTGGTCAGTCTCACCGGAGGAAAGGAATGAGAGAGCAGGAGGTTGGGGAAAATCGTTTTGAACGGTCATCCAACTCGGAATTCCAAGTCGGAAACTCGGGCGCCTTTCTTGAGCTCCGACTTTTCGACCTGAAGATCACTGACGTCGTGATTTGATCTCGTTGACCATCGGATGCAGGTACCACCAGTCCAGTAAAATTAAAAAGCAAATTATTTCAATTCATGCTCCACAGTGCCTCACAAGTGCTAAACCAACTGATCTCTTTTGTTATCAAAGCTCGAGTTTTGAAATATAATATAGTCTGATTAACAGTATTGGCAGGCCAATCATATAGCCAATATGCTGTGATAATGTATTAGGCCTACTGCCCAAACCTCATTATTACAAAACTGTTTGTGTGAGGTTAATGTAAAAAACAAACATCTGAGGAATAGATCTCAGCTTGCTTTTTGACTGCGAAAGTGATCTTGACTCAGAAAAGGTTGGTGACCACTGGTGTATACTAACACTGAAACTACATCACCAGTGTTGCGTTTTCCTTCATTAGCGTTGTTTATAGTTTGCTACACCAAAAGCAGCAAACGGCGGCACAAATCAAAAGAGCCAGCCACTTTATCAGTTGAGAATGCTTCAGAGACACATAAACACACATACCCTGTATAGTTTGGCCGTAAGTGGTATGCTAGTGTGGACATTGGAGTGCCCGGTCACTCGTCAAATACTAGAAAGGCATGTTTTGACCTTGGGCTGGGCAGAAAGAAAGCAGACCTGCAGAGTTCTGATCCTAAATGTTTTACTATTTCTATTCAAAGTACTTTACCTGTAGCCAGATAGCCAGCAGGAAATGCTAGAAAAAGGTCAAGTAAGTATGGTGATGCAAGAGTGTACTTTTTTTTTAAATTTAACCAGGCAAGTCAGATAAGAACAAATTCTTATTTACAATGATGGCCTATCTGGGAACAGTGGGTTCAGGGACAAAACGACAGATTTTTTATCTTGTCAACTCGGCGATTCGATCCCGCAACCTTTCGCTTACTGGCCCAACGCTCTAACCACTAGGCTACCTGCCACCCCTAATCTCTACTAAATCTATTTCTCTCTTCTCTTAGGTGTTTGATGATTGTCATGAAGGAGGCGAGATATCCCCCTCTAACTGTGTGTATATGGCAGAGTGGCTGGACATTTGATCAGTGACTTAGCTTGTTTAGTTTTTTTTCCTCTGTGGAAAAGTTTCATGTAATTTTTTTTCTTCTAGCAACCTGAAGATATTTTTATTCATACAGGGCTTAATAAATATTTTAAGACTGACTGAGAACGTCTACTCTCCTTGGGAATGTAACAGGCTCAATTGTGTCCTGCCGCTACATTTATCTATAATTTTTTAAATAAAATGTTTAATTTAACCTTTATTTATGTGGCACTCATGAAAGTGGTGAAGATGGACAAGTTTTGCAAAAGCATTCCTTTTGCTCTGGAAATAAACATAGAAATTGTTTAACTTCTTCAGCACACATGATATAACACAGCATTGTTATATTATAAAAAGCCTAAAGCTTTTTGTCAGACACATTTTTAAACCCCTTGTGCCAATGTGAATATTACCCATAGCAATTTTACAGCTGCCTACATTGCAGTTATGTAGATATCAGATTGTTAAATCATATTGATGATGAGCCTTCTTAGCATCTATAGCAACTATAGGGCATTTAATTAAAAGTAAATCACAATTGCAGGTAAAACTTTGAATTATCAGCAAAATCTTGCGTAATTGTGTCAGATGCTCGATTAGATTCTGGGGAGAGATGTAAGAGAGAAGCCACTAGCAAAGTCTCTACCCCCTTAAACGGAAACTCTCAGCCAAACACCTCAATCTAAAGCTGTTAGTGTAATGTGTCTGCAAGAACAGATCACTCGAGGCAAAGCCCTTGCTTACAGATTGAAGGGTAGTGCTTCAGACAATCCCACGCTTGTAATTTTGGAAGATTGTTGGGAATATGAAGTATCTCAGAGGGGTTTTGGCTTGGTGATTGGAAAAAGGGTAGAGGGGTATGCTATCAGGGATCTGGTAAGGCTGACTGGTATGTTCCTTCATGTCTGAAGGCCTTATGTGATTAAAGAAATGATTGAAGAAAATGAGTGGTATGATGTAGATCATTTGGGTACACTAGATCACTGTAATCAGTTTTATTCCTGTTTGGCAATGTTGGATTGAAGGGTCCCAATAGCATGTGTTTTTATACCGGAGTTCAATGTTAGCCTGTGCAAGCGATTACCCTAATGTTTGTCTGTAAATCCTGTTTGAGTTTTTGTGCCAAAACCATCAACATAGTTAAGGGATGGAAACACAAATGACTTCTGTCTTTTCGCACAGCATTTTATTTGCAAGAAGCCAGTTTGATGGAAACTCACGGCTGTCAGTAAAATGCGCATTTGTGGGTGAATCTTAATATTTGCTGAACTCTTTCAACAAACTGCTGGAAACAGGTGAATCAAAACTGGCGAGTCTTCCGTAGAGCACTCAAAGTAATGGAGCAAAACATAAGCACATTGATGACATTGTGAACTACACTTGCTAAATTGGAATCTCCATCATATCGTAATCATAAGGGTCCACATGAGGATTCCCCAGAGGGACACCGAGTGAAGGGAGCAACTAAACAGATATTCGTAATTGGGCTATTGTCCTCATTGCGTGTCATATTCCAATGGCGGACATCTCTGCTGCTTTTTAAGCAGCTGCCCTCAGCTTTCGCACTGCGTCAATGAGCTCAGGGAATTGTGTGTTCTGGAAGTGTCCTCGGTCTGTGTATTTGTGCAGCACCGCGCCCAGGCCCTCGGCCACAGCTTGCTGCTCCTCCCAAGGCAGGAAGGGGTCATCCGTGGAGCCAAACTGAACGATGTGCCCAACGTTTCTTCTCATTTGCTCCCACTCCCATGGCCGGCTAAAATATCCTGAGTGAAGAGATACACAGGGAGACATAACGGTGTGTTCCAAACTGCCTACATTGCAGTCGCATACTATCAGATCAATAAATTATATTGATGGGGTCTCTGCAATGTCAAACACTACTTCCACATTTGCAGGGATCGGATACAGATCTGATTGGTCTCATCTCTACAAATGAGGAAATGGAGTTGTACATTAAAGCAATTACTTTACGATATGATAATCTAAACAACCCGACTGCAATATAGTCATACTGGGATGCAGCCACTGTTTCAGTGACTTGAGGTGGGGGATGGATAAACGAGTGGTGATTTACATTAAACTGGATTTAGGGACACTTGACTGCAGCTTTTCTGTGGCGCTCTTGTATCCCAATTCAGAAATTAACACTAGGCTAAACACCTGGGCCCAGTTTTTCAGAATCAGAATGATCTGGATTCTGTAACCCCCTATTTTGCTTTCCAGGATCAGATCAACCTGGGTGATTTGGAGCCAGAAAATGATTGGATAGGGTTATTCTGATCCAGACATTAAAATCTCAACATCACAGAATCTGTATTTTCAGTGCTTTGAATAGGCCTACACCTTGCCATGTACTGAACAGGCAATGTTACTACAGATGACTAAACTACATGAATAAAGATATTCATATAAATTATGGAGCTTGCTTCTCGTATCACTTGTAAGTACATGCTTTTATTTGACACTGCTCAATACAACAACTGACCACATACCTATACTCCAGTCAATTTAACATAATGGAAATATTTAATGAAACCTTTTTTATTTCTCTGAAATTCCACTATTGTAATGCCTTTCACCTTTCTAAATCTACCCTTCTAGTGAGATCAAGATTATCCAGATTTTCATCACTACACACCGAATGATCAGAATTGAAATACCCAATTCAAATATTTAATCCAACCCGAATCCAATTAGAAAAGTGGTTGTTGTAGTTAATTGGAACTGACACTGGTAAGTAATCTGTAAACTCACCACTCTCTCTCTCATTCTCATCTCCCAGGTCAGAAGTATAGGCACCCACCAGAATGAGGCCAAACACGTTGTGTGTTTCTGCATACCTGCATGGTACCACAAAGTTAGGTATAGTAACTTTCCAACAAACAAAAAGGAAGAGTTTGCATGAGGAATATCCTCAAATTCTTTGTAATCACGATCCTACCTCATGGCTGCAGCTGCCCCAGAGCTGTGGCCAATGATGACAGTCTCCTCATCACATTGGAGCTCCTCCTGAATGAATGGCAACCATATGCTCTCTCTGGCTGTCACTAGAAAAAGAAAAATACAGTACTAGCACCTCACAGTAATGACATTGGAGGCCCAAAATGAATGGGTTTAAATACTGAACTTCCTTCTACATACCTGGGTCAGGCATGTTGCTCAACAGGCAGGTCATATCTGGAATCTATAGGACAGCAAGTTAACTATTAATACCAAATGAAGTATCAGTAAGTAAAGGTTGAAAATGGGCGATTCCACGCCAGGATAGCCCAAAACATGTTTGGTATTTCAGATCGTTATGGCAATTCTCACATAGAATCTTCTTTGGTAGTAAGGATGTTATGATTTTTACATTTGCATCACAAACCATTTCTGAGAAAATTATGATGAAGATAGTGGCAATTTTAGGCCCTTTTTAGACCTATACCTCTCGTAAGACCCTATGATCGGTGAACTGCACATGATACAGACATCTTGGTTTCATTATACTCCTTATAGTGTGCTCTAAAATATGGAGTTTGTCGAAATTCTGAAACGCAATTTTTCACATTAATTTATTCAACATTGGAAATATGAATATCTCAAAAGTACCCTTTTTAATATAGCTTATTTTTTGTTTGAAACAATATACTCTTCAAACACGTCACATTTCCAGAGTGGGTGCTTTGCTACTTATAAAGATATGACCCATTTTATACATCTAATTGACATTGGTTAATGACCTATCATATTTCAGCAAATCACCAGGAATTTACCTTTGAATTCATTTTCCCCATTCAAAGTGTCATAACTTCAAAAGTAGCAGAGCACCCACTGGACATGTGATATACTTGTAAAGTATATTGTTTTAAACAATGTCTAAAAATGTACAAAATCAAAAAGGGTACTTTTGAGATATTCACATTTTTAATGTTGAATAAATTCAGGTGAAACATTTTATTTCAAAATCTAGGACATACGCCATCATACTCTTCCATCATATAATTCTCAGAAATGATTTGGGATACAAATGTAAAAAGCATATCAAACATTCTTCCTCCAAATGAAGTTTCTATGGAATAATTTCCAGAACAATCATAGACCATATCTCTTCCATGCATTGCACTTGTCAATTAGAATTCTGTATGGAGGATATCCTCCATCCAAAATGCAGGGCTCTGTATAGAGCTAGCTTATAATGTGATATCTGAGGAATCTAGGCTAGTTTATAATGTGATATGTGAGAAATATAGGCATTTGTGGTCATCTGTCACTGAATATAATAATTCATTATTTGGTGTGTATTAATACGCATGTGTGAATTTGATTATTATAAATGTTTTAATCCCAACTCCCCTAGACAAAGCCACCTTGTCATTCCATAATTGCTGCTGTGGCTACTGCTGGCTAGCATGAGGATGAAAAGGGCAGTTTTTCAGGAAAATGTAAGTATTTAAATCTTCTCTATGTACCATATCTCGCACTGGCACAATGCTGTCTTAATGTAACCATGATTGCGTTCGGACGCCCATGAGCTCAGTGTAAAGGTAGGGTCAGGTATCTTCTGGCAAAAGTAAAACAAGTGGTTCCTACCGTTTAAAGTACATGAGGCATTTATAAGTTATATTCTTCTTGATGTCTACATATCATTACTCTAAAAGTCCAAAAATGTATGTAACAAGCAGAGTAACCAATATATGAAACAGTTGTCAAAATCATAGGAGCCACAGTTCGCACATCCCTTGTTGGGAGCATGCGGGCGCAAGCTCTTAGACTTTCGCATACTTTAACAGTGCGCACCTTATTTATCTGTTTTTTGGCCCATCCATACCAATTGGACCGCTCTACATCTCCAGCTCCATTTCCTGGGACAATTATCGCTTTCGTCAGTGGCATTTTCTCTTATCCACGTTGTCTTCTGTCGATGTTTGAATACACTTCCCTAAACAATGCTGACTGTGAGTAGTCATATGACGCTCATCAGTGCATGTTCGAGTGAGTCAATTTTGCGCAGCGAATGGTTGTGTTCCAGATAGACCATAGAAATATTAGAGGACTTAACCAGTTTTAGCATGTACATGGCCATTGAGGGCTTCCACCATTGAGGGAGTTCGACTAAGTGCACCAGACTATTGCCCGTGAACTGAACGGGCAAAAGCAGCGAGGGAGGAGCACCCTTCTCAAATCAAACAGTAATCTGTGCGGTCATGTTGTCAACATGGCAGCATGGTGGATCGTTCAGAAACATACAACATATCTTTTCCATAAAATATATGTTCTAATTTTTAAACTAGTTTTCATTGGGAAGGCAGATAAAGCAATTACTTTTGCATTACTCCACACGCTTAACCTTCGTCACTTTTGTTTTTGGCCGACTCCGCCGTCGGCCAAAATGGGGAACATGGATCACCCCTGGAAGGCAGCCCGGTTCTGAAACCAATGCAATCAACGGTCTGGGGCATTAATCGAACCCCTTCATTTTGAAGTAGTCAACTGGTTGGGAGCGATCAGCCATTGATCCAAGCATCGTCTTAATCTTCAAATGGTGTGCTATGGTTTGTAAATGGATGTAAGCTATATCACCGCCATCTTGGGGCCACAATAAATTAATGCCACACAAGATTTGGTTCAGGACTCCAGTACTGCAGGTGGGCTTAAATCACCAATATTAGCGTTACACTTTTTTCAAACACAAAATAAGAAGAAAGTGGGCCAATCATTTCTAGGCAACAATTAAGTACCGTACTGTGAGTGTTTTCAAATAAAATGGTCAAAAAGAAACAACTTCTTAGCAAAGAGCAATTTCTCAAGCAAATATTTTTGCTAGGACTCTGAGTGGGGAGGGGGAAACTGAAAACCAGCTGTTATTGGCAGAGAGGTTTGGAACTCTTTCAAATTGGAGAGGTCTATTAACTAATTTACTGCCTGGTGATGCCAAAACCACATCCCACCAAAACGGACAGAAATTTTAAGTTGTCTTTTCAAACAGCTCTTACACTAAACGGGCATTATCCTAATTTTTACAATGTCACAGTATTATTCCAACCTCATAGTGTGGAAATGTATATAAAACATAGGTAATCACATTTTTTGTCTGCACTGGGCCTTTAAAATGGAGACTCAATGGCGCTGCCCATGCTGTCACAGACGCAATTATGGCACAGATACAAAGATAAATCCTCTTTCCGTCAAATGACAAAATAATTATATAATTCCATCGCAAATTACCAAATATTTCAACCATACATTATGGTAGTCATACAGTAGATCCAGAATACATTGGTATAGGTTCAAATAAACTAAAAAGTGCTGTAAGTCAGCTATTCATATGGAAGTTTAGTTGCTAATTGTTTGTGTCACATTTGGACTTTTTAACAACAGATTTTTTTACCTTGTCAGCTCAGGGATTCGATCTTGCAACCTTTTGGTTACTAGTCCAACGCTCTAACCACAAGGCTACCTGCCGCCCCTGTATTTAAATAAAAGTACAAATATGGTCACATTTTTTATAGGGAACACATCTTAAGGTACTATGCCCTTATTAATCCAACATAGAGACAACATACTAAGAGTCTGTTTCTTGTGTAACTTGCCCTTTATTAACTATTAGTACGCCTTTATTATGGCTATGAGGTTATTACGGATTGACCAATAAATACATTACTTATAATGTTTGAATAAGAAACACTTAATTAAGGTCTACTAATAACACATAATAAATGCCTTATTAGCTATATACACACTTACAAATTAGAAAATAGAGGTGAATATATATACCTTTTTTTCATCATATTTGATGTATCAGCTCTCGTTGGTTGGCCCTCGCTTCATACTCGTCGCCAAACCCACTGGCTACAGGTTATCTACAAGTCTCTGCTAGGTTAAGCCCCGCCTTATCTCAGCTCAATGGTCACCATAGCAGCACCCACTCGTAGCACGCACTCCAGTAGGTATATCTCACTGGTCACCCCCAAAGCCAATTCCTCCTTTGGTCGTCTTTCCTTCCAGTTCTCTGCTGCCCACGACTGGAACGAACTGCAAAAATCTCTGAAGCTGGAAACACTTATCTCCCTCACTAGCTTTAAGCACCAGCTGTCAGAGCAACTCACAGATTACTGCACCTGTACATAGCCCATCTATAATTTAGCCCAACAACTACCTCTTCCCCCACTGTATTTATTTATTTATTTTGCTCCTTTGCACCTCACTATTTCTATTTCTACTTTGCACATTCTTCCACTGCAAATCTACCATTCCAGTGTTTTACTTGCTACATTGGATTTACTTTGCCACCATGGCCTTTTTTTGCTTTTACCTCCCTTATCTCACCTCATTTGCTCACATTGTATATAGACTTATTTTTCTACTGTATTATTGACTGTATGTTTTGTTTATTCCATGTGTAACTCTGTTTTTGTATGTGTCGAATTTGCAATGCTTTATCTTGGCCAGGTCGCAGTTGCAAATGAGAACTTGTTCTCAACTAGCCTACCTGGTTAAATAAAGGTGAAATAATATATATAGATATTTTTTTTAAATCATCATCTTATATTAATTTCATATGTTTTAACAATGTAATGTGTGTTTAAATGTATCAATCGAATTTGCATTAATCAACAACTGCATATTTGCCTATATGTACGGAGTATGCTTCATAATGTCATATTAATCTTAGAAAAATAAGTATTTGAAAGCAATATACTTTTCTGTCTGAAAATAAAACGATTTTCCTCAACTGCGTTATGCACTCCAGTCAGCAGATGGCGATGTGTGTCTAGTAGTGGACTGCACTGTTCTTTTGGCTGTTTCGAATACAACAACAGATCCCACCTCGGTAGCTTGCTGCTATCCGACATTGCCGAAACATTTAAGCTTTTTAGACCATTTCGGTATACTAGTCGCTGTGTTTTAAATACACTTTTATCATAGTTACCTCGTGATTTCATATGTTCATATTAATCAGCAAGCTGGCAGACACCTATAGGTTATCTTCAAACTAGATTAGCACTAGCCAAGTTGCTAATGATAGCTAGATAGCTAACTAGTTAGCTAACATCTCCGACCATGAGCTCACTGAGCTACTCCCCCCCTGCTAAAGAAGAGGATGTCTACTGGACAGAGACAGACGTTCTCGTGAAAAAGGAGAAGGAAGAGGAGGCTGTCACAGTAAAAACATTTTTTGAAGAATTAACAATGAAAGAAGAGGAAGAAGCTTTCAGAATGAAAGAGGAGGAAGAGAATGAGGAGGATACAGTGGTTGGTGTGAAAGAGGAGGGTGAGATGACTGTCTCATTGAAAGAAGAGGAGAAGGGTGACAAAGAGGAGACTGGAGATCTTAACACCAGTGAGTACAGTATTAAAACGGGGAGAGTCTTAAACTGATGTGTGATTTTAAAGTGACATCCCACTGAAGTTCTACACTTGAATATGTTGTTCTGTACTGCAGAAATTGTTAAATCCACACTCTTGTGCATTTTGCTATTTGCCTCATGACTCCACGTACTTTGTTGACTATGAACTTTCTTGTTTACCCTACCGTGGGACAGACTATGTTTGTTCCCACACTCGGGACTCTCAATTGGTTACACAGACTTTTAGCCTCCCATCCTATTCTAACCACCTCTCGCCGGCTTTGGATTCATGTTACCTGATGAAATTGCTGTATAATATGATCCTAATGCACATTCAAATGCCATAAATCAACACTGCAGAGCTCTCCCTGTCCTCTGCCGTGCCTTGATTGTATGTAAACCTTGTATGTGCATGTACACCCTGGCCCATCTACTGTTGCTAGCCCAATTCTGACTTGTGCTCTGATATCTGTTTCACTGATTTCTGCTCTCGTAAAAGCCTGGGTTTTCTGCACATTAACACTAGAAGCTTATTACCTAAAATGTATCAATTGGAAGTGTGGGTTCACAGCTCCAAACCAGATGTTGGTCATTACTGAGACGTGGTTAAGAAAGAGTGTTTTGAATACTGATGTTAACCTTTCTGGCTATAACCTTTTTCTGCAAGACAGATCTTCCAAAGGTAGGAAATGGCAATCTTTACCCAGTATCACCTAGAGTGCTCGGTTGTCTCCACCAAGTCTGTCCCCATACAATTTGATTTGCTGGTTTTAAGCATTAAACTTTCAAATAGCTCATTGTTGACTGTTGCGGGTGTTATCGTCCTCCATCAGCACCGGCCTGTACCCTACCTGCTCTAATCTCTCTCCTGGCCCCTTACATTAAGTCTGAATTTGTCCTGCTAGGTGACCTAAACTGGGACATACTTAAACCACCTGACAAAGTCCTAAAGCAATGGGACTCCCTAAATCTTTCTCAGATTATTACCAATCCTACAAGGTATGACTCCAAACACCCAGAAAAGGCTACTTTCCTCGATGTTATCCTCACAAATAATCCTGATAGGTACCAGTCTGGTGTTTCTGTAATGACCTTAGTGATCACTGTTTTACAGCCTGTGTTCGTAATGGCTGCTTTGTGAAATGTCCTGTCCTGATTTGTCATACACGCTTGCTAGAAAACTTTAATGAGCAAGCCTTCCTTCATAACCTGGCCTCTGTAAATTAGAATAGAATCAGCCTGATCCCCTCTGTCGAAGAAGCTTGGACCTTCTTTTTTTGATATCTTCAGTGATCTTGTTAAGAAACACACCCTCATAAAGAAAATGAGAATTAAAAACAGGATCAGCCTGTTCGACCGTGATCTTGCAGAGTTACTCCACCTCAAGAATTGCATTTGGTAAAAGCCTCGGCAAACGGAAACTCAGGCTGACTGGCTCTCGTTCAGGCAAATGAGAAATAAATGCACTCAGGCTATCCGGAAGGCCAAAGTGAGTTACTTTAAGGAGCAGTTCTCTCTCTGGGTTTAACCCCAATACATTTGGAAAACAGTTAGACCTGGAGAATAAACCCTCCTCACAGCTGCCCATGTCCCTGAAAGTTGATGTGGTTGTTACTGACAATAAGCACATGGCTGAGCTCTTTAATCACCACTTCATTAAGTCAGGATTCCTATTTGACTCAGCCATGCCTCCTTGCCCGTCCAACATTTCTTGATCTCCCACCCCTTCTAATGCGACTAGCCCCGATGCTCCTCCCTTTTTTCCCCCTGCCCCGCTTCAACGTTTCTCCCTGCAGACATTTACTGAGTCCGAGGTGCAAATGGAGCTCCCTAAAATTGACCCTAAAAAAACATCTGGGTCAGATTAAACTTTCTTCTTTAAGGTTGCTGCCATTATAATCACCAAGCCTATCTCTGACCTTTTTAACCTGTCTCTCCTCTCTGGGGAGGTTCCCATTGCTTGGAAGGCAGCCACGGTTAGTCCTTTATTTAAAGTGGGAGATGAAGCTGATCCTAAATGTTATAGGCCTATTTCTATTTTGCCCTGTTTATCAAAAGTGTTGGAAAAACTTGTCAATAATCAACTGACTGGCTTTCTTGATGTCTATAGTATTTTCTCTGGTATGCAATATGGTTTCCGCTCAGGTTATGGATGTGTCACTGCAATCTCAATGATGTCACCATTGCCCTTGATTCTGAGCAATGTTGTGCTGCTATTTTTATTGACTTGGCCAAAGCGTTTGATACGGTAGACCATTCCATTCTTGTGGGCTGGCTAAGGAGTATTGGTGTCTCTGGTATGCTAACGACCTCTCTCAAAGAGTGTATAAAGCCAGAACATCTGTTGACTCAGCCACTGCCTGTCACAAGGGTGTACCCCAAGGCTTGATCCTAGGCCCCACGCGCTTCTTAATTTACATTAACAACATAGCTCAGGCAGTAGGAAGCTCTCGTGCATTTATATACAGATGATACAGTCTTATACTCAACTGGCCACCCCTGGATTTTATGTTAAATGCTCTACAACAAAGCTTTCTTAGTGTCCAACAAGCTTTCTCTGCCCATAACCTTGTTCTGAACACCTCCAAAACAAAGGTAATGGGGTTTGGTAAGAAGAATGCCCCTCTCCCCAAAGGTGTGATTACTACCACTGAGGGTTTAGAGCTTGAGGTAGTCACCTCATACAAGTTGGGAGTATGGCTGATGGTACATTGTCCTTTTCTCAGCACATATCAAAGCTGCAGGCTAGAGTTAAATCTATACTTGGTTTCCTCTATCGTAATCGCTCCTCTTTCACCCCAGCTGCCAAACTAACCCTGATTCAGATGACCATCCTACCCATGCTAGATTACGGAGATGTAATTTATAGATCGGCAGGTTAGGGTGCTCTCGAGCAGCTACATGTTCTTTACCATTCGGCCATCAGATTTGCCACCAATGCTTCTTATAGGATATATCACTGTACTTTATACTCTTCTGTGAACTGGTCATCTCTGTATACCCGTCGCAAGACCCACTGGTTGATGCTTATTTATAAAACCCTCTTAGGCCTCACTCCCCCCTATCTGAGATATCTACTGCAGCACTCATCCTCCATATACAACACCCGTTCTGGCAGTCACATTCTGTTAAAAGTCCCCAAATCACACGCATCCCTTGGTCGCTCGTCTTTTCAGTTCGCTGCAGCCTGTGACTGGAACGAGCTGCAACAAACACTCAAACTTGACAGTTTTATCTCAATCTCTTCATTGAAGGACATAATCATGGACACACTTACTGACAGTTGTGGCAGCTTTGTGTGATGTATTGTTGTCTCTACCTTCTTGCCCTTTGTGCTGTTGTCTATGCCCAACAATGGTTGTGCTGCTACCATGTTGTGCTGCTGCCGTGTTGTGTTGCTACTGTCATGACGTGGCCCTTTCTGGGTGTAGAACGCCCCCCCCCCTCACTTTCTCTTACACTCAGGTTCTGTTATCTCCGGTCATAAATTCCTGGCGGAGACTCTTCCCCCCTGGTCATACAGAAATTGAGAGCGCAGAGAGAGAACGATGGACTTCACTTGGAGATGCCTAAATCAACAAAATGGGAGAATTAAAAAATATATATATATATGTTTATGAGAATGTGGGAATAGTCCGTGGACACTTAAGGGACAGTTGTGACGAGTGTGTTTCATTTGGTGATCTCATGAAGTACAGGAAACACACATAACAGTATCTCTTGAAGTGTACATTTCCCAGCTGTCTGGTTTACATCTAAATATTGTGAAAATATGTGATTAAGCATGAAACTATTTGTGAAAAGATGTAATGTGATATTAACTGTCTAAATGAGAGTATGGATTTTCATATAAAGATGAACTAGTCAGTGGCCACAGCCCCGTGAGTCCAGACATCACATTTGGCGTCATGGACTGCCCTTTTCTACCGTTACATATAAAACCCACTCCTGATGAAATTCACTTAAGACTAAGCAAACCCCAGCGTGAGCTGAGGTTGCAAATGGTTGAATTTCTGAGACCAAAACATGCCGGGTGACGATGGTGTGTGACTCTACCAAAGGACAAGACTATTCCACGTGGAGCATTGGATACACGGCTGGAAATGGTTATACTCTGAGACTATCGATCCCTACAGAATAGGAGCAAATCTTAGACACAAATTACTAGTCTGCAGCTATAAATTATGTAAACCGAGGACGAGAATACAGACAACCGCCCGAAACATCTATTCTATGAGGACATTTCTGAATGGTACTCTGAAGTATCCATTCTAACCACAAAATACTTTGATCTTCGGCGAAACGCAACCAGAGAGACTCTGAACTCTCCAGCAGACAGACCGGATTCCAAAAGAGAAGACAACAATGACATACGGCGTACAGTTGAAGTCGGAAATGTACCTACACTTAGGTTGGAGTCGTTAAAACTAGTTTTTCAACCACTGCCCAAATTTCTTGTTAACTAATTATAGTTTTGGCAAGTCGGTTAGGACATCTACCGTGTGCATGACACAAGTAATGTTTCCAACAATTGTTTACAGACAGATTATTTCACTTATAATTCACTGTATCACAATTCTAGTGGGTCGGAAGTTTACATACACTAAGTTGACTGTGCCTTTAAACAGCTTGGAAAATTCCAGAAAATGATGTCATGGCTTTAGAAGCTTCTGATAGGCTAATTGACATCATTTGAGTCAATTGGAGGTGTACCTGTGGATGTATTTCAAGCCTACCTTCAAACTCAGTGCCTCTTTTCTTGACATCATGGGAAAATCAAAAGAAATCAGCCAAGACCTCAGAAAATATTATAGACCTCCACAAGTCTGGTTCATCCTAGTGAGCAATTTCCAAACGCCATAATGTACCGCGTTTTATATGTACAAACAATAGTATGCAAGGAAGGAGAGGAGACGCGCTCAGGAAGGAGACGCGTTCTGTCTCCTAGAGATGAACGTACTTTGATGCGAAAAATACAAATCAATCACAGAACAACAGCAAAGGACCTTGTGAGGATGCTGGGGGAAACGGGTACAAAAGTATCTATATCCACAGTAAAACGAGTCCTATATCGACATAACCTGAAAGGCCGCTCAGCACGGAAGAAGCCACTGTTTCAAAACCCCCATAAAAAAGCCAGACTATGGTTTGCAACTGCACAAAGATCGTACTTTTTTGGAGAAATGTCCTCTGGTCTGATGAAACAAAAATAGAACTGTTTGGCCATAATGACCATTGTTATGTTTGGAGGAAAAAGGGGGATGCTTGCAAGCCGAAGAACACCATCCCAACCGTGAAGCACGGGGTGGCAGCGTCATGTTGTGGGGGTGCTTTGCTGCAGGAGGGACTGGTGCACTTCACAAAATAGATGGCATCATGAGGATGGAAAATGATGTGGATATATTGAAACAACATCTCAAGACATCAGTCAGGAAGTAAAAAATTGGTCGCAAATGGGTCTTCCAAATGGACAATGACCCCAAGCATACTTCCAAAGTTGTGGCAAAATGGCTTAAGGACAACAAAGTCAAGGTATTGGAGTGGCCATCACAAACCCCTAACTTCAATCCTATAGAACATTTGTGGGCAGAACTGAAAAGGCATGTGCGAGCAAGGAGGCCTACAAACCTGACTCAGTTACACCAGGTCTGTTAGGAGGAATGGGCCAAAATTCAACCTACTTTTGTGGAAAGCTTGTGGAAGGCTACCTGAAACGTTTGACCCAAGTTAAACAATTTAAAGGCAATGCTACCAAATACTAATTGAGTGCATGTAAACTTCTGACCCACTGGAAATGTGATGAAAGAAATAAAAGCTGAAATAAATCATTCTCTCTATTATTGTTATTCTAACATTCTTAAAATAAAATGGTGATCCTAACTGACCTAAGACAGGACATTTTTACTAGGATGAAATGTCAGGATTTGTGAAATACTGAGTTTAAATGTATTTGGCGAAGGTGTATGTAAACTTCCGACTTCAACTGTAAATATAAGGTGTATATAAACTTCCGACTTCAACTGTAAATATATACTTGCAATTATTCTTGAATGAGGATTAGCATTTCATTGTATATAATTATAAACTGTGTGTAAAGAATCCATTTGTCTTTTTCGCTCTTTGTCATTCCCACCCCTTTCCCCTTGTCCACCAAGCACTCATATTGGTTTAGCCCACTAGGGTCTCTTTCCTATCATTTTTAGTAAACAATATCTTTGTTATTTGTTTGTGTATTTCTGTGATTATTTAGTTAGTTAGTAAATAAATAACTGAGCCAATTGGTGTATGGATGATTCATAGCAGACGCTGTGTTCGTGCAGATAACCAACAATTTATGATGTTCAGATGAGACTGACGAAGGTAATAATAATAATTCATTACTAGAAAACTATTTTTATCAGATATTAAAATATCTGAAGAGTTATATTCAGAAACGTATAGCTTGTTAATCTTAACATTTTCCGTGGTGCCCCGACTTCCTAGTTAATAAAATTTAAATGATTAGTTTAATCACCTAATGATAATTACAGAGAATTGAATTGATAAAGTAAGTTTTCACATATAATGATACGAAAGACACGACACTACCATGTTGTTGTTGGGTTGCTACCATGCTGTGTTGTCATGTGTTGCTGCCATGCTATGTTGTTGTCTTAGGTCTCTTTATGTCGTGTTGTCTCTCTTGTCGTGATGTGTGTTTTGTCCTATATTTTTATTTCATTTATTTTTGTTTTTAATCCCAGCCCCCATCCCCGCAGGAGGCCTTTTGCTTTTTGGTAGGCCGTCATTGTAAATAAGAATTTGTTCTTAACTGACTTTCCTGGTTAAATAAAGTTGAAATAAAAACATAAAAATAAATAAGATGTTTTGCCTATACCATCAAAGAGGGCTACCAACAAAATATTAACAATGGATCAAATGCGTCCTATGCCGTTGATTTAAATATTGTAGTTCTCCATATCCATTTCTGCTCAGCCTAAATACATGACATTTCATGAGAGAAGGATTAGATTTGAAGCTCTACATCATTTGTTTATGAAATCTCAACAAAAAAAATGAACCTAATAGTTCTGAAAAGACAGGTTATTGAGGGATCTGATTTGGATTGAACCTAATAGGAAGACGGATCTATCATGTGGAGGTTTCATTCAGGTCTCGCTGTTTAACGGAATTCTGTGTTTGTCTTTGGCAGGAGAGAGACCAGACTCTCGCGCTGAGAGTGGGAAGAGTCCTTCAGAGGAAGCAGACGTAGAGAAGCCCAAACCAGCCAGACCACATCAATGCTCCCACTGCGGAAATAGTTTTACTTGTTTAGTGGACCTGAAAAGGCATAAGAGTATACACACAGGAGAAAAGCTTTACCACTGCTCTCATTGTGGAAAGAGCTTTTCAACGTCACAGTCATTACAATTGCACCAGAGAGTACACACAGGTTCAAAACCTTACCACTGCTCTGACTGTGGGATGAAGTTTGCGCTGTCAGGTAATTTGAAAAGACACCAACTGGGGCACACAGGAAAGAAGTCTTACAAATGTGATCAATGTGGGAAGAGTTTTACTACATTTAACTCCCTGATAAATCATCAGCGAATACATACTGGAGAGAAACCTTACCACTGCCCCGTCTGTGGGAAGAGTTTTAATCAGCCAAGCAACCTGAAATCACATCAGCGGAGACACTCAGGACAGAAGCTTCACCACTGCTCAGATTGCGGAATGAATTTTACTACTTCTGGGGAATTAAAAATTCACCAGCGAACACACACAGGAGAGAAACCTTACAGCTGCTCTGACTGTGGGAAGAGTTTTGCTAGATTAGATGGATTGATGGTACACCAGAGAATACACAGAGCAGAAAAACCTTTTAACTGTGATCAATGTGGAAAGACATTCACTCAGTCAGCACATCAGGCTATACACAAGAGAATACACACAGGGGAGAAGCCTTACCACTGCTCAGACTGCGGGATGAGCTTTAATAACTCAAGCCACCTGGCAGCACATCAGAGAATACATACAGGAGAGAAGCCTTATGGCTGTGATGAATGTGGGAAGAGATTTGTTCATTCAGGATCCCTGGTTAAACACAAGCAAACCCACACTGGAGAGAGGCCTTTCCATTGCTCTGAGTGTGGGAAGTGTTTCGTTAGGTTGGCGCATTTAAAATCGCACCAAAGAATACACACAGGAGAGAAGCCTTACCACTGCTCTGACTGTGGGATGAGTTTTACTCAGGCAAGCAACCTTAACACGCACCAGCGAACACACACAGGAGAGAAGCCTTACTACTGCTCTGACTGTGGGATGTGCTTTAGTTTCTCAAAAACCTTGACCATACACCAGAGAACACACACGGGAGAGAAGCCTTATCACTGTTCTGACTGCGGGAAGAGATTCACTCAGTCAGGAACCCTGGTAAAACATAAGAGAATACACACTGGAGAAAAGCCTTACCACTGCTCAGACTGTGGGATGAGCTGTACTTCTTCTAAAGATTTAATAGTTCACCAACGAATACACACCGGAGAGAAGCCTTATGGTTGTGATCAGTGTGGGAAGAGATTCACTCAGTCAGGAACCCTGGTTAAGCACAAAAGAATACACACAGGAGAGAAGCCTTACCACTGCTCTGACTGCGGGAAGGGATTTGCTCAATCTCAGCAGCTGAAATCACATCAGCGAACGCACACTGGAGAAAAGCCTTATTGTTGTGATCAGTGTGGGAAGAAATTCACTCAGTCAAGAAGCCTGGCTGAACACAAGAGAAAACAGAACAATTGTGGGTAACCTTCCCACTTTTGTTAGCTCAAGCAAGTTGATGGTAGACCAGTGGACACACATAGGAGAGAAGCCATGCCTTGCTGTGACTAGTGGGAGTTTTGCTACCTTAAGCTTTCTTAAAGTGCGTCATTGTGGCCTTCATCGGTGTGATCTAATGCAGGGTTAACAAAGTGCCAGCCCTCTCAAAACTTGTCAGCCTTTAAGAGTTACAATATATTGCACATTGGGTAATAAACTGTGTATGTACAGTTGAAGTCGGAAGTTTACATACACCTTAGCCAAATACATTTTAAACTCAGTATTTCACAATTCCTGATATTTAATCCTAGTAAAAATTAATTGTCTTAGGTCAGTTAGGATCACCACTTTATTTTAATAATGTGAAATGTCAGACTAATAATAGAGAAAATGATTTATTTCAGCTTTTATTTCTTTCATCACATTCCCAGTAGGTCAGAAGTTTACATACACTCAATTAGTATTTGGTAGCTTTGTCTTTAAATTGTTTAACTTGGGTCAAACGTTTCGGGTAGCCTTCCACAAGCTTCCCACAATAAATTGGGTGAATTTTGGCCTATTCCTCCTGACAGAGCTGGTGTTACTGAGTCAGGTTTGTAGGCCTCCTTGCTCGCACACGCTTGTTCAGTTCTGCCCACAAATCTTCTATGGGATTGAGGTCAGGGCTTTTTGATGGCCACTCCAATACCTTGACAGTGTTGTCCTTAAGCCATTTTGCCACAACTTTGGAAGTATCATTGTCCATTTGGAAGACCCATTTGCGACCAAGCTTTAACTTCCTGACTGATATCTTGAGATGTTGCTTCAATATATCCACATCATTTTCCATCCTCATGATGCTATCTATTTTGTGAAGTGCACCAGTCCCTCCTGCAGCAAAGCACCCCAACAACATGATGCTGCCACCCCCGTGCTTTACGGTTGGAATGGTGTTCTTCGGCTCGAGATGACTTTTCTCCAAAAAGTACTATCTTTGTCCCCATGTGCAGTTGCAAACCGTAGTCTGGCTTTTTTATGGCGGTTTTGGAGCAGTGGCTTCTTCCTTGCTGAGCGGTCTTTCAGCTTATGTCGATATAGGACTCGTTTTACTGTGGATATAGATACTTTTGTACCCGTTTCCTCCAGCATCTTGACAAGGTCCTTTGCTGTTGTTCTGGGATTGATTTGCACTTTTCGCACCAAAGTACGTTAATCTCTAGGAGACAGAACGCGTCTCCTTCCTGAGCGGTGTGACGGCTGCGTGGTCCCATGGTGTTTATACTTGCGTGCTATTGTTTGTACAGATCAACGTGGTACCTTCAGGCGTTTGGAAATTGCTCCCAAGAATGAACCAGACTTGTGGAGGTCTACATTTTTTTCCTGAGGTCTTGGATGATTTCCTTTGATTTTCCCATGATGTCAAGCAAAGAGGCACTTAGTTTGAAGGTAGGCCTTGAAATACATCCACAGGTACACCTCCAATTGACTCAAATCATGTCAATTAGCCTATCAGAAGCTTCTAAAGCCATGACATAATTTTCTGGAATTTTCCAAGCTGTTTAAAGGCACAGTCAACTTAGTGTATGTAAACTTCTGACCCACTGGAATTGTGATACAGTGAAATAATCTGTCTGTAAACAATTGTTGGAAAAATATTTGTGTCATGCGCAAAGTAGATGTCCTAACCGACTTGCCAAAACTATAGTTTGTTAACAAGAAATTTGTGGAGTGGTTGAAAAACGAGTTTTAATGACTCCAACCTATGTGTATGTAAACTTCCGACTCCAACTGTGTCTTTGTGTGTGGCGGGGTTGTTTCACTCTCAGTGGGGTCAAGGAAACCAGAAGCATCCGGTTTTCAGGGGAAAAACAGAGAATAGGCTAAAGCCCGAAAATCTGATGGTTGCAGTGTCTCCGACCCCGCTCGGGCGTTTATTTTACAGCTGCTATGTTAGGTTAAAGTTGTTGAAACATTGTAGTAGTCTGTTTTTTCAGCATTGCTTTAAATAGTTTTTATCAATAAATGGCCTCAGGCATTTTTCAACACTTGTGATATAGGTTGATGCTTGCTATTGTTGGGGGGGGGGCACAACTAGTATTGCTTTAGAGCCCTAATATAACAAGGTTGATTGATCCTACTGCTGTTCAAATGTGCAAAATGTATGTACAACAACCGTTGTTTTATATTTATTTAACCTTTATTTTGACAGGGAGTCAATGCTGAGACCACGGTCTCTTTTCCAGATGAGCCCTGTATAGCACCACAATACACATCGAAATACAATAAACACAAACTACACATTGATTTACACAATAAAATACACGTTATTATACACAACAATAAACAAAAAGCATAAGAAAATCATAAACGGACACATTGTTCAAGAAAAAGGTCCCCTAACGACCGTCTGAAATGCCATAGGCACCAATTCCTCCAATTTTAAAGTGTATTGTAGATCATTCCACACGTAAGGAGCAAGGAAATTAAAGGCTGATTTACCTAACTCTCTGGACACCAAAGGAGTCTCCAGAGTTAACCAACCAATTTTTTTATCTTAACAGTGATGTTAGGTAAGTCAGAAGTTTGTTGAGCAGGGCTTTGTGGGGGAAAAAAGAGCGTAATGATGTGATCTATGTGACTTCAAAGAGGTCCAGCCAACCTTTCGGTAAAGAATACAGTGATGGGTAATACAACTGTCGCCTGTGATAAAAATGAAGGGCGCCATGAAAAACAACATCCAAGGGTTTAAGAGTAGAGGCAGCTGCTCCATTCAATAAAATAGCATTATCAACAGTATTGAAAGCTTTGGACAGGTCCACAAACAAAAGCATTGACAAGATCATAAACACATGAAGTGGTTGATGTAATAGTGCAATGGCCAGGCCTAAACCCAGACTGGTTTATCTTCAAAATACATTTGTAAAAATATTAAAGTTTGACATTTTACCAAGGATTCAAGAATCTTAGCTAGACAAGGAAGCCTTGAAATGGGGCGATAATTATTCAGATAACTACTATCCCCGCCCTTATGGAGTGGCAGCACGAGCTGATTTCCAAAATGTTTGAATATTTCCTGATAACAATGTTGAATAAAAATTTGGGTTATTGAGCCAACAATGATGGGCGCTGCACACTTAAGCAGACCGGGATCCAATTGGTTGGCCCCTGTGGAGTTCTTGTTGTCTAAGCTAGCAAAGCATCCAGGACTTTTTCTGTAAATAGCCTAAGAGAAAAGCTTTTACTGTAATTTCTCTGATCATTCAGCAAGCGTCCCCTATCAGCATCCAGCCCAATATCATTGTGAATAGGCTTAGAAGTTCTTTCAAAGAGAGAGCCCGCTGAAATAAAATGGTGATACAGTAAAGGAGTCAATGATGGCATTTTTTTCTGTGAGGAGTCCCATGTCTGAATTAATTTATGGCAGTTAGGAGGAAGAACCATTCAGGGATTTGACAGTTTTCCAGAATTTAGCCGGGCTCCTATTACAATCCGAAAGAGCGGTTACATAATAATCAGATTTAGCCTTTCTGATTTGTCTTACACAATGATTCCTCAGTTTCTTAAAAGCTTGCCAGTCCGTGCCTAAGCCTGTGTTCCTGGCCTTGACCCAAGCATCATGTCTTTTATGAATGACCTGATAAACCCGGAGTGTAACAGGCATTCGATCTACCTTTAACTCTTAATTTTATGAATGGAGCATGATTATCCACAATAGTAGTGAAGACATCTGCAAAAAAGGCTGAAAGCTAAATCAGCTTCAGGGATAGCTGAAATACAATCAAGGCCACTAAAGTAAAGATAATGTAAAAAAATAAAAAAGCTTGTTCACAGAAGTTTTGTGATGACAGGGGGCTTAGATTTTTGTATTCTCACATCTCTAACACAAACAACTGGGCAATGGTAACTAATATCTTGGGCGAAGACACCAGTAGAAACATAGTTATAATAACACAAGAAAGATACGCGCTTCACTACGACATACAGGTGTATCCAAAATGCAGCAGTAGCCGCTGTAGACGTAATTTGCGCCGACCAACACTCACAGATCAGCTCGACAGAATGAGCACCACTAGGCTATCAAAGATTCTTACAGGCTTCATAGCTTCAACTTCAATAATTATAACTCTAGGCTACATTTCTGTCAAATTTGTGACTACGCAATGAGCGTAACCTACAGTAAGCCAAGCCGCCACTTCTCCAGGTGCGCAATATTTTCTGTGGGAAAGTTTCAGAAAAGCAAACTAACTCAAACAAGTGTATATTCATAGCTGATGTGAAATTTCCTACATGACAATAGCCAATTTGAGTAAATGCCCATTCAGAAAGCAACACACACACACACACACACACACACACACACACACACACACACACTATAGCAAGAGAACAGGGAAGAGGCGAAAAAGTTGGCTATGTGTTGTTTTCATAGTATTCACATCACTTTTACAGTAGCCTATCACACAACGACTGTGGAATGCAAATGAATGATAAGAGTGAACGTTTGCCTGCTTCTTTTTGGAGGCTACACACGGTATTGGTCCTATACTACTACGACATACAAAATGTACAAAAATGTAGGCCTATATGGTACACAATAACATTATGACTATAACTACTGTTCCCTGAAGGAGGGAAACGAGGTACAACATACTATGGGGGAGTCACACACTCGCAACTTCGGATGAAAGATATACAATCACGCCTGACAAGGCCAATGAAACCTGCGCCTTGCTGGAAGTCTCGCCTTCCACAGGTGATAACCGTGAGGCTCAGAATCATTCCTTCAATTTAATACCGCTCTTCACCGGGACCAGGAACGGGCGGTGCGGCGCCAAACAGGCATTGTACCTCGTTTCCCTTCTTCAGGGAATAGTAGTTATAGTCATAATGTTATGTTCCATTTCAGTCAGTCTACTTCTGTACAACATACTATGAGGAAGTATAATCACGCCCCAAGCCAAACCCAACGAGAAACAGCCCATGGCGGACAACCCAGACCTGACCTCACGGCGTGCTGCCTAGTGACTTTCCCCAGTCCCATCAATAAGCACGCTGTGGGCTACACTGGGAGCAATGACATCCAAGCCATAAAACCTCACAGAAGTGTGTGGTGATGGCCAACTCACCATAGCACAAATATCTCCTATAGTCAACCCTTTAAACAATGCCCAAGACGCTGCCAGTCCCCTGGTGCAGTGGGCGTGTACAACGCTAGGTAACTCTTGTCCCTTGCTGTTATATGCCTGGGAAATAGCCTCCACAATCCAGTGGGAGAGACGCTGCTTAGAGTGCGCTCTGCCACAAACTGAATTATCAAAACAGACAAAAAGCTGGTCACATAACTGAATATCCTGGGTCCTTCAATGTATGTGCATAAAGCTCACACCGGACACAGGGCATGTAACCTCTGTTGCTCTTCAGAAGCAAACGGAGGAGGCGAAAAGGGACATAGTTTAAAACCTAAAGACCTGTAGGACATAGCCATGACTTTCGAGGCGAAGGCCGCATCATTAAGGCCATAAAGGGGGAGAGAGAGACACAGCTGCATGTGAGCTCTGCATTTTTCAAAATATTTTTTACAATAACATAGATTTGGAGTTAGATAAACTTGGATTTTTCGGCCGGGACATATACAGGATGCTTCCCTCCACAGCATAACCTTCACTCACGATCAAAACCCCAAACCTACAAACTAATTTTGGACAAAATTACCTGGAAGGATTATGTTGGGGGTTACCCTGAGTGTCAGGTGTGGGGCTACACCAATGCCATGATTACTGTATATATGTGATAACCTTTGTATGCTTGCAATGCGCATTGATGGAAAAGTACTGGGTAAATGGAGATGTACTGCTTTAGTTCTCAGGCTGAGAACTGCCTGCACCTGCTGATAGTCACGCAGCCTCAAGGCCGAGATAGTCTAGACATGTTTTTCTCATCTTAGATACTTTGTATCTAATCCAATGCAACAATGTTAAGGTAGGTTGTATAAAGAGTGTTGTCTCCTGTTTCGTCACACAGATCTTTACTATAGACTACTGAGGTATTCTGTATGTGAATCTCTGCAATTGCAATTTATTACTAAAGAGTTTTATACCAAGGTCCCTGTGTCATCTATCTGGAAGACTGATTGTAAAGGAAACTTACATCACACCATGCAAAGGACCACCCAAAAATTACTACTACCAAAGATGCCTTTTTCCAAGCTATACAGAGGGTGCTCTGGCAAACAAACCGCGGAGACTTCAGGACACCATCCAACCTGGACTGAGACAGACCAGATACAACTTCAATTAGCACTGAGGTGTTGAATCCTTCGAGGCCAACAAATGGCAGGAGTCTCACAGGCTATCCACCCAAATCCAGAGGCCTTTGAAGCCCTCTCCCGCTGTTCAGAGATCATCCACTGGCATTTTCTACAAGAAATCTGCCTCCAGAAATAAAAGCTTCTCCCAAGTGGGTGTGACATCTACTCCTGTTGCCTGCTGCACTGCTGCTTGGATTCCACATGGCGATCTGTGCACCGTCTGCCTTGGCTTGTCTCCCCCTGTCTGGTACAGGTACCCCCACCACACTCCCCCCTCTCTCCCGAGCTTTCGCTCAACTCCAGGACACAGGCACTGTTGGGGCGAGTGACTCTGAACTTACAATGGCTAGCCCCAAGTCATAATTTTTTATTGTGCATTTTGCTATTTGCCTCATGACTCCTGCATGCTTTGTTGACTATGAACTTTCTTGTTTACCCAACCGTGGGACAGACTATGTTTGTTCCCCCACTCGGGACTCTCAATTGGTTACACAGACTAACCCCCTCTCGCCGGCTTTGGATTCATGTTACCTGATGAAATGTCTGTACAATATGATCTTGTTGCCATCTAATGCACATTCAAATGTCATAAATCAACACTGCAGAGCTCTCCCTGTCTTCTGTCATGCCTGGATTGTATTACTGTTGATGATATCTGGAAATGTGCATGTACACCCTGGCCCATCTACTGTTGCTAGCCCCAATTATGATATCAATTCTGATATATCTGATATCTGCTTCACTGATTACTGCTCTCGTAAAATCCTGGATTTTCTGCACATTAACACTAGAAGTGTATTACCTAAAATGGATCAATTGAAAGTGTGGGTTTACAGCTCCAATCCAGATGTGTTGGTCATTACTGAGACGTGGTTAATAAGAAAGAGTGTTTTGAATACTGATGTTAACCTTTCTGGCTATAGCCTTTTTCTGCAAGACAGATCTTCCAAAGGTGGGAAGTGGCAATCTTTACCCAGGATCACCTAGAGTGCTTGGTTGTCTTCCTCATGATGCCATCTATTTTGTGAAGTGCACCAGTCCCTCCTGCAGCAAAGCACCCCTCAACATGATGCTGCCATCCCTGTGCTTCACGGTTGGGATGGTGTTCTTCGGCTTGCAAGCCTCCCCCTTTTTCCTCCAAACATAACGATGTTCATTATGGCCGAACAGTTCTATTTTTGTTTCATCAGACCACAGGACATTTCTCCAAAAAGTGCGATCTTTGTCCCCATGTGCAGTTGCAAACAGTAGTCTGGCTTTTTTATGGCGGTTTTGGAGCAGTGGCTTCTTCCTTGCTGAGTGGCCTTTCAGGTTATGTCGATGTAGGACTCGTTTTACTGTGGATATAGATACTTTTTTACCTGTTTCCTCCAGCATCTTCACAAGGTCCTTTGCTGTTGTTCTGGGATTGATTTGCACTTTTCGCACCAAAGTACGTTCATCTCTAGGAGACAGAATGCGTCTCCTTCCTGAGCGGTGTGACGGCTGCGTGGTCCCATGGTGTTTATACTTGCGTACTATTGTTTGTACAAATGAACGTGGTACCTTCAGGCGTTTGTAAATTGCTCCCAAGGATGAACCAGACTTTTGGAGGTCCACAATTTCTTTCTAAAGGCACAGTCAACTTAGTGTATGTAAACTTCTGACACCCGGAATTGTGATACAGTGAATTATAAGTGAAATAGTCTGTAAACAATTGTTGGAAAAATCATTTGTCATGCACAAAGTAGATGTCCTAACGACTTGCCAAAACTATAGTTTGTTAACAAGAAATTTGTGGAGTGGTTGAAAAACGAGTTTGAATGACTTTCCGATTTCAACTGTTGGTCTAGAATGGGACACAAAGCTACGTAACTTTTCGTAATCAGGAAATACCACATGTACCAGCCGTCCCGGATCTTCGACATAGGAACCACTTAGATTGCCTGATTCTGGAGACTGGAGGAAATTTCCGCTCTCAAAATGGTCACTGAGGCTTCGGGAACAGTCGACGAGATGGTCAGTCAATCAAATGTATTTATAAAGCCCTTCTTAAATCAGCTGATGTCACCAAGTGCTGTACAGAAACCCATCCTAAAACCCCAAACAGCAAGCAATGCAGGTGTAGAAGCTTGGGGGCTAGGAAAAACTCCTTAGAAAGGCCGGAACATAGGATTAAACATAGAGATGAACCAGGCTATGAGGGGTGGCCAGTCCTCTTCTGGCTGTGTCGGGTGGAGATTATAACAGAATATGGCCAAGATGTTCAAATGTTCATAGATGACCAACAGGGTCAAATAATAATAATCACAGTAGTTGTAAAGGGTGCAACAGGTCAGCACCTCAGGAGTAAATGTCAGTTGGCTTTTCATAGCCGATCATTCAGAGTATCTCTACCGCTCCTGCTGTCTCTAGAGAGTTGAAAACAGCAGGTCTGGGACAGGTAGCATGGTTCCATAGCCGCAGGCAGAACAGTTGAAACTGGAGCAGCAGCACGGCCAGGTGGACTGGGGACAGCAAGGAGTCATCAGGCCAGGTAGTCCTGAGGCCCTAGGGCCCAGGTCCTCCGAGAAAGAGAGAAAAAGAGAGAGTGAATTAGAGAGAGCATACTTAAATTCACACAGGACACAGGATAAGACAGGAGAAATACTCCGGATATAACAGACTGACCCTAGCCCCCCGACACATAAACTATTGGAGCATAAATACTGGAGGCTGAGATAGGAGGGGTCGGGAGACACTGTGGCCCCGACCGACGATACCCCCAGACAGGGCCAAACAGGCAGGATATAACCCCAACCACTTTGCCAAAGCACAGCCCCCACACCACTCGAGGGATTTCTCCAACCACCAACTTACCATCCTGAGACGAGGCCGAGTATCGCTCACAAAGATCACCCCCACGGCATAACCCAAGGGGAGAATTTATAGCACGGCTTTTGATGATCCTTGGTTGGGGTCTAAGCAGATTATTTGTTGCGATTGCAAACGTAATAAAATGGTTGTCCGATACTCCAGGATTATGAGGAAAAACATTCAAATCCACAAATTTATTCCACAGGACAAAACTAGGTCCAGAGTATGACTGTGGTAGTGAGTAGGTCCGGAGATATTTCGGACAAAACCCACTGAGTCGATGAAGGCTCCGAAAGCCTTTTGGAGTGGGTCTGTGGACTTTTCCATGTAAATATTAAAGTCACCAAAAATGTGAATATTATCTGCCATGACTACAAGGTCCGATAGGAATTCAGGGAACTCAGTGAGGAACGCTGTATATTGCCCTGGAGGCCTGTAAACAGTAGCTATAAAACGTGATTGAGTAGGCTGCATAGATTTCATGACAAGAAGCTCAAAAGACAAAACACAGTGTTTTTTTGTTGGTAAATTGAAATTTGCTATCGTCAATGTTAGCAACACCTCTGCCTTTGCGGGATGCGCGGGGGATATGGTCACTAGTATAACCAGGAGGTGAGGCCTCATTTAACACAGTAAATTCATCAGGCTTAAGCCATGTTTCAGTCAGGCCAATCACATCAAGATTATGATCAGTGATTAGTTCATTGACTGTAACTGCCTTGGAAGTGAGGGATCTAACATTAAGTAGCCCTATTTTGAGATGTGAGATATCACAATCTCTTTCAATAATGGCAGGAATGGAGGAGGTCTTTATTCCAGTGAGATTGCTAAAGCGAACACCGCCATGTTTAGTTTTGCCTAACCTAGATTGAGGCACAGACACGGTCTCAATGGAGATAGCTGAGCTGACTACACTGACTGTGCTAGTGGCAGGCTCCACTAAGCTGGCAGGCTGGCTAACAGCCTGCTGCCTGTCCTGCACCCTATCTCATTGTGGAGCTAG
Source organism: Salvelinus alpinus (assembly GCF_045679555.1). NCBI lineage: Eukaryota > Metazoa > Chordata > Actinopteri > Salmoniformes > Salmonidae > Salvelinus > Salvelinus alpinus. Next base: position 64,030,587 of record NC_092087.1, read on the forward strand.
GGGAGTTAGAGCCCTGTCTATGTTCGTAGATAAGATGAGAGCACTCCTCCAGTTAGGATGGAGTCCGTCACTCCTGAACAGGCCAGGCTTGGTCCTGTTTGTGGATGAGTCCCAGAAAGAGGGCCAATTATCTACAAATTCTATCTTGGTTGGGGCACAAAACAGTTTTCAACCAGCGATTGAGTTGTGAGACTCTGCTGTAGAGCTCATCACTCCCCCTAACTGGGTGGGGGCCAGAGACAATTACTCGATGCCGACACATCTTTCTAGCTGATTTACACGCTGAAGCTATGTTGCGCTTGGTTACCTCTGACTGTTTCATCCTAACATTGTTGGTGCCGACGTGGATTACAATATCCCTATACTCTCTACACCCGCCCGTTTTAGCTTTAGCCAGCACCATCTTCAGATTAGCCTTAATGTCGGTAGCCCTGCCCCCTGGTAAACAGTGTATGATCGCTGGATGATTCGTTTTAAGTCTAATAATGGAGTCGCCAATGACTTGAGTTTTCAATTTGTCAGAGCTAATGGTGGGAGGCTTCGGCGTCTCAGACCCCGGAGGAGTAGAGAACAGAGAAGGCTTGGCCTCTGACTCCGACCCGTTGCTTAATGGGGAGCGACACCGGTGGAGAACCGGAGAACCGGCTGAAAGTTTCTGTCGGCTGAGTGAGCGACACCGGTGGAGCATTCCTACACTACAGCATTTCCTTCCAGAAGCCATGAGAAAATTGTCCGGCTGCGGGGCCTGTGCGAGTGGATTTAAACTATTATCTGTGCTTACCCTTACCTAACGATTGTGTCTGAAGCTGGGCTTGCAGCACAGCTATCCTCGCCATAAGGTGATCATTCTCCTGTATATTATGAGGACATTGACTGCAATTAGAAGGCATCATGTTAATGTTACTACTTAACTTCGGCTGGTGGAGGTCCTGACGAACCACGCCCAGATAAAGCGTTCGGGGTGAAAAAGTTGAGCGAGGGAAAAACTAAAAACAGGCCCGACCCCAGTAATCTGCGTGAAGAGGAGGCAGAGAAAGAGAGGCCGGAGGGCAGGTTGCCTTCTGGGGAGTCAGAGACGATCAAATAAACCCCCACTCCCCTCAATTCTGCTTGCAAACATGCAATCTTTGGACAATAAAATGGACGAGTTATTGGGAAGATTAAACTACCAACGGGACATTAAAAACTGTAACATCTTATGCTTCACGGAGTCGTGGCTGAATGACGACAATATCAACATACAGCTGGCTGGTTATACGATGTACCGGCAGGATAGAACAGCGGCGTCTGGTAAGACAAGGGGCGGCGGTCTATGTATTTTTATAAACAACAGCTGGTGCACGAAATCTAAGGAAGTCTTGAGCTATTGCTCGCCTGAGGTAGAGTATCTCATGATAAGCTTTATTCCTTGTAGTTGTTTACTTACCACCACAGTCAGAGGCTGGCATTAAGATTGCATTGAATGAGGTGTATTCCGCCATAAGAAAACAAGAAAACACTCACCCAGAGGCCGCGTTCCTAGTAGCCGGGGACTTTAATGCAGGGAAACTTAAATCAGTTTTACCAAATTTCTATCAGCATGCCAAATGTGCAACCTGAGGGAAAAGAGCTCTGGACCACCTTTACTCCACACACAGAGACGCATACAAAGCTCTCCCTCTCCTTCCATTTGGCAAATCTGACCATATTGCCATCCTCCTGATTCCTGCTTACAAGCAAACATTAAAGCAGGAAGCACCAGTGACTAGATCAATAAAAAAGTGGTCAGATTAATCATATGCTGAGCTACAGGACTGTTTTGCTAGCACAGACTGGAATAGGTTCTGGGATTCCTTCAATGGCATTGAGGAGTACACCACATATGTCATTGGCTTCATCAATAAGTGTATCGATGACATCGTCCCCACAGTGACCCGTACGTACATACCCCAACCAGAAGCCATGGATTACAGGCAGCATCCGCACTGAGCTAAAGGCTAGAGCTGCCACTTTCAGGGAGCGGGACTTTAACCTGGAAGCTTATAAGAAATCCCGCTCTGCCCTTCGACGAACCATCAAACAGGCAAAGCGTCAATAAAGGACTAAGATCAAGCTGTACTACACCGGCTCTAATGCTTGTCGGATGTGGCAAGGCCTGTAAACCATGACAGACTACAAAGGGAAGCACAGCCGAGAGCTTCCCAGTGGCACAAGCCTACGGACTAGCTAAACTACTTCTAAGCTCGCTTCGAGGCAAATAACACTGAAACAGACATGAGAGCACCAGCTGTACCGGAAGACTGTGTGATCACGCACTCCGCAGCCGATGTGAGTAAAACCTTTAGACAGGTCAACATTCACAAGGCCGCAGGGCCAGACGGATTACCAGGACGTGTACTGCGAGCATGCGCTGACCAACTAGCAAGTGTCTTCACTGACATTTTCAACCACTCCCTGTCCGAGTCTGTAATACCAACATGTTTTAAGCAGACCACCATAGTGCCTGTGCCCAAGAACACTAAGGTAACCTGCCTAAATGACTACCAACCCGTAGCACTCACGTCTGTATCCATGAAGTGCCTTGTAAGGCTGGTCATGGCTCACATCAACACCATCATCCCAGAAACCCTAGACACACTCCAATTTGCATACCGCCCCAACAGATCCACAGATGATGCAGTCTCTATTGCACTCCACACTGCCCTTTCCCACCTGGACAAAAGGAACACCTATGTGAGAATGCTATTCATTGACAGCGTTCAACACCACTGTGCCCTCAAAGCTCATCAATAAGCTAAGGACCCTGGGACTAAACACCTCCCTCTGCAACTGGATCCTGGACTTCCTGACATGCCGCTCCCAGGTGGTAAAGGTAGGTAACAACACATGTGCCACGCTGATCCTCAACACAGGGGCCCCTCAGGGGAGCCCCTCCTGTACTCCCTGTTCACTCATGACTGCACGACCATGCACGACTCCAACACCATCATTAGATTTGCCGATGACCCAACAGTGGTAGGCCTGATCACCGACAACAACGAGACAGCCTATAGGGAGGAGGTCAGAGACCTGGCAGTGTGGTGCCAGGACAACAGCCTCTCCGTCAATGTGATCAAAACAAAGGAGATGATTGTGGACTACAGGAAAAAGAGGACCGAGCATGCCCCCCTTCTCATCGACAGGGCTGCAGTGGAGCAGGTTGAGAGCTTCAGGTTCCTTGATGTCCACATCACCAACAAACTAACATGGTATAAGCACACCATGATAGTCATGAAGCGGGCACGACAAAACCTATTCCCCCTCAGGAGACTGAAAAGATTTGGCATGGGTCCTCAGATCCTCAAAAGGTTCTACAGCTGCACCATCGAGAGCATCCTAACTGGTTGCATCACTGCCTGGTATGGCAACTGCTCGGCCTCTGACCACAAGGCACTACAGAGGGTAGTGCGAACAGCCCAGTACATCACTGGGGCCAAGCTTCCTGCCATCCAGGACCTTTATACCAGGCGGTATCAGAGAAAGGCCCTAAAAATTGTCAAAGACTCCAGCCACCCTAGTCATAGACTGTTCTCCCTGCTACCACACGGCAAGCGGTACCGGAGCGCCAAGTCTAGGTCCAAAGGACTTCTAAACAGCTTCTACCCCCAAGCCATAAGACTCCTGAACATCTAGTCAAATGGCTACCAAGACTATTCGCATTGCCCCCACCACCACACCACTGTCACTCTCTGTTGTCATCTATGCGTAGCCACTTTAATTAACTCTACCTACATGTCCATACTACCTCAACTAACCAGTGCTGCCGCACATTGACTCTGTATACCGGCACCCCCCTGTATATATTGTTACTTTTTACTGCTGCTCTTTAATTACTTGTTACTTTTATCTCTTATTCTTTATCTCTCTTATTCTGCCTTGGAAGTGAGGGATCTAACTTTAAGTAGCCCTATTTTGAGATGTGAGATATCACAATCTCTTTCAATAATGGCAGGAATGGAGGAGGTCTTTATTCCAGTGAGATTGTTAAGGCGAACACCGCCATGTTAAGTTTTGCCTAACCTAGATTGAGGCACAGACACGGTCTCAATGGGGATAGCTGAGCTGATTACACTGACTGTGCTAGTGGCAGACTCCACTAAGTTGGCAGGCTGGCTAACACCCTCCACTAAGTTGGCAGGCTCCTGCACCCTATCTCATTGTGGAGCTAGGGGAGTTAGAGCCCTGTCTATGTTCGTACCGGCATCCGGGAAAGGAAAGTCGCCATCAGTAATTCCAAGCTTCCTTAAGAATGCTACATGTCTTTCCAGGGAGTTTGTACGCAGTACGTGACAATGCACACATCTTTCAGAGAAATACTATAACCGCATGACTTGGGGTTGATCTCCACCCCGGACCCAGCTTGACTCGGCATCTTGGTCGTTCTCTTAGCCATCTTACTCATTGCACCAGCAAATTGAAGAATAACTAATTCTTCGTGATTAGAATGATTATGAGTACAAGTACAAAATTCAGCACACAACGTCCAGGGGGTGAGCACACTCTACCACTCCGGGAAAGTTTAAGTTGGCGCAATGTGAAACACTTTTCCAATTATTTGTTTTAGTGGCGTGAATAGTTCCTTTTCACACCGAGGTGAATAGCGGAATAATTGAAGGAATGAATCCGAGCCTGACGCTTATCACCTGTGGAAGGCGGGACTTCCAGCGGGATTGTATATCCTTCAACCGAAGTTGCGAGAGTGCGTCTCCCCCATAGTACACAACATGACCAAAAGTATGTGGACACCTGCTCGTCGAACATCTCATTACATGGCATTAATATGGAGTTGGTGCCACATTTGCTGATATAACCACCTCCACTCTTCTGGGAAGGTTTTCCACTAGGTTTTGGAACATTGATCGGGCACTGATGTTGGGCGATTAGGCCTGGCTCACAGTCGCCATTCCAATTCATCCCAAAGGTGTTTGATGGGGTTTTGGTCAGGGCTCTGTGCAGGACAGTCAAGTTGTGCAGGCCAGTCTCAACAAACCATTTCTGTATGGACCTCGCTTTCGGCACGGGGGCATTGTCATGCTGAAAGAGGAAAGGGCCTTCCCCAAACTCTTGCCACAAAGTTGATAGCACAGAATCGTCTAGAATGTCATCGTATGCTGTAAGGTTAAGAATAGTTTATCTATCAACAGCAATTAGAGCTGCAAAAGCAAGCAATGACATTAAAAATCACAGATAAATCTAACATGCATTGAAGTAAGAAGCAAAGACCTAAAGTAACTATACATTACATACAAAAATATGTCAAACAACCAGGCTTCCATGAGGGAAAACCAATGAATTATTCATTTCTGGCATGGCGGCCAGGGCCATGAAGGTTGTAACTTACCATTTATAAGAGCTGCAGCCTCCTCGATGATGTGCTGAACATCATGAGAAGTTTCTGATTCCATTCTCCTTCCTGGCAAAATGTTGTTGTCAGTTCCCTCTCAAATGCCAGCTGAACAAGCTGTGTCTGTGTTCACTGAATACGTTCTTTATGATGGAGAAGGAATTTTACACATTGCTGTAAATGCCCCCACATGTTATTCCATGTGCAGTACCAATAGTGCTGTCTGCATTACTGACAAAGGCCCGCAATATCTCTGAAGAACACTGAGTGTGGTACATTTGTTTTGTTGCTGGCTGTGGTTGCGATTTCACTTTACAAGAATGTGCAAGCCACAATAAACTCCTCTTCCACTGTTTCAGTTTTGGTTAGATCCAACAATGGCTCGACCATGTTCACATCCAAACAGTTTGGGTTCTCAGGATCCATGGCACATAGAGCTTCCCACCAGTTGACTATTTCCTTCGCTAAATCGTGATGACATTTCCCCCAGCACTTCATCTAAAGTGCTCAAAAACAGTCATTTACACTCCCTCTCTTCTCTATCATGCTGATCCAGTGTTCTTTTAACTACATACTCTTGCAGAGTTTTACTCGTGAGGCTCTGTCGTTTGCTTGGAGCTGGTGTGCTTGTGCCTCCTGGCATGCCTCCCAAGGATTTGTCAGCACACTCATACATACTGCGGAGAAGTTTGACACCGGTGTGCAGATCAATAGCTTCATACTGCAGTAACTTGTTAGGAAGGTCGAGGAGCCCCAGAATTTTGTGAGTCAACTTAAAAAACTCGGCTCTGTCGCTGCTTTCAATAAGCCTGTGGCCTCAAGTCTCACATCTGTGCCATATGCGCGAGTAGATTTGATTTCACCCAGCGTCTCTGTGATATTGTCACTTGATTTCAAAATGACTGACACCGTGGCCAGTCTATCTCTGATCAAGAAGTCTTTTACATTCTTTCTCAGTGTATTGTGCAGCTATCGTGGGTTTCCTAAAGAAATTGTACTGGGAGCTACACTCATTGAAAAAGTCTTGAGTAAGTGTCAAAACAAACCTGTACTGGCTCCTCATCACCGAGGTAGTGAGGTGCTAGTGGCTGGAGTAACAGAGGTGCAGGTGCTTGTTGTGATCATACTCTCGTGCTGCTGGTGCTAGGCCATGGCTCTTCTTGATCTTGTTGGTCAGCAGGCAACACGTGGGGAAGGGTGGGTATTGCATTGGCTGCTAGGCTCCTCAATCTCTGTGGTCGGGCTAGCAGGCTGCTAGGTGAGCTCAGCATCGGTCTCGACATGGTGTTCCTCAGTTTTTTATTGCTCTTGGCAGTGCCCAGCTATTTTCGGATACCCATGCTGATCAAAGCTTAGCCAACTAGCTATAATTATTCATTGCGCCACTACCAAAACTACCACTACCAATTGTTTTTAATAACCTGCCCAGGGACTGCGGTTGAAAATTAGCCGGCTGGCTAAAACCGGCACTTTTACTGAAACTTTGATTACTGTGCACTGTCCCTGTAAAAATAAACTCAATCTCAATGACGCTGTCTGTGAGAAGAAAAAAAAAATGAGGAGGGACATGTCAAAATGCAGATTTTCTGAGTTTTCCATGTGGGCTTTTAAAAGCTAAATATTGGTGCAGAATTTCTACTTCAATTATCTAAGTGGACCGACCCTTCAAGTAAGCTGTATCCACGGGGAATGGTCACTGGATCCTTCAGTATTTTTACATTGTTTAATTGAACCTTTATTTAGCTAGGCAAGTCAGTTAAGAACAAATTCTTATTTACAATGACGGGCTACCGGGGAACAGTGGGTTAACTGCCTTGTTCAGGGGCAGAAAGACAGATTTTTACCTTTTCAGCCTGGGATTCGATCCAGCAACCTTTTGGTTACTGGCCCAATACTCTAGAGCTCTAACCTGCCACCCCAGTAGATCCAGATAGATTGAAAAACGGATCAAGTCTATGGCCTCTGCCATGTTGATACACAAACTCACAGTCTGAGCAGCGGAGTGTCAGTATAAGTTATAACTGTTTGTTCTGAGGAGTAGGAGTGGTTTCCACTGAGCTCACTGAGCTCACCTGTATACTGTCAAAGGTCACTTCCTGGTTTTGTGAAACCTAACCATGAGGACAGAAAGTAACTGCGTTGGGTTATACAGTAAATAAATGACTCCTGAGGCATCATCCAGCAAGAAATGTGTTGTTCTGCTTTCTCTCTCTCGATGCAAACTGGTCAAGGGAAGCAGACAGAAACAAGTTGCAGTCTGCTGAAGCTGCAGCAGTAGCGGTGAATCACCTCTGTGGTAATGATTAATCATTGGAATTCAGGGCCAGCTTGAACACAATAGATGTGAAAGTGGAAGGGAGTCACTGATGCTATGTTTCGCATTGAGCAAAGAGGAGGACAGCATATCCTCTCCAGGGTAAACTAGAATAGCTGCTAGAAGATGACTCAGCATTCAGGCAGCTTGCAGGTGAGCATGTTTTTCCTGTTTTAAAGTCTCTCTTCTTCTCAAGGCAAATGTGTCAGCTTAATGTATCTAGATGTACAGTAGCATATGGTTTCTGTTAGGACATTTCTAAACAATGTTATTATTTGACACAGAAAATATATTACACAGCAAATATAGGATATGTCATGCCAGTTTCTAAATGCCAGCTTGTTTGTATAATGCCTAGGTCTGGTTTTGACTGGCATTATATCCAACAACCTTACCACCTGCAATCATGTGCCTCATAATTCAGGGATGTCTTATCCGGGCTGAGTATTTTGCTGATTATAGTGCTCAACGTACTGCACACATTTTTACAATGTCGTTTTATCATAAAATATGCTGAACTCTCAGACGATATTCATATATTGAAGTTCTCAACCCGCTCTGTTCTCAACCCGCTCTATTGTTCAATACGTGCTGTTTCAAAACCTGAAGGGTAGCTAGTCCTGATGCCTCTAATATGCTTAGTTGGCCTTTTATGCTATCTTAAAGAATGAAAAATAGAACAAATCTCTAATGGCAAAATATGTAAAAGATATGCTCTCTTTCTTCCACAGACTTGAATGGTACAGAGATGAATGCTTTGTGCACAATTCTTGCGGCCCTCACCATGATCTCTTGTGAGTTGGGGGACAATTCCGGACAGTACTCCTATGCCTCAGAGGCAGCCAACTTTGCCATTGACTTCCATAATCGCATGGACAAATATGCTTTTGCGTACAAGGTCGTCGACATTCTATCTGCCACGCCACAGGTCTGTAGACTGCACACTTGCACACCACTTGCAGTAAAATATTGTTTGTTTTATAATAGTTATAAATTCTTCAGAACTAACTGAACTGAAAAAAATACTTAATCACTAATTGAACTAAAATTGTAATTATGTCCTCGGATTTGGCACTAGACTTGAATGAGAATATTTAAAGTACACACGTAGATTAACGTATTCACCTTATGTAAATATTTCTGTTGACTTTTAGATTTACCCTCCTGCTCGGGTGAAGTACACCATGACAGTCAAAGTGGGAGAGACTGTGTGTAAGAACGAAGCCAATGTAAACTTGGCTGATTGCAGCCTGCAGAATTCACTGGATCTCAACGTAATGTATAATTTACCTGCTAAATCACCATTCACCTTGAAGTAAATAGTTAGCCTACAGTATATATTAATACGATTACCTGAGCTCTGATCATATACACAGTATTCGCCAGTTTCCCAGACCAAGATTAAACCTAGTCCTGGACTAAAAAGCACTTTCAGTGGAAATTCTACTTTGAGCATGCTTTTTGGTCCAGGAATAAGCTCATCCGGGCCAAGGAAACTGGCCCTAAAATATTCAAGTATCTGATGATGTCTGTCTCTCTCTTTTCAGACTATGATCTGCCATTTTGTCGTGCTTGAGGTCCCACATTCTGCCTTTCCAACTCCAAGCTACCTTCTGGTGGACCAGTGTAATTGACATGGACTTTGAATTTAAGTTTGTCAAAGCATTCTGGAATGAACTAACCCTGCTGCTGCATCACCACCATACATCTACAATTCTTTAAAAGCATTTTATTGTCAACACAAACACAATATTTGAAGCTTGACATTTAAACTTTGATTCACAGTCTTTGAACTCCTTTAGTACGTTTTACCTGTTATACATCTCCAATAATCCCATGGCCACCACAGTCAAGTTCTACTGATTAATTAAGAGGTTAATACATTACTTTAAAAAGGGAGTTTTGGTGTTGTTTTTTACTTGATTTAATTTATTTTTAATTTGTCATATTTCTTAGTAGTAGGAACACATTGGTATACTTTATTTCCCCATGGTTTTAAAAAGTGCCTTTGATGTAGGCCTATAAATGTTCACATTTAGAATAGCAGAGAAACTATTACACATACTACACGATTACACAATACACATAGCTTGCATGCCCTATATACAGAAAAGCCATTCTTCATTACCATGTAAGTCTACCTTTATGAGCACTGGAAGCAACACTTGTCAATGTGTTTGAACGTTGTCTTGCTTCCCTTTGTTTACTTTGGATGACTAAGCCATAAAGGCTGCCAGCCTGCCACACAGGTCAGCGCAGGAAGGGGAGAGACCAAACACAGGTGCACTTCTTCCACCGCTGTAAGGAACATCAGATATAAGAGACATGAGGTCATCTTCGGCAATGTTCTCTCAGAGTGTTCTTTCTGTCACAGACGTGTTAAATTCTCATGCAGTCATTACCCAAGTTGTGTATGTATAAGAAAGGGCACTGAGCCCTAGACTACATCATTTCAGTAGAGGTGTTCTTTTAGAATGAGGGGTGCTGTAGCTCTGCTGGTGTTGCTGGTCTGTCTTGGACATGGGCTCAGGGAGAGAGTGGAGGGTTCAGAGATAATTACATTACTCAACAGTGTCACAGGGAAGGGGGCGATAGCAGGGTGCAAGAGGTTCAATGCTTGATGATCTGAGCGCCCCCCTGAGTTGATGAGTACAATTTCAGTAGATCACTATTGGGCTGGTAGATCAGACAGGAACTTTGGGGCAAGGTCATTTAGTGCTTTGAATGTGGTTCATATTGCCTTATTGGGGATTCAGGACTTGGACAAGGAGTCAGTAAAGCTTAAAGACGCAAAGATGATTTGGTCAAATTCGTAGTGAGTCAACACCCTTGATGCTGTGTTCTGAAAATATTAGGAATTTTGCTCAGGCTTTTGGAAGTGAAAAGGGTATTGCTATAGTAAAGTTTGGAAAATGCTAATTTGATGTAGGCCTACTTCGCCCACTAATCCGGAGAGAAGGTACATTTTTATTGTCACACAGAAGATAGATACAGTGGTGGAAAAGGTACCCAATTGTCATACTTCTGTAAAAGTAAAGATACCTTAATAGAAAATGACTCAAGTAAAAGTGAAAGTCACCCAGTAAAATACTATTTGAGTAAAAGTCGAAAAGTATTTGGTTTTAAATATACTTAAGTATCAAGATTAAAAGTAAAAGTATAAATAATTTCAAATTGCTTATATTAAACAAACCAGATGACACAATGTTCATGTTTTTTTTTTGCCGATAGCCAGGGACACATTCCACCACTCAGATATAAATTACAAATGAAGCATTTGTGTTTAGTGAGTCCGCCAGATTAGAAGCAGTAGAGATGACCAGGAATATTCTCTTGATAAGTGTGTGAATTGGACCTTTTTCCTGTCCTGCTAAGCATTCAAAATGTAACAAGTACTTTTGAGTGTCAGGGAAAATGTATGGAGTAAAAAGTACATTGTTTTCTTTAGGAATGTAGTGAAGTAAAATTAAAAGTTGTCAAACATATTAATAGTAAAGTACAGATACCCACCAAAACGACTTAAGTAGTACTTTGAAGTATTTTTATTTAAGTATTTCCCACCACTGGATAGGTGCAGTGAAATGTGTTGTTTTAAGGGGTCAAATAAAAAATCGAATCAAACTTTATTTGTCACATGCGCCGAATACAACAAGTGTAGAGCTTACCGTGAAATGCTTACTTACAAGCGGTTAACTAACAGTGCAGTTCAAGAAGAGTTAAGAAAATATTTACCAAATAAACTAAAGTAAAAAATAATAAAACAATAACGAGGCTATATACAGGGGGTACCGGTCCCGAGTCAATATTTAGGGGTACAGGTTAGAGGTAATTTGTACATGTAGGTAGGGGTGAAGTGACTATGCAAAGATAATAGACAGGGAGTAGCAACAATGTACAAAACAAATGGGGGGGTCAATGTAATAGTCCGGTGGCCATTTGATTAGTTGGTCAGCAGTCTTATGGCTTGGGGTAGAAGCTGTTAAGGAGCCTTTTGGTCCTAGACTTGGCGCTCCGGTACCGCTTGTCGTGCGGTAGCAGAGAAAACAGTCTATGACTTGGGTGACTGGAGTCTGACAATTTTATGGGCTTTCCTCTGACACCTCCTATTATATAGGTCCTGGATTGCAGGAAGCTTGGCCCCAGTGATGTACTGGGCCGTACACACTACCCTCTGTAGCGCCTTACGGTCAGATGCCGAGCAGTTGCCATACCAGGCGGTATGGCACTACCACTGTTGTGTCGTCAGCAAACCTAATGATGGTGTTGGAGTCGTGTTTGGCCACGCTGTCGTGGGTGAACAGGGAGTACAGGAGGGGACTAAGTACACACCCCTGAGGGGCCCCAGTGTTAAGGATCAGCCTGGCAGACGTGTTGTTTCCTACCCTTACCACCTGGGGGTGGCCCGTCAGAAAACCAGGATCCAGTTGCAGAGGGAGGTGTTTAGTCCCAGTGTCCTTAGCTTAGTGCTGAACTTTGTGGGCACTATGGTGTTGAATGCTGAGCTTTAGTCCATGAATAGCATTCTCACATAGGTGTTACTTTTGCCCAGGTGGGAAAGGGCAGTGTGGAGTGCGATTGAGATTGCGTCATCTGTGAATCTGTTGGGGTGGTATGCAAATTGGAGTGGGTCTAGGTTACCCGGGAGGAGGCTGTTGATGTGAGCCATGACCAGCCTTTCAAAGCACTTCATAGCTACCGACGTGAGTGCTACTGGGCAGTAATCATTTAGGCAGGTTACCTTCGCTTCCTTGGGCACAGGGACTATGGTGGTCTGCTTGAAACATGTAGGTATTACAGACTCAGTCAGGGAGAGGTTGAAAATGTCAGTTTAGACACTTGCCAGTTTGTCTGCGCATGCTTTGAGTACACGTCCTGGTAATCCATCTGGCACGGGGCTTTGTGAATGTTGACCTGTTTAAAGGTCTTGCTCACAACTACAGAGAGCGTTATCACACAGTCATCCAGAACAGCTGGTGCTCTCGTGGATGCTTCAGTGTTGCTTGCCTCGAAGCGAGCATAAAAGGCATTTAGCTCGTCTGGTAAGCTCGTGTCACTGGTCAGCCATTGCTTTGAGGTTGCTGATGACCTCCCTCAGGGATTCTCGCTCTTTCTTCGGAGCAAATTTATCCCACATTTCAGCGATTTCGCCGTGAGTGGCCAGGTTTTCCAATATATCATGACCATGGTGCCTGTGGACAAAGATTTTGTATTATAACTTGCACCCAACCAAATATTTATGTTTTATGATAAAAATCTTACACAATTGATTTAACTGTAATCTATAAATAATCTCAACTATCTAACAGCTGGGCATTAACTCTTGCTTATTATGAAAACAAATGAATGAATTTGTGCAGTGCCTGGCTCAGGCGACCATTGCTATCAAGGAGGGTTGTGTTCATTTGGCACCAAATAGAAGAAAAGTGACTGACACAGGGAGGGCAACTACCTGGACTTGTCAATAAGAAACACACGTTTGTTTTCCATTGCAAAGTTTTATAAATGTTTTCCTTTGTGTGCCATCATGCACATGACCCAGTTCAATTAGCTGGAGGCTCTTCCCACCTGACTTCCAGTGCTGGGTCCACACACTGAGGTATAAAGAACTGGAGACTGCATCCAACATGTCTGACCGATATTGGTGATCTACTCACGTTAGTATAAGCAGATTCGTGGACCGTCTAAGTAACATCCGGTTTACACAGACAAACATCCACGGCCGATCCTTGCCATTCTGCCACCATAGGCGAGATCCCCGGATGTTGAAATCAGGCTCAATTTTGGTTCTAAATGAAAGTTGAAAATAAGTAATTTAATCCTTGGCCCAAATCAAAGCCAGTCTGAACCCGCACCAAATATTTTGTCCCTTGTCTTTGACAAGGTGGGCACTGTTTATCAAAGGGCGGCGTCAGGAGCGTCTTGGTCAGTTTAGCTCAGAAAATGGCGCCCTCGTCAATCTGCCCTATGGCGGCTGCCTAACAAGCGGGCCGGCAGTGCAAACATCACATACATGCGCACTAGCACCCAGTGCGCACAGGGAGCAACGCAACATGGCAGGCATTGGATGAATTTAAAATGTTCATATCTTCGGCAGTGAGTGATGGAGAAAAATTCTGCCTAAGCGACAATTATTTGAATAATTCAATGGATGTTTTGTGCACAAAGGTGGTGACTGAAATGTCTTATTAGGAATTTTCAAATCGGACTCTGGCAGTCTATAGAAATTGTCTTTCTGGACCGGACGTCAGTCAAACTGCAGTACAGAAGCAAAACTGTAGGTGCAAACACCCCACCCAACAGACTGTCGACCAATCGCGTTCACGTTATCATGCTGCGTCACGCGGTTGCTAAACTAATCGCCACGCAATCCCTTCTTCAGGGTATGAGTCGAGAAACGTGCTTCTTACCCTACAAAAAGAAATTAAACTGTATTTTAAGACAGTTAAATACTCTACTAACAAAAAAGCTGTTAGAATTGTAAGTGTATGTATGTCCCTTAAGGTCCTTGTGTAATTGTAATGTGATATTGTACCCCCTAGCTCGACTGTCCATTATATATAATCTATATACACTTGTGTTCCCTTATGTACTTTCTGTATTGATTTATTGTTAATAAAATATATATATATATTTTTTAAAGAGTCGAGAAACGTGCCTATTTTCCTCGAAAGTATCTAATGTCACGATTCCAAAGCTATACAATATTACAGATAGTAAGTTAATTATCTCACATCTTGGAAAATATTTCTAATGTTGTACTTCTTGTTGACAAAATTCATGCTAATGTTGGGTTTTTGAGCTCCCAATTGACTCCCATTCACTCCTTGGAGGAGAGCTCTTATTATCCCTTGAATCACCCAGAATGCACCTTATGACCCATTGCCTTAGCACGGGAAACGTACGCAATGGAGTTTCCCATCTCCTCAAAAGTATCTCTGACCTGACCCGTTGGTTCAGGAAGCGATCCGTGAGGTCCTCCCTTCTGGTCGTCACTAGTTACCACAGCCACAAAGTCATAAACCCCGCCTATTTGTACAATTTATCTTCTTAAATTTGCATTTTAAACCTAACCTTAACGACACTGCAATCCTTATGCCTAATCTTAAATGAAGACCGAAAACCACATAATAAAAGGGTCATAATATTTTACTATATAGCCAATTTGGACTTTGTGATTCTGGTAACTTTTGCAAACCCTGACAGAAAACCCCAGATCACACGGATACTAGTGGTGGAGGCTCGCTTGAGGCAGCATCGTCAACCTATTTTAACGGTCCGCAAGATTTAGCAGCGGGACGATTTTTGTTCATAGTCGGTGACCAGAATATAATTTGTAGACTGCAAATTGACTGCAAGAAGCCCAAGCATCTATCATATTTTACAAAAAAAAAAATGAATAATTTCAAACCTTTCTTAAGTTTGTTTGAGATCAAGTTACCTCTTTATTATGTGTGGTAATTTGGGAACAGAATTCCAAAATTAAAATCACTTGAAGCTGATTTCCTGATGTTTTAAGTATTGTATGTCCAACAATTTGAACAAATAATAATAATATAACATTTGTAACATAAATAATATAAATCGGGCCGCGGGCCGCCAGTTGGGGAACCCTGGAATAGTAGAAGGCAAGTGATGGAGAGAAGGCCAGCCTCAGTTGGACCGATTGCGTTAGCTACCCACTCTGAGCCCATATGTATTTGTATTGATTCATTTGCAGACGTACAACTTTAAGTCCGTTATATTCTTACTGACAAAAACAGTGTGGATTCGCGATAGCTAGTTCATTCCCGTGATGGATGCGCGAATATCAGGCGGGACCGGCGTTGGTACAATCGCTAACGTTAGATCAAATTTGCCTAACGTTAGATCAAATTTGCAAGGTCCCAGTTCAGGTAATGGGAGAAGGATGACGTCCAAAAAAACGCGTTCAAAAAAAGGGAAAAGAAGAAAGAGACGAAGGAATAAAAAGACAAAGACCAACAAAACCCCACCATATTTACCACCGGAGGTAAGTTGGCTAGCTACTACTGTAGCAGATGTACAGCTACTGCTAGCTGGAGCTTGCTATCAAGTTCATGTTAGTTAGCTAGCTAGCGATATTATCCAATGCTAGACTAGCCAGAGCCTAGCTATTTACAAATTATGACATTATTTTAGCTAGCATTTGGCAGATGCTGTCGTCTGAGCTTTTTCCATGGTAAGAAACTTTTTGTCCATATGTAACGTTGTTATAAGCAGGGAATGGACATTTGTTTGTTTGTTGACAACAACAGCTGGCGTTCGCACGTAACAATGTTGTGACTAGCTGCAAGAGAGCCGCTTGGCAGCTCCATGATGTAGCAAGATAAATTGTTTCCCTGGTGGTGCATAGATGTAAAATACTGTAGTGATAGCTTGCTGTGGTGTGGGTCGTTTTTATTCAGAAGTACATTAGTCAACAGGGGTGTGTGCTTGTCTGTCAAAATACAGTACGGGCACACCTTTTCAAAACATGTCCTTCCCTCTGTTTCTCTCAGGCTGAAGAGGGAAACATTGAATATAAGGTACTGGTATACATTTCTTTCTTTTTGCATGTCGTCTTCCCTTTCACCTGTAGCTAGTAATCAAAAGTCAAAACACATCCATGTATATGAATGCATGCTCTCAAACACGAGGTTCACCTGTTGGACACTTCTTGGTGGTGAAGTGCTGTCCCGTGCTCTACCTTCACTGCAGCTGAAGCTGGTGAACCCCACACAATATCGCTTTGAGCACCTGGCCACCCAGTTAAAATGGCGTCTTCAAGAGGGACGGGGCGAGGCGGTGTATCAGATTGGGGTGGAAGACAATGGCCTGCTTGTCGGACTGTCAGAGGGAGACATGAGAGCCTCGCTGAAGACCCTACGGAGGATGGCAGAGAAGTATGTCACTACCTTGTTTGCAAACATCACCAAAGGCACAATCTGGGATACTTTCTTCAGCTCCATGGTCATTTCAATTATACCCATTGATTCTTGAAGAAACTAGTTTATAAATGTCTAATTTGACAGTTTGTCATTGTTACTGTATTTAACAGTTGCCCCTCAGTTTGGTAGGTATTGGTTATAAATGTGCTATCTCTGCCTCACCAGGGTTGGTGCTGACATCACACTTCTACGAGAAAGAGAGGTGGATTACGACTCGGACAGAAACTGCCGGAAAATCGCAGAGGTTCTTGTCCGAAAAGTTCCAGACGACCAACAGGTGAGATTAAACAGCACCTTGACTTATTTAAGAGACAATTCACCCAAATTACAAATCTCAAAAGTAAGGCTAGCCTATGGACTACAGAGTGAAGTAGAGTAGAAGGGCTGACTGTGTGCTGAGACGTGGTCCAGTTGTAACACTCCTGGCTCCTTGCACATATGCAACTCCCCACTGGAGTCTGTGGTTCAATTCACTTCTCACTGTCTCCTCACCTATCTCCCATTGTTTATTTTCTGTTTGTCAATTAAGCATTCAAATGCAAAAGGAGAGTGACTCTCTTGTTTTGCACTCAATCAATGGTCAATGGTAAGCTGTACATACAATGAAGGATTTCTGCCACGTCAATCTGCTGTAATTTCACTGCAGTGTCTCTTGTGTGTGTATGAGAGCAGTTCTTGGACCTGCGTGTGGCGGTACTGGGAAACGTGGACTCAGGGAAGTCCACACTGTTGGGCGTGCTGACGCAAGGCGAGCTGGACAACGGGCGAGGCCGGGCACGCCTCAACCTCTTCAGGCACCTTCATGAGATCCAAACGGGCAGGACATCAAGCATCAGCTTTGAGATTTTGGGCTTCAATAGCAAAGGGGAGGTGGGTAACAGCGTCTTATAGGTGACAAGATAAAGAAGGAAGGATAAACACGCATGAGTTCCTTTGAGCAAAGACTATTAAAAAACAAAAACAACTTATTCCTCAAAAACTACACTGATATTGCAAAAAAGTGTAATAACACCAAAAACTGTGTAACAGCACACAAATGTTTTGAACACCTTCCATTTTTACGAACCCATAAAAACAGTGTAACAACACACAAGTTAATCGAACTTCCTCTCATGTGGCTTTTGAAGGTGGTGAACTACAGTGACTCCCGTACAGCCGAGGAGATTTGTGAGAGCTCTTCTAAGATGATCACCTTCATTGACCTGGCCGGCCACCACAAGTACCTGAAAACCACCATCTTTGGCCTCACCAGCTACTGCCCAGACTTCGCCATGCTTGTGGTCAGCGCCAACACAGGCATAGGTAAGCCCGATCATATAGCTATAATAACAGTGTAGATTGTGCCGGCCTTTTTAACTTCTACAAGATTTGTTTGGCCCAGCAAGCTATGAAAAGTGATGTGCGTTTGACTACTTACAGTATGTGAGTACTTAGTGTTACAAAGAGGGCGTTAATTGCAAATGAGGTCATTGTTGACTAGATGTTTTTCCATAAATCTTCTCCTGAACCATATGGTCTATTTACTAGAAACTCATGGACAACATGGACACCATTTTTTTCTACTCAAGTATAAATTACCAAAGTTACCAACATTTCTGAAGTCTGGTAACTTTGGTAAATTACTGGGAGTTTTGCAACCCTACCACTGACCCAACCAGATACTATTTTCTCCCCCTTAGCTGGCACCACCCGGGAGCACCTGGGCCTGGCCATGGCACTAAAGGTACCCATCTTTATCGTGGTCAGCAAGGTGGACCTGTGCGCCAAGGGCACGGTGGAGCGCACAGTACGCCAGCTGGAGCATGTCCTCAAGCTGCCTGGCTGTAACAAAGTGCCGATGGTGGTGGCCAGCCCGGATGACGCCGTCACAGCCGCCCAGCAGTTCGCTCAATCCTCCAGGTAGCTGCTGAAAAGGAGAGAAGATCTAGAAGGGAACTAGAATTGAGATTCAGAACCCAATATACACCACATAGGCCTTTGGCCTTTTTTGACGATATATCGTATTGTTTTGATAATATCTCAATATAATCTTTTGCGATAGCTGCACCAAAACTCCAGTATTTTTCCTTTTTTGTTCACCATCTTCTTTTTAAATAGGGAGCCAATTTGTTTTCAGCACTTTTATTTCCATGATTGATCAAAACTTGTTTTCTCATGGCTCTCGCTTGTCCCTCTGCAGCAGACATATGGTGAGCAATATGTTTGGAACATCAAATCGCAATACATATAGAATTGTGAGAATCGCAAAACATATTGTATTGGCACCAAAGTATCATGATAATATCATATTGTGAGGTCCCTGGCAATTCCCAGCCCTAGTTGGGTGTATACACCCATTTAAAAATCAAGGGACTAACTGTCTTAGTGGGCAGAATTTGGCATGGGACATCATAATGACGCAATTTTCCCAAGTGTAAACTAATTTTATGGAAGTCAGATAACCAGGTGAGCAGTTTTTTAGACATCTTTTGAGCAACCATTAAAATATGTCTATCTGGTTGTTATTTGGTTATCTGACCAGATAACGTCCAAAATATGACATCTTTATGACTTGATGTAGCCATGAAAAGCATGTCTTTACCTGGTTGTAATCTGGTTATCTGATGTCTCCTCAACCAGAAAACCAGTTGACATCCAGAGAATGACGTTACGATCACCCAAGCCAATTTCTTTACCCTAAATTACACCATTACGACACCTTTTCTGACGTTATGCTTAGGTTATATACTGGTTGTAAAAGTCACCTCATGCCCACTCTTTATGCCGTAGCATCACACCTATCTTCACCCTGTCCAGCGTGTCTGGAGAGAGTCTGGACCTGCTTAAGGTCTTCTTCAACATCCTGCCTCCTCTCAGCAACAGCAAGGAGCAGGAGGAGCTCATGCAGCAACTCACTGAGTTCCAGGTACTACACCTGCGTATGCACACACGCACCCAGACACATTAACGGATACACAAATGTGCATGTGTCTGCTCAAACGGTCAGAAACAGACTCCATGAGGGTGGTATGAGGGCCCGACGTCCACAGGTGGGGGTTGTGCTTACAGCCCAACACCGTGCAGGACGTTTGGCATTTGCCAGAGAACACCAAGATTGGCAAATTCGCCACTGGCGCCCTGTGCTCTTCACAGATGAAAGCAGGTTCACACTGAGCACATGAGCACATGTGACAGACGTGACAGATTTTGGAGACGCCGTGGAGAACGTTCTGCTGCCTGCAACATCCTCCAGCATGACCGGTTTGGCGGTGGGTCAGTCATGGTGTGGGGTGGCATTTCTTTGTGGGGCCGCACAGCCCTCCATGTGCTCGCCAGAGGTAGCCTGACTGCCATTAGGTACCGAGATGAGATCCTCAGACCCCTTGTGAGACCATATGCTGACACATGCACATTTGTGGCCTGCTGGAGGTCATTTTGCAGGGCTCTGGCAGTGCTCCTCCTTGCACAAAGGCGGAGGTAGCGGTCCTGCTGCTGGGTTGTTGCCCTCCTACGGCCTCCTCCACGTCTCCTGATGTACTGGCCTGTCTCCTGGTAGCGCCTCCATGCTCTGGACACTACGCTGACAGACACAGCAAACCTTCTTGCCACAGCTCGCATTGATGTGCCATCCTGGATGAGCTGCACTACCTGAGCCACTTGTGTGGGTTGTAGACTCCGTCTCATGCTACCACTAGAGTGAAAGCACCGCCAGCATTCAAAAGTGACCAAAACATCAGCCAGGAAGCATAGGAACTGAGAAGTGGTCTGTGGTCACCACCTGCAGAACCACTCCTTTATTGGGGGTGTCTTGCTAATTGCCTATAATTTCCACCTTTTGTCTATTCCATTTGCACAACAGCATGTGAAATTTATTGTCAATCAGTGTTGCTTCCTAAGTGGACAGTTTGATTTCACAGAAGTGTGATTGACTTGGAGTTACATTGTGTTGTTTAAGTGTTCCCTTTATTTTTTTGAGCAGTGTATATTACCCACCTACACACACTCTTTACAAACCCATCCAAACGCATACATGCATACATGCATTCATGCACACGCGTAACAAAACATACACCCACACATACATTGCATACATACGAGATGTGAACGTGTACTTTCACACATTCAGATTCGCACCCTTATTCTGCGTCAACGCTTGCAAAATAGACTTCCTAATTCCTCTGCTTGTGAATATAGGTAGATGAGATCTATACCGTGCCAGATGTGGGGACAGTGGTGGGAGGAACTCTCTACAGGTCAGTTGGCCATAAGTCATATTGATACTCATGAATTAATGATAATGGATTTATTTAGCGCTGTTCTAGGGATTGTTCACCCAAATTACAAAATGACATATTGGTCTCCTTACCCTGTAAGCTGTCTATGGACAATGTCTGACAGCAATCCTGCTTTGGTTTAGTTTCCCTGGCACAGTTTCCAAGTGCTAACGTTTTAGCATTTGTGGTACAAATCCCATTCATGTCATGGTACCGATTATTATCCATTTTCACGCATCATGTTCACATCGATAGGTGACTTTGTTGAGCTTTTTTTAAAGATACTTTTAGAGGATTTGCTCAATTAAGCTTTTAGCTAATCAAAAACCAATAGACATATTATGACATATCATAATATGTTTTTCCTCCCGTTGTCCCGCGGACAGTGGGGTGTGTCGCGAGGGGGAGAGGCTGGTGGTTGGCCCTACGGACGAGGGCCGTTTCCTGAGGCTGAAGGTGGGCAGCATCCATAGGAACCGCTCGGCCTGCAGGGTGCTGAGAGCCGGCCAAGCCGCCACACTGGCCCTCGGCAACTTTGACCGCTCGCTGCTCCGCAAGGTCAGAGGGCTCAGCCACAACACAACCACATGTGCCCAGATGTGAATTTTCATGACTTTTATCTATAAGATACTTGTAGTTTCCCCTCCCATTTTATATGTTCTGCCAATCACATCCCTTAATATGACTGAACATTGCAGGGTCACATTTGGAAACAGGACGACTGCACAAACTGCTCATGGTTATGATACTGTCATCTGTCCTCTGTTTTGTGTGTTACGTGTGAAATCTCAAGTATAGGTAGGAGGTAGCCAACTTTGTTTTTGTTAGTTTCTTTTTGAAGAACTTCCCTCATGGGAAAAAAACATCTCTTCTATAAATAAAGTTATTTTAAAAATTGATAGCTATCAGTGAAAAACACATTTTGGTCCTTGGAACAATCTGATACAATGCCCATGCCCATGCACTCACAACACACATACACACATACACGCACAAACAACTCACAAATCATATGTAGTCAGAATGCAGTGTTACTGTTGTTATAAAATCACTTCCACAATAGTTGTTCCTTTCCCATCTCCCAAAGTACTTATTGGTGCATGTGTGTGTGCGTGTGTGTTGAATAGGGTATGGTGATGGTCAGCCCGAAGATGAACCCCACCATCTGCTGGCAGTTTGAGGCGGCCATCGTCCTTCTCTTCCACGCCAAAACATTCCGTCGGGGCTTCCAAGTGACCGTGCATGTGGGGAACGTAAGACAGACGGCCACCGTGGAGTGCCTGCATGGAAAGGTTAGTTTAGTAATAATAGTTATAAACTGGGTAGTTAGAGTCCTGAATGCTTATTGACTGATTGGCTGACAGCCATGGTATATCAGACCGTATACCACGGGTATGACAAAACATTTATTTTAACTGCTCTAATTACGTTGGTAACCAATATATAATAGCAATAAGGCACCTCAGGGGTTTGTGGTATATGGCCAATATACCACGGTTAAGGGCTGTATCCAGGCACTCTGCGTTGCGTCGTACATAAGAACAGCCCTTAGCCGTGATATACTGGCCATATACCACACCCCCTCGGGCCTTATTGCATAAGTATACACTCCTTTTTCTTTTATACAGCATCCTTCATACATTGTAGTATTTAGACAAGTTTGTACAAGGTCAATATTTTTTTTTATACCAGAAATGAAACCTTGTGCAATGTTCAGATAGAGATTTTATTATATAGAACAAACATGCCACTCTGCCATGTAGAGGAAGAGGAATCAGGTCAGCTCTATCCATGACATTTCTATCCGCAACGTTCCACAACGTCTACCTACTGATTGTGGCCCTGCTGCTTTACGAGTCAACACGAACCGTTTTGTGTGCCCTTCCCTGTTTTCACCACCAGGAGGAGCTGCGCACAGGAGAGAGGGCCGTGGTCGGCTTCCGCTTCATCAAACACCCCGAGTACCTCCGCATGGGCGCCAAGCTGCTCTTCAGGGAGGGCGTGACCAAGGGCATCGGCCACGTCACCAGCCTCCTGCCCGACTCGCATGACCAAAACCAGATCCACGACCAGAACCAGAGGGAGATAGAGAAATAGAGAGGAGGAGAAAGGAGGGAAGGAGAGGAAATGATAAGCTCTCGTGAACATGCCCCCTCCCCCCCCCCTCCCCCTCCGCTCTCTCTGAGTAAGTTTGTGTGAACTGCCGGCACCGGACGTCATCCCAGTAGATTGGTATTGAACCACACACTGGTATTGTAATCACCATTTGTTTGTATCTAAGTGTGTCTGTACTGTACTTTCCTCATCTGCCCTTCGTGCCATGTAGAGATGTAAAGCCCTATTGAAACCCTTGATCCTTCTCAGTGGTGGATTCTGGGGCAACGCTTTGATGAGTGTGGGTTCAGGCAAAGGTCAGCGTCTTTAGTCGAAGCTGGGTTACCTCTTCGAAGGCAGGCTAAACTTTCATCTAATCTGCTGTGGATTGCTTGAAGGAACCATTCCCATCCCTCTCTGGCTCCAAACACCAGATACAATAGATCAAATGCATGCTCTCCCTGTTTTACTTGGACTAGACGATGTGGAACATACTCAGCATACCCATCCTTTGGAGGTTTAAAGGGATAGTTGGCTTTTTAAAAGTTTTAGCTCATTGTCGACTTACCTAAGGCAGGGTTTCCCAAACTCGGTCCTCCCCACCCCTCCACGGGGTGCACGCTAAGGTTTTTGCCCTAGCAATACACAGCTGATTCAATTAAACAACTCATCATCAAGCTTTGATTATTTGAATCAGCTGTGTAGTGTTAGGGCAAAAAACAAAGCGTACACCCGTGGGGGGAGTTTGGGAAACCCTGACCTAAGGTGTTGTCGTTTTTACGTTTGTTAGCTTGTTATTTAGCAATGTGCAGAATGGCTAGCATTTTTGGAGCATGTAGCAATGCTAGTGTAAACAGGTTGTATCAGTTAGCATGTGGAAAGCAGGGAAGTCAACCAGTGATGGTCCTGTCTGCAAAAGGAAGAGCTCTTTTACCATGCTTCTGAATGCAAGTTTCCTTCCATACTTTTTCTAAAATATTGTGGTTTACTCTCTGCACTTCATTCGTCTTGATTAGTATTAAGGAAAAGTAGACTACGTGCTGCCCATTTTGGTGACGCAAATAAGTGGCAACCGTAAATGCTGCCATGCTAATTTTCTAAATGTTAAATTCAACTAAGTCTGTGTAGGGCAGCAATAATGTGTGAGGGTTGAGAATGAGCCGAGTCAAGATGCTTGGCGTAGTCAAGTGAATGTTGCATTGCAAACCCGTTCTGAAAGAAATGTAGGGGCAAGTATTAAGTGATGTGATGTTTTTCATAGTAGAGACGCCGCTTTTGTTACCCTGTTACTTCAACCCATTGAACCCAATGCTGTGTATATGTCATAGCTTCAGGCTTGTCTGTGTACAAGGCAGCTTTGTGCAGCTATATACCCATTTGGAGTCTGCATGCTTAATAGGGACTTGTGAAAATCTAAAAATCAGACTAAATGGACTCCTAAATGACAAATATTTATTGAACTCTAGACTTTATCCCTCACCCTTTACGAGGTTGTGTGCAATTATAACTAAAGCATTGAATGTAATGTACATCCACTTCTAAATACCATTTTGAAGCACAAACATTTTTGTGAGAGTTGTCGATTTTGCACTTTGTATTTTTGGAATAGCTTCTGCATGTTTGTGTGCGCCAGAGGTTACCGAATCTAGTCCGGGAGAGCTTTAAGGTGTGCGGTAGTGAAACATGGGATTCAATTTATCCTGGTGTTGATGCATATTGAGGTCTTAGTGACCACTGATGTATGCCGCTTATTCAAGTGTCAGCTGATCTTTACAGTATCTTATATGTTTACTGTCATAAGAAATATACCAATTTAGTACAGAAAGCATGCAGAGCACTTTTCTTTTAGATTATATATTAAATATAATATTACAGGTATTATTAGCTTCTTTGGTTGAGACACGTGGCAAGTTTGCAGTATGTGTATGAATTGCATCAAGGTTGTGTAAATAATATTAAACATGTTTTATCGTGACACTTTCTTTCCCCATAAAAACATCAAAAGACAAATATTTTTGCATATTTTTATTGACTTTTTAAAAGCTGAACTTATTTGGCTTGATGGTCAACACAGATTGTTCACAGAACACATTTTAATGTGGATTTTGCAGCTTAGCTAAAAGCAAAGTTTTGAAATGTCACTGGTTTAAATTACTCAATTCCATTAATAAAATGTGTTTACACTTTTATAAATGACTTTCATGAATAGGCTAAACATGTATAAATAGTTAAAGGGTCTACATACTATTAATATGACTATTTACATTGAAATTATTAGGCATTTATAAAGGATTATAATGGCTTAATCATGAAAGTTATAACGTGTAACCAAAAAATGCTGGTCATATTCTGTCTGGTGCAGGGCTGACCAACCCTGTTCCTGGAGAGCTACCCTCATTTATGTTTTCGCTCCAACCGCAGTTGTGACTAACCTGATTCAGCTTATCAACCACCTAATTGTTATAAATAGGATGGGCTAGATTATGGTTGGAGCGAAAACATACAGGACGGTACCTCTCCGGAAATAACGTTGAGCAGCCCTTTAAGATATGAAGGATTGGATAAGGAGGTGATGTTGAGCGAGACCCTTGAAGCTTGTGCTATTCAACATTCATTACTAGCACAGCATGCCAGGCTACATACAGTACTTACACACAAAATGTTCTACAAAAACATTGAAAAATAGACATTCATAGGAAAACAAAGTAACTCAGCCACAACATTAGAGCTTCAAATCTAGGTGGAACTACAGTGCCTTTAGAAAGTGATCACACCCCTTGACTTTATCCACATTGTTGTGTTACAGCTTGAATTTAAAATGGATTAAAACAGATTTTGTGTCACTAGCGCACACACACACACAAAACCCCATAATGTCAGTCTATATTTTTATTTATTTTTTACAAATTAAATGAAAAGCTGAAATGTCGTGAGTCAATAAGTATGCAAGCCTAAATAAGTAGATTTTCTTTTGTGTGGCAAAGCAATGAACTTTATGTACTGAATACAAATCGTTAGGTTTGGGGAAAATCCAACACATCACTGAGTACCACTTCATATTTTCAAGCATGGTGGTGGCTGCGTCATGTTATAGGTATGCTTGTCATCGGCAAAGACTAGGAAGTAAAAAATAAACAGAATAGAGCTAAGCACAGGCAAAATCCTAGAGGAAACCCTGGTTGAGTCTGCTTTCCAACAGACGCTGGGAGACAAATTGACCTTTTAACATGACAAAAACCTAAAATACAAGGCCAAATATACACTGGAGTTGGTTACGAAGACAACATCAAATGTTCCTGAGTGGCCTAGTTACAGTTGACAGAAATCGGATTCAAAATCTATGGCAAGAATTGATAATGGCTGTCTACAAATGATCAACCAATTAGACAGAACTTGAAGAATTTTTTAAATAATAATGTGCAAATATTGTACAACCCAGGTGTGCAAAGCTCTTAAGAGACTTACCCAGAAAGACTCAGCTGTAATCGCTGCAAAAGGTGATTATTTCATGTATTGACTCAGTGGTGTGAATACTTATGTTAATTTGATATTTCATTTTCAAAAAAGTTCTCACTGTCATTATGGGGTATTGTGTGTAGATGGGTGAGAAATAAACAAATGTAATCAATTTTGAATTCAGGCTGTAACACAAAATGTGGAATAAGTCAAGGGGTATGAATACTTTCGGAAGGCACTGTATACCCACAGCCAGATCGTTTGTGATAACCTGATAGTAAGATTATGAAAAATGCCATGACATAGAAAAAGCTTTACATTTCCAACTGCCACAGTTACAAACCCTTACAAATTGATTCTGCTCAGAAAATCACACGTCTACAAAAAACACTGTTCAGAAGTCTCCATGACATGTTGCACGGTGTATACATTCCTGCAGTGAAAAGGAAACAGCATGACCATGTGTATATTATCCATACATAGGTTGAAAACCATTTAGCATGATATGGTCATTCACAGACAGGTTCAAAAGACCAAAAGATTGAAGTGTAATGCTTGACTTTGACATCCAAAAGACCAGAAAGCGTGAAATGTAGTGCTGGACTTTTTAAGTTCTTCATTCGCCTTTCTAAAGTAACTTCTTGGTCTTCAACTTCTTCAAGTCGGAGTAGTTTTCAGCGAGTAGGGTGGAACGTGAGCCGATATAATTTAAGCCAAGCTCCTCTGCCGTGGCTTGATCCTCAGATACAGCTAAGAAGAAGAAAATACCATTTTAAAGATCATAAAACTATGGTAAGCAGGGGGCTGAGATTCTCATTTAGATGGTCTCAATTTAGATTCAGCATTATTACATAATTTTCTTAAGTGACAGGATTTCCCCCACTAGTTAAAGAAATCTATTAATCCTTGCCAGATAATGGCAGAAAAGTTTTTGTCAAGGGGGTTACGCAAGGAGCTGGTAGGTCTTTACAAGGCATGCGTGACTTAAGAAATGTTAGGCCTTCACCAGTCTTCTAATCAGAGAAGTAGACCCTCAAGGGTAATTTCTTCCCCAAATAGATTGAAAGTTGCACTTTTATACTTTTCCCCAGGGGAACAACTTCGGTTTTAGAATTGGGGGTGACATAATTATTATTATATATATCTTTTCCCCAATCGGATAAACACTCCAAATAGCCTACAGGACCGCTCAGTTTAAGTTGCGCCCCGAGTTTTCACTGAACATATTCTTTGACCTCTAGCACCGGGGCCAGTATTCACAACATCTCAGAGTAGGACTTTTGATATTTAATTTGCCATAATGGATAACTTTAAGCGCCCAGGCGTTTATTTGCTTAAAACGCAGAGCTCACACTGTTATAAATCAGGTTTCCAGCTCTGTAAGTTGATAAATAAGCTGCTGTCAGTTAATAAGTTCACCGACAGTCCTGTTTGCTAATTAAGACACTTACATTTAGAACACACTGCAAATGTTAGGCTACAAAAGCAGCAAAGTGGATTGTAGTACAGTTAGTTTGAGGTTGGAAGTTGGATATACAGTACCAGTCAAAAGTTTGAACACACCTACTCATTCCAGAGTTTTTCTTTATTTTTACAATTTTCTACATTGTAGAATAACAGTGAAGACGTCAAAACTATGAAATAACACATATGGAATCATGTAGTAACCAAAAAAGTGTTTGAGATTCTTCAAAGTAGCCACCTGGAATGCATTTAAATTAACAGGTGTGCCTTGTTAAGTGAATTTGAGGAATTTATTTTCTTCTTAATGCATTTGAGCCAATCAGCTGTGTTGTGACAAGGGTGTGGTGGTATACAGAAGATATCCCTATTTGGTAAAAGACAAGGCCATATTATGGCAAGAACAGCTCAAATAAGCAAACAGAAAAGACAGTCCATCATTACTTTAAATTTCAAGAACTTTGAAAGTTTCTTCAAGTGCAGTCGCAAAACCCATCAAGCACTATGATGAAACTGACTCTCATGAGGACCGCCACAGGAAAGGAAGACCCAGAGGTACCTCTGCTGCAGAGGATAAGTTCGTTAGAGTTACCAGCCTCCGAAATTGCAGCCCAAATAAATGCTTCACAGAGTTCAAGTAACAGACATCTCAACATCAACTGTTCAGAGGAGACTGTGAATCAGGCCTTCATGGTTGAATTGCTGCAAAGAAACCACTACTAAAGGGCAGCAATAATAAGAAGAGACTTGCTTGGGCCAAGAAACACAAGCAATGGACATTAGACCGGTGGAAAACTGTCCTTTGGTTTGATGAGTCCAAATGTGAGATTTTTTGTTCCAACCGCCGTGTCTTTGTGAGACGCAGAGTAGGTGAACGGATGATCTCCACATGTGTGGTTTCCACCGTGAAGCATGAGGGAGGAAGTGTGATGGTGACACTGTCTGTGATTTATTTAGAATTCAAGGCACACTTAACCAGCATGGCTACCACAGCATTCTGCAGCGATACGCCATCCCATCTGTTTTGCGCTTAGTGGGACTATCATTTGTTTTACAACAGGACAATGACACAACATACCTCCAGGCTGTGTAAAGGCTATTTGACCAAGGAGAGTAATGGAGGGCTGGGAACTCCTTCAAGACCGTTGGAAAAACATTCCAGGTGAAGCTGGTTGAGAGAATGCCAAGACTGTGCAAAGCTACATTCAAGTCAAATGGTGGCTACTTTGAAGAATCTCTAATATAAAATAAACTTTTTTGGTTACTACATGATTCCATATGTGTTATTTCATAGTTTTGATGTCTTCACTATTATTCTACAATGTAGGAAATAGTAAAAATAAAGAAAAACCCTTGAATGAGTAGGTGTGTCCAAACTTTTGACTGGTACTGTATATCTCTTGCTAGCCCCATAGAGCCGAATGTCTGTCGAATATCCAACCTCTATGTAGGCCGTCATTCTAAATAAGAATTTGTTCTTAACTGACTTGCCTAGTTAAATAAAGGTTAAACTAAAAAAACACGGTGGTCAGTTTTTTTCGCTGGCTAACACAGACAGAATTATTGCATTTTGGCAGGTTGGGATCAATCATCCAGCACAAGGGGTTTGAAAAACAATTCTGAACTCTTTGGTAGAGATGCTGTGAAATTCCAGTGGAGCAGTGCGAGAAAATGCGTGCATGCATAACCTACTGGTAATTACCCTGTTTGACCCTACATTTAATAGAGACTGGCATTTATTTAGCGATGCTCGGCCATTAGAAGAGACAGGCGTTTGTTGGAGGCTTTGCGGTTAATGGAAGTTTTACGGTATATGGACAGATCCTAGATCAGCATTCCTCCTTTTAGACGCTTTGTGGAAATGGCCCCTGATCAAAACCAATGGATATGTGTATGTCCACTTTTCATATACTAAACCACTGCTCTGAATACAATATGGAGCTGCAGCCCCCAGACAGACACTACTGCTGAATTCCAAATTGACTGCTCTTCACCCTGCCTATGATTTTTGCCACATTTCTTACACCGATCCCATCATTTCAGATCTACAGGAGTGCCTAGGGCTTAGGAACTAGGGGTGGAGCATATGTGTGGCCAGGCTAGTGTCCCTCCCCTCTCTCCTGCTCACCCCTAGCAGGTTCCTTGGAATGTAGCCCTCTCTGTCTCCACAGCGGGCCCACCACCACTCTCTCTCGTCCTTGTCCTCGCGCCGCAGCACCGTCATGCAGTCGCCTTCCTGGAAGGCCAGCTCGTCGTCCTCCTCGGCCTCGTAGTCCCACAGGGCGTACACCACCCCACGGTTCATGATGCCTATCTTCTCCTGTACACCTGCATCAACACAAAGTCACACCCACCTCGTCAGGAACAAGCTGTTATAATTCTATTTCCGCTAAAACATGTTATGGAAGGCCGAACGTTAGTTAGAGTAGGTGAGGGTAGCTACATTTTGTAAAGAAGCGGCGTCGAGTGCAAAACGGAAAAAGAAAAATAGGCACACAGTGTTTTGAGCAAATAATGGTTTGTGCTTTGTCTCCAGTCAGAGTACACTAGCGGTCTCACCGTAGAGGAACTGGGAGCACTGTGCGTAGCCCTCCTCCATCTCCTCGCACTTGTCTGCCGCTGTCTGCATGTCACTGTAGGTGGTGGCGAACACAGCAGCCCCGGACTCCACCAGGAACTTACACACCTGCACGTTGTTACAGGAGGCCGCGCAGTGCAGTGGAGTCCTGGGAGAGAGACAGACAGACACGGAGAGGTAGAGTGAGGTAGGGACGGAAGAAAGGAAGGGAGGTAGAGAGGAGGGTAGAGGAGAAAGAGATAAGAGAGGGAACAAGGTGGGAGAGCAAGATGATGGGTGAGGGAGAGTGGGGGAGTGAAGGAAGGGAGAAATAAAAAGAGAATAACTCTTTAGTAATAGTGGGCGACTGGATAACATCAGCCACATGAACACATTGGATGTGATGTGCTACTGGTTGCTGGGGGTGGCAACAGCTTTGATAAAGCTACTGTAAAGTCACATTGGCTACAATAAAGTAACAACAACCACTGTAAAGTTACTGTAAAGGGACAACGGCAACTGTAACGTGACAATGGCCACTGTAAAGTGACAATGGCTCACCAGCCATCGCTGTCGGCGGCGTTGGCATTCACGCCAAACTGCACCAGGAACTTAACGATCTCGGTGTGGCCGGCGCAGACGGCGTTGTGCAGGGCTGTGATGCCCTCGTCATTGGGCAGGCTGGGGTCATCCACCTATAAGGCACAAAGTTAATAGGCTTCAAGACATTTCCTAGACAAGGTCAGTTATCCGTCTTTACCCCTTACGGTTGATGTTAGGATTTGGGGAGGGATTAGCTGATCTTAAATCTGTGCCTAAGTGCAACATGGTTGAGGTTAGGATTTGGGGAGGGTTTATCTGATCTTTGATCTGTGCCTAAGTGCAACATGGTTGAGGTTAGGATTTGGGTAGGTTTTAGCAGGTCCTATAACTGCGCTTAAGGGCAACTTCTAAGCTAAGCGTTTTGACGGACGTAGACCAGCGTTTGTAGTTGCTTAAGAGTGCTACTTAAGTAGTACTTGCAGCGGCATTGCAAAGCCTTTGCTTATGGGACGTCTGCTTGGAAGAGTCGTCTGAGGTTATCCAGTCTGTGGTATTGACATTGAAATTAGCAGGGCTAATGATGTAAACCTCACATCACTGAGTTCGAATCCGGCCAACAGCCCTTTGACTCCCCACCCTACTTATCTTCCCAACACTATCTCTTCAATTAAAAGGAGAGGGACTACTCACGTCATAGATGACCCTCTGCACCAGATCATACTCGCCCTCCAGAGATGAGTCCAGCAGCAGGGCCAGGGGGTTGAACTTGACCCGCATGCCGTGGTCGATGCGCTCCGAGTCGACCTTCCGCAGGTTGGTCCTCTTGCCCTGCAGGAGGGGAGTAGGAGGAGAGGAGTGAGGGCTGTAGGTGTTTCACAATTACAATATAATGCAGTGACATCTGTTAGCTATGGTCATCGAAATTGCTAAAAGGTTTTAAAATGAATTCTAATAAATGTAACAGTTGGACAATGGATGAAGATCCTCTAAACTTTGTTGAATTTCTATTATCCATCAGATATTGACTGAATTAAAGCACATAAATCATTTTACTGGCTTGGACAAATAATGAATGCAGTTCAGTTATTCAATTTGTCCAATATACATTGTTATTGTATCAGGTATTTTTGGGGGGATATGTTAAAAAATTATATGATGTGCATCATTTGCATAAATACACTGGGTGTACTTGCAAATATGTAACATTAACATAAAGGGGTGGAACAGGGCTGAAACCACCAAACACTTGCTCAGTCTAGCCTACCTGCACTGTAAAGACTGCTTCATTAATTACGGTTGTCACGCACTCTTGCATAGTTCAACAAGTGTGTCAATAGCAGGATACCCTCGTATAAAAAAATCAACACGCTTGGCTTTAGAATGCACCCATCTAAACATTCTTTCCATTGCTTGCGAGATCGAACATAATCACAAGAATCCAAATGTTCATTTTCGGAAGTTGCTTTCATTTCAGTGCATCTTATTTGCTTTCCTTTTAACTTTATTTTTTACCCCCCAACTGCATTAAATGATTACTTTAATTCCACAAAAAATTAACACCCTTCAAAATAAAGTTATATTTCTTCTCTTTATTGTGATGTAAGTGTTGAGACGGTGTGTTAAATCCCAGACTAAGCTTTAGTGTTCTTATAGAGTCAACAGAAAGCCAATGTATTCCATTGAGCCCATTTCAGCCATTACCAGGGTGTGTTTGACAGGTCATTACAAACATTTCCACGGTCGTAATGTTAACAAGAAAAAACTACAGGCACAAGCAAGAGTATGAAGGAGTTGCAGGAGTAAAATGAAATCAATCAATCCAATGAGATTTAAGTGACAAGTAGGGCTGTGGCGGTCACGAAATGTTGTGAGCCAGTTATTGTCATGCAAAAGTCTGCAGGTCTCACGGTAATTGATAGTTAATTAACAAACAAGTTTAGTATCTCCAGGTCTCCAAGCATACAAGCCGCTGATGCGCGCCTTTGGAACGTCTACATTTTTAAAAGTCTAATAAATCCATTTAATACACACCATCACAATAAATCCATTATTTATTTTAGGTAGGCCTTAAAGATGATATGATTATGAAGAAAATGTATTTCAGAAGAACAGAATGAGTTGGTCTATGTATGTTATCTGGCTATGCGCCATAGGCTGTCATTTAGAAAACAAGATATGCTTATAATTCCCGTGCTATTATTTTACACAGTATTACATGATTTTATAGTAAGAAGAATATAATTTAACTTACAGTGCCTTCGGAAAGTATTCAGACCCCTTGACTTTTTCCACATTCTGTGGAATATCTTTTTTAATTTTTTTTTTTTTTTTTTTTTGCAGAAATGTCTAAAAAAACTGTTTTTGCATTGTCATTATGGAGTACTACGTGTAGATTGAAAAAAAAAAGAGAAATCCATTTTAGAATAAGGCTGTAACTTAACAAAATAAATCAAATAGAAATGATATTCTTCGTATTCCGCGCATATGAAGTGGCTATGTTGAGCGTAGAAGTGAATTTGAAACAGGTCCTATGCACTAGATTTAGAGTTATTTGGTCACTTTAGTTGTGAATGATACAAACCTTAGAATGTCTTAGCAACCAAAACATAGATGGGCTGCATGATAGGCTATTGATGATTTGAAAAGTTGCAAATAATGCTTGCACTCTGTTCCTTGCCTCAGACTGCACATGCTGTTCTGTCATCAAGTGATCATATTTTCACCCACCAGACTATTCTCAATTTAATCTAGTCTTTACTAATACAGTACCAGTCACAAAAGTTTAGACACACATACTCATTCCAGGGCTTTTCTTTATGTTTACTATTTTCTACATTGTAGAATAATAGTGAAGACATCAAAACTATGAAATAACACATATGGAATCATGTAGTAACCAAAAAAGTGTTTGAGATTCTTCAAAGTAGTCACCCTTTGCCTTGATGACAGCTTTGCACTCATTCTCTCAACCAGCTTCATGAGGTAGTCACCTGGAATGCATTTCAATTAACAGGTGTGCCTTATTAAAAGTTAATTTGTGGTATCTATCTCTTTCTTCCTTAATGCGTATGAGCTGTTAGATTCTGGGTTAAACTTGGAACATTGTTATACGAGAGACATGATACATCAGGAGTAATACTATAGTATCTGAGGAGTGATAGAGACTGGTTTTTACATCAGAAGTTAATGGTTATCTGTAGGACCCAGATGGCTTTGGAATGTGCTGGGTAGAGGGGAGGCAGTCACGGGAGTGCTATAGGTGATACAGGTGGAGAGCTTTGGATTAGGCATCAAGGGGATTGAAGTCAGGTCACCTTAAGGGAGGAGGAGCGGTTTATTACCCCATCACTTTGTCTTCCTGTCGAACCATAACAGATGTAAGGGTTGGAGAGAAGGAGGAGTGCATCTAAATTGGAGTAATATATATATATATATATATATACATACATACATACACACACTTGTGTTGGTGGAAACATGTTTTGTCTAATGCAGCTGTATTGATCATCTTGGAAGAATTAAACTTGGTTATGCTTTCATAGGTTCTAATTAAGAAACTCTACGAACACTAACAGAGTCAATCAGTTGTGTTGTGACATGTAAGGGTGGTATACAGAAGATAGGGCTATTTGATGAAAAGTCCATATTTATGCAAGAACAGCTCAAATAAGCAAAGAGAAATCATTACTTTAAATTTCAAGAACTTTGAAAGTTCATGAAGGTCAGTCAATGAGGAAAATTTCAAATTGATTAACACTTTTTTGGTTACTGCATGATTTCATCGTTTTGATGTCTTCACTATTATTCTACAATGTAGAAAATAGTAAAAATAAAGAGAAACCCTGGAATGAATAGGTGAGTAGGTGTCAAAACTTTTGACTGGTACTGTATGTAAAATGAGTTTAGATTTAGAATGGCCCCAAATTGCCAGGTACAGGGGCAGGGGAAAAAACATTTGCACTCTAATAGTGAATGTAGGCCGCTTTCCTGCTATGGCGGGCGGGTAGGCTACTCTGGATTTATGGTGGAGCATGTGCTTAATATGAGCAGCTGAAAATAGATATAGTAGCAGCTGGGAACCTCCTATTTTTAGTGGCAACCATCAAAACTCTGCTTTCACACGGGACTGCATATAGAAAAGTCTGGGCTCATAACACTTATTTCAGTCCACGCATCAACCACTATTTGAGGAGTATGCAGCCTCTCGCTGCGCAACAGGTAATATTCCACCCAAACTCTGTATGCCATGAGCTCTCCAACCCTGTGCCTTCATTTGGGAAACATGTTCAGGAACATAGATAGTAACATGTTTTCACACTAAACACATTTCTGTTGACAGCCCCTCTCTGCACGCTCGAGAAAGGAATGAGGGGAGATGGAAACGCAGTGGTGAGATATTCTGTAGCTAAAGTTAATGTGTCAGCCTTTTAATTATGTCCTATTAAAAATAAAAGCACTATTACTAGGCTATTCAAAATCAAATACAAATTCTCTATAAAGAGAAGGTTAAATCTGTAAGCTGCACAGCTCAATCTATGAACCAATAGCATCGTCTAGGCCGATACGTTCTCTCCCAGACTCATGGATAGAACGTTTGGAGTTTGGAATAAAGGTAACCAGTCCTTCCAGTATGCATAATAATACAGTCCACACTCAAAGGGGATTACTTGAATATGTTTAATTTTGTAGTATAGGCTAGCTAGACCAATTATATACCAAAGACAGCTTAAATCATTTCCTTTTAAAGGTTTTTGTGCCATGTGTAATATGCGATAGGCTATGTATTACAGAATGACACAACCATTATTTAAATTCATTATTTTTTTTGGGGGGGGGGGCTTGGGTTCATATAAAGGTTATGAGTCTACAGTCGAAGTCGGAAGTTTAAATACACTTAGATTGGAGTCATTAAAACTCGTTTTTCAACCACTCTACAAATTTCTTGTTAACAAACTATAGTTTTGGCAAGTCGGTTAGGACATTTACTTTGTGCATGACAAGTAATTTTTTCAACAATTGTTTACAGACAGATTATTTCACTTATAATTCACTGTATTATACTTCCGACTTCAACTGTACATAAGCTCTCATATGCGTACGGGGGTTTTGAAATAATCATCACCTCAGAAAGCGCTGTCAATTTTGTTGTGTTAGGCTTTGAAATGATATCCAGAATGACCATGTTTTCCAGTCAATTTGACCTGTTGTTGAACTTCTTCAAATTGATCATCACAGTGAGGTGAGTTTTAAAAGAATGATACTGTTTTGATGTGATTTTCCATTGATGTCAGAGTGGTTAGAGGAACAACAGAGCGCTGAGTACCAGGCCATTAGGACTTGATGGTCGTTAGTGAGTTGGGTGCTACCAACGCATGTCCAGAGTGCATAAGAGGAGATTACAATGACTCAACGGTCACATGGAATTTTACTGCCGTCATGACTCATGACTGCCGGTGTGGAGGCAATATGGTCACCGCAACAGCCCTAGTGACAAGTGGATTTTACACCCTTCAAACACAGATGGCTGAAAAAGACAGATCCTCAGGTGGGCGTATACAGTTGAAGTCAGAAGTTTACATACACCTTAGCCAAAACCAATTAAACTCAGCTTTCCACAATTCCTGACATTTAATCCTAGTAAAAATTCCCTGTCTTAGGTCAGTTACGATCACCACTTTATTTTAGGAATGTGAAATGTCAGAATAATAGTAGAGAGAATGATTTATTTCAGCTTTTATTTCTTTCATCACATTCCCAGTGGGTCAGAAGTTTACATACACTCAATTAGTATTTGGTAGCATTGCCTTTTGATTGTTTAACTTGGGTCAATTGTTTTGGGTAGCCTTCCACAAGCTTCCCAAAATAAGTTGGGTGAATTTTGGCCCATTCCTCCTGACAGAGCTGGTGTAACTTAGTCAGGTTTGTAGGCCTCCTTGCTCACACACACTTTTTCAGTTCTGCCCACAAATTTTCTATGGGATTGAGATCAGGGCTTTGTGATGACCACTCCAATACCTTGACTTTGTTGTCCTTAAGCCATTTTGTCACAACTTTGGAAGTATGCTTGGGGTCATTGTACATTTGGAAGACCCATCTGCGATCAAGCTTTAACTTCCTGACTGATGTCTTGAGATGTTGCTTCAATATATCCACATAATTTTCCTCCCTCATGATGCCATATATTTTGTGAAGTGCACCAGTCCCTCCTGCAGCAAAGCACCCCCACAACATGATGCTGCCACACCCGTGCTTCACGGTTGGGATGGTGTTCTTTGGCTTGCAAGCATCCCCTTTTTCCTCCAAACATAACAATGGTCATTATGGCCAAACAGTTCTATTTTTGTTTCATCAGACCAGAGGACATTTCTCCAAAAAGTACAATCTTTGTCGCCATGTGCAGTTGCAAACCGTAGTCTGGCTTTTTTTATGGTGGTTTTGGAGCAGTGGCTTCTTCCTTGCTGAGCGGCCGTTCAGGTTATGTCGAGATAGGACTCGTTTTACTGTGGATATAGATACCTTTGTACCTGTTTCATCCAGCATTTTCACAAGGTCCTTTGCTGTTGTTCTGGGATAGATTTGCACTTTTCGCACCTAAGTACGACGTTCATCTCTAGGAGACAGAGCCCAGAACCTCCTTCCTGAGCGGTATGATGGCTGCATTGTCCCATGGTGTTTATACTTGCATACTATTGTTTGTACTGATGAATGTGGTACCTTCAGGCGTTTGGAAATTGCTCCCAAGGATGAACCAGACTTGTGGAGGTCTACAATTTTTTTCCTGAGGTCTTGGCTGATTTCTTTTGATTTTCTCATGATGTTAAGCAAAGAGGCACGCACTGAGTTTGAAGGTAAGCCTTGAAATATATCCACAGGTTCACCTCCAATTGACTCAAATGATGTCAATTAGCCAATCAGAAGCTTCTAAAGCCATGACATCATTTTCTGGAATTTTCCAAGCTGTTTAAAGGCACAGTCAACTTAGTGAATGTAAACTTCTGACCCACTGGAATTGTGATACAGTGAATTATAAGTGAAATAATCTGTCTGTAAACAATTGTTGGACAAATTACTTGTGTCATGCACAAAGTAGATGTCCTAACCAACTTGCCAAAACTATAGTTTGTTAACAAGAAATCTGTGGAGTGGTTGAGTGTATTTAAACTTCCGACTTCAATTGTATATTATATATGTCACACAAACAATACATCAATCGAAATGGTTTCCCAATACCAAATATCTCACCATCCACGTACCCCAATATCCACACCAGCACACCAGTTTAGTATGTTTGGCTAAAACATGAATTCATACTATGTAGTATGCTAGTATGGGGTATTTGGACATAAAGTGTGGGTGTGGCTACATACCGGTGGCAGAGTGACTTGTCCCGTGACCTCCGGAGCCTGCATGCTGAGGGTGTCCTCCCCCAGGTCCTGCTCCCCCGAGCTGGGGTATGGAGGGGGCGGGTAGGGAGGGTACTCCTCCAGGTATGCTTCTGTGTGATGGGGGGGCGGGGGGTAGGGCTCTGGCTCTTCTTCCTCCAGCGACTGGGGCAGTGTGTGGCTGGAGGAGGAAGAGGGCTCTGGGATGGGCGAGCGGGAAGGCTGAGGCACTTGTGCGTCTTCCTCTGTCCCAGCGAGGGACGCTGCGGCGGCAAAAACTTGGGACGTACCAGTGCGGTCTGGGGCTCCAACGGCACTGGTGCCCTCCTTCCATGTTCCTCCACCTTCACCCTCGTAGGGAGACGCCACAACAGTCTCCATGGCGGCCAGTGTGGTCTTCTGGTAGAGCAGCTTCTGGATGTTGGGCCCCGCGGGGCCCTCAGGCTCTGTAATGGAGCTGCGCTTCTTGAGGGGCCGCGGGGCATGGTGCAGCCGGCGGCGCAGGGCCTCCAGGTCGGCGTCGCTAGGGTGCCGGTGGGGGTGCGAGATGAAGGGGAGGAGCTTGGTGGGGCTGAGGGGACGAGGGGCCCGCTCTGTCTCCTGGCCCCCCTGGTTCTCGGGGACCGGAGGCGCCAGACCGGGACCCCCCTGGTCCACTTCGAAATCGCCGGCCCCCGAATAGATGGAGTCCTGAAGGAGCGACTGCTGCCCCCCACTGCCTGGGATGACTGGCTTTCCATACACTATCAGAGAAGGAGTGAATGGTCAATGCGTGTGAATGGGATCAAGCAAGCTGCTTCATAGCAATAAAACAATCTAGCACGCTAACACAATCCCCATTACATCTTTTAAAAGAGTCTAAGGCTGTAAGTAGGGACATTTAAGGCAGGTATATTGCAAAACAATAGAAAATGCAGAATGATTTTAACAAATTACTCAGTTTAGTAACAGAGTAAAGATCCAGGAGTCACAGGAGTAGCCAAGACACTACAGTAGCCCATGGCGCCTTCTCTCACCTCTGGGCTGCGTGCGTGTCAGAGTGCCCCCGCCTGTCCTGGGCTGTTGGGTGTACATGGAGTAGATGGAGGAGGCCGCCACCGTCTGTGGCTTCTGGAGGACAGGCACTGCCACTGTGGACTCTGGAGGATCGGGGGTGAAGGGGCGCACCGTGGCCGCCGGAGGAGCCTCCTGCTTGGGGGGCAGAGGCAGGGTGTGGCTGTGGATGGGGATGGGCGGAGGTGCACACAAATGGAGGGAGGCAGACGGTTTTGCCTTGCCCGGGAAGGTGCCCGTGCTGTAGGGCGGTTTGCCGAAGGTCGGGGGCTTGGTAGGGATAGGAGGTGGCACCTTGCCGAGAGCCTTACCACCAGCCTATTGAGACAAGACCGTAACATACATAATATGATGAAAATGAAATGCATAGTAATATAACTGCAACAAAATGTCAGTTAACAGCTGGTTTTATCCAATGCAACTGACAGTTCACACACATATCCAGTATTAAATATGTGGGCCATGAAGGAATCAAATCTCCAACTAAAAAACAATGCAACCCTGTATATCAAAAATACATTGAAGCTGCTTCATTGACTAATCAGTTATTTTTGGAAAAAGCTAAACAATGGAGAGTGGAATAATCTATATCTCTCTGTCCACATTCTCTGTGGGTCTGTGATCATTTCTAGCAAGAAAGGAAGTTCGGTAGGGAGAAACATAGCAAGGGAGCATACTTTAAGTATACTGCATGACCCTCGAGCCTCTGTGGATACTGTATGGGCTCCCGAGTGGCGCAGCGGTCTAAGGCACTGCATCTCAGTGCAAGAGGCATCACTACAGTCCCTGGTTCCAGGCTGTATCCAGGCTGTATCACATCCGGCCGTGATTGGGAGTCCAATAGGGTGGCGCACAACTGACCCAACGTTGTCTGGGGTTTGGCCATCATTGTAAATAAGAATTTGTTCTTAACTGACTTGCCTAGTTATATATAAAATAAAATGAAAGGTTCCTAAAATGCTTCTGAAAATCAGTGCAGTACCTGGGCATCCCTCAAGAGGTCCTCGCTGCTCTGATAGTTCCGTGAGGCGACGGGAGGCGGGGTGTCAAACATAGAAATGTGACGCCCCTTTTGGTCCTTGAGGGTCTCAGCATCTCCTGCAACTACAGAGGAAACCACATCAGAACATTATCTGAACCATATGACATTTACATGATCAAAACCATATAACATCCATGTCATATTAGAACATTATCCAAACCATATGACATCCACATAAGAACGTTAACCGAACATTACCAAGATGGTCCGAATCATAAACACATCAAAATCAGTGTAACCTGGAGCCAGTCTTTATTTTGAATATATTCCCAGCATCAGTTTAATAAAACACTATGCTATATCTCAGGGGGTGACCTGACATTCATTTCGAAATAATATGGCCTAAGGAAGAATTCCCTTCTTTAATTCAAAATTGCCCATTCTTTTCTATCAGGATTCATGCAGTGGAACTGACCCCAACCCTGGTTCCTAGCCAAGTCGAAAGAAGATACCTGAGCCCTGTGAGGAGAGGCTGGACATGCGAGGCAGAGTAGAGGACATGCCATGATGACTGCCGCTGGACTCCGCACTGGAGCTGGACCAGTCGGACAGCTTGGACATCTTGGATGACTGGAAACCTGTCAGAGCGTGGAGAAGTGTTAACACATGGAAAGAGCACATGAATTGCAAAAGGCAAATAGATGTACACAATCTACTACTGCACAGTTACACACATCCACAGTAACACACGGCCAACGCATTCACTTGCACAAACACAAGTGTGCGCACACACACACACACACAATCGCAATTGAACACACACACACAAAGTAAAATGATCCATAACGAAACAACATTTTTACCTGAGTAGGGTTTAAGCGGTCTAGGAGGGGCCTTCATGGAGGAGTCTGGCATTGGTAAGGTGGTGGTGCCGTCGGGGTAGGCAGGCTTGATCAGGAGCTCCTGTCGGCTGGGCACCGGAAGCCCTGGGGCCGCGGTGGAGGACAGGATGTAAGGGCCCACGGCCGCCACCCTGGAGGGGCCACATGGCTGCAGGGCCTGGCTCTTTGTGGGGACCTGGAGAATGTTTGGGTAACACTTTATCTAAAGTTATCAGGTATGATGCTATATTAGTATGAGCCTTAATAATATCTTATTATGAGTCTTATAATATGTAATGTCACGCTATGTAGGCCAGGGATGGGTGGCCCGCGGTTTTGTAGGCCCGCGGATCATTTTCCATTAAAAAAAATATTAATAATAATAATAATAATAACAAAACCAAGTTTTTAGGAACTCAGTCAGGGTCTCAACTTACTGCTGAGAGGTATTTTTTTTTATTCTCTCTGCTGTCAAGGGGGCTGCTAAAACTTTTTACTTGCATGGTGGGGGGGGGGCAACAAAATGTCACAAGTGCCCCCAAAAGTATGGATTTGGGTACTCAGACACTTCAGCCACTGTGGACCCTCGTGATAAATTCAGATTTTCTGTGGCCCCCACCCCCATCAAAGTTGCCAATCCCTGATGTAGGGACACAGGAGTAAAAGATTACTCCTGCACACATCACATTGATCTCATGGACTGTTCTGTCTAGGAATTGGTGATACATTTCCCTGGCCCCACTCCTCAGCTTAGTTCCAATAAATGTGGGGCTGATGGGGTCTGATGAACACTGCCTTAAGGGAACAATAAAGCTTTTTAACTTTGAACCTCGTCTTGACTCACAGGCAGGTTCTCCTTCTGCTGCAGCGCTGCCTTCTTCTTCCACAGGCGTTCACGGAGTTCGGCCACTCGCTTGTCCATGGTGGCCACCTCCAGGTTGCGCTTGCTCAGGCTCTCACGCTGCTGTTGCAGCTTGGCATTCTGGTCCTGGTTCAGCTTATTCCTCAGCTTAAAATCGGGAGGAGAAGTGAGAAAGAGCTAGAGTCAGCTTCGTGTGTGTATAGAGCTTTTCCCACTACTGAGCCGAACTAAGCCGAGGCAAACCAAGCTCTACTGAGTTCTAAGAAAAGCTCTAAGAAAACGTCAGACACAGCAGTTTTATTCTGGGATATACACTATATATACAAAAGTATGTGGACACCCGTTCAAATGAGTGGATCCGGCTATTTCAGCCACACCCGTTGCTGACAGGTGTATAAAACCGAGCACACAGCCATGCAATCTCCATAGACAAACATTGGCAGTAGAATAGCCTTACTGAAGAGCTCAGTGACTTTCAACGTGGCATCGCAATAGGATGCCACCTTTCCAAAAAGTGATTTTGTCAAATTTCTGCACTGCTAGAGCTGCCCTGGTCAACTGTAAGGTGCTGTTACTGCAAAGTGGAAACGTCTAGGAGCAACAACGGCTCAGCTTCGAAGTGGTAGGCCACACAAGCTCACAGAACGGGACCACCGAGTGCTGAAGCGCGTAGTGCGTAAAAATCAACCGTCCTTGGTTGCAACACTCACTACCAAGTTCCAAACTTCCTCTGGAAGCAACGTCAGCACAAGAACTGCTCGTTAGGAGCTTCAAGAAATAGGTTTCCATGGCCAAGCAGTCGCACACAAGCTTAAGATCACCATACGCAATGCCAAGCGTCGGCTGGAGTAGTATAAAGCTCGCTGCCATTGGTATCTGGAGCAGTGGAAACGCATTCTCTGGAGTGATGAATCACGCTTCACCATCTGGCAGTCCGATCAACGAATCTGGGTTTGGCAGATGCCAGGAGAACGCTACCTGCCCGAATGCATAGTGCCAACTGTAAAGTTTGGTGGAGGAGGAATAATGGTCTGGGGCTCTTTTTCATGGTTTGGGCTAGGCCCCTTAGTTCCAGTGAAGGGAAATCTTAACGCTACAGCATACAATGACATTCTAGACGATTCTGTGCTTCCAACTTTGTGGCAACAGTTTGGGGAAGGCCCTTTCCTGTTTCAGCATGACAAATCCCCCATGAACAATGCAAGGACCATACAGAAATGGTTTGTCGAGATTGGTGTGGAAGAACTTGACTGGCCTGCACAGAGCCCTGACCTCAACTCCATCGAACACCTTTGGGAATTGGAATGTCGACTGCGAGCCAGGCCTAATCGCCCAACATCAGTGCCTGACCTCACTAATGTTGAATCAGTGCCTGAACTCTTGTGGCTGAATGGAAGCAAGTCCCCACAGCAATCTTCCAACATCTAGTGGAAAGCCTTCACAGAAGAGTGGAGGCTGTTATAGCAGCAAAGGGGGGGGACCAACTCCATATTAATGACCATGATTTTGGAATGAGATGTTCGACATGCAGGTGTCCACATACTTTTGGTCATATAGTGTATGTTTGTTGTCCCGCTGTGTTCATGATGTTATTTTGCAGAGTCTACCTGTAAATGCTGCAAAATTAAACTTCTGTGGAAGCAGACAAATCTGATCTTTTCTTACCTGCAGCTCCTTGTAAAGACGCTCCAGCTCGCCGGCGGAGCTCGGGCCGTCACGAGAGGACTCCATCTTGACGCTTTTCAGGGTCTCCAGCTGCCTGCTCAGCTCCTCCACTCTGGAGACGGCCACCAGGAGCTCGCGCTGCTTACTCTGAAACAGCCCGTTCATCTGCTCTATCTCCTCCACTATACGGCCAGGCACACACACGCGCAAATCAACAAACACATGCAAGCACGCACACACACACACGATTGTTAGTCAAATTTGAAAAGTAACATTTAGAGAGTGCTAATGATGTGTTAGTTCAAACCAAAATCGAAATGTTCCGTTAACGTCAAGATTTTATCTTAAACCTAAACATGTTCTGTGAACATCTGGTATGGCAGATTTTGTTTTTAATTATTGAGAAATGTTTTAGCTAACATTCCCCCTAATTGCACCTTCGGGTTCAATAGTTTTTTGATGTCCAAAGAAATAACCTTAATACACAACGTTCCCATAACTGTCAGGTGTACATTCTCAGAATACACAGAAAACTGGACAAAATAATATTTTGGAAACTAAAACCTGGAATCTCCTTTTGAACCAAAAGTAGTTCGCTGGGTGTACGATGTAGGCCTAAGCCAACCAGCTAAAACAGTGGCATTTCGTGCGAAGCAATGTCGAGTGTGTCAAGTTGGGGAAAAAAACATGCTACCCAGAAAGCCCTACTCAGCTCCTTCCCCAAACCCCTCTTCATCGATTGTCCTCGACTCCTCCCGCTCCCCTTGGCACTGACCCAGTTTGCTGTTGCTTTGGCGTTTCTGCTCCACTTGACCCTTGAGGGCCCGCACCCGCCGCAGCTTGGTCTCCTGGTTCTCGGCGTTCTCACGGAGCTGACGTAGTCTCTCCTGCTCTGACGCCTGCTGCTGCCGCTGCTCTTGCAGCCTCAGGTAGAGCAGACGCTGCTCCTAGCCGACCAAACAAGAAAACACTTTCAAGTTCAGATTAAAGTTTTTAATAATACCCACAGTGTATTAAAGTAGTCAAAGTAGTAGTATTTGGTTCCATATCC
Organism: Salvelinus alpinus; assembly: GCF_045679555.1. Lineage (NCBI taxonomy): Eukaryota > Metazoa > Chordata > Actinopteri > Salmoniformes > Salmonidae > Salvelinus > Salvelinus alpinus. The sequence goes on from NC_092087.1 coordinate 64,075,448, forward strand.
CTGGCACACAATGACTACATCATGTTTGTGACTATATACAAACTCTGCATTTGCAGTTTATTTTTTGGATGTCTTTTGTATCATGTCTTGCCCAATAGTATCTAAATACTGAATAATGTATTGTCATTTTGGAGTCACTTTTAGTGCATGTGAGAATAGAAGATGTTTCTGAACACTTATACATTCATATGGAGAAGCACAAAGATGATACATACCCCCCTCGCTCTGGATAAGAGCGTCAGCTTAATGACTCAAATGTACAATGCTAACCTTCACTGTTACCGGTAATGGCGAGAGGTTAGCATTCTCTATTGTAGCCTTTGTAAACTTCTAACTCGGTGTAGGAGGTCACACAGACCTTCCCATGTCTTTAAAGAAAAAGACTTGCCTTTATTAATAGAGCTTAATAAAGAGAAGGCAGAGTGTGAAGAAGAACTGTCCAGGAAGAAACCTTGAGAGGAACCAGACGCTAGAGCGGGCCTATTCAACTGGAAGCCTATGTCAAGCTAATAAGCATTGGTAAGAAAGGGAAAGAAACAACTTTTTTTATTGGACATTGTCTCATCTAGAGCCCTGCCATACAGACCTATCTGCCTCACGCTGGCCTCGGCATGAGACAAGGTGAAGAATTACATGTTACGAGTCAATGGGCTTGTTTGACATCGACTGCACTGATCTACAAATCCCCTTGATTCATAAATAACTACTGAATATTATTTATAGCCAAGTCACAATTTACCCACAATGTATCATACTCTCCAACATGGCCAATGTCTTGCCCTACCTTTGAGGCCAGGAGCTGCTGCTGCGAATTGATCTGCTGCTGTTGCCGTGACGCCATCTCCTGCAGCTCCGAGAGGGTGATGTCCATGCGAGGCGGTGCCACCTGGGGGGTCAATAATGACAAAGAACGTGTCACACCACACCATTAAACCATCGGCTTCCACCTTCCTTCATTTTTAAGGTAGTACAATTTTTTTCCACTCACCCCATTTTCCATGCATCGGTCCACAGGGACCATGACCATGTTCCTTTTGGCTGAGTGATCGGAAACCCTTGATCCGCCTATACAAGACAAAATACAGCGGTCTTGTGAGTGTGTGTGTGTGTGTTTGTATCTAACTGTTGGAGAGGGACATGCATTTGCTTCACAACTGATCATGGGAAGCATAAAGCGGTGAGAAGCTAATTGCTATTTGGGGAATATTCCACATCCGGAGGAATCACTGTTAAAAGGGAGCTCCAATTTGTTTGTGTACTACAGTCTGTTTATGATCAAAGACGGAACAAACATGACCCGGAAAACCGACACAAGACCCGAGCACGGCACCATGAATAGGGGTCATACTCTGAAGATACGGGATGAAAAGGACAAGCATGAGTTGTAGAACTGCTCATTATGTAATAACTGGTGGAGCAGCCAAAGAACCAAGCCTCGTCCACACAGTTGCTCTTCCCGTGCCAGTGTCTGACGGTTACGCAATGCTGTTTTGCGAACAGCTTATATGGGTAACCAAAAAAGGCCGAACAACAAGGCTGATCCCTTTAATAAACTCTTTGGGGGGCCACAACTCAGGCTTATTAGTTTATACAACCCAAATCCTACACCTTATATGGTAATAACAGCACAAGCAAAACAGGGAGCCGAGCCAGACTGGTTGTAATTGACTACAATCGTGTCCCGAGAACAAATTATAAAGCCTTTGTGCTGTGATATCCCTTGCACTGCTCTGTTGCGTAATACGGCTTAGTCCTGCGTAGGGGGCCCGTCATTCCAAGCAACTAGAAACCCAAACTCATGGACCTACACAAAGGTTCTCAAATGAACAGAGAGCCTTGGGTTAAGAAAGAAAGGGCTTTCTGTTGTTTTCAAGTAACATAAAGGACTAAGTTATGAGGGGGCATCACATAGTGGTACCATTGAAAATAACATGACCATGGCTAATCGTCTCATGAAAACGCAACACAGATATTCACAGAAAAAATAACAAGCACAAAACCTAAATCACAGCAATGAAAGTAAAGTGTACTGTTCCCTATGGGCTCACTTTAACCATGAAAATGGGCGTGTTCATGACACCAATTCTGTTGCAAAGCGGTTCTTAAATGGAAGCAAACGGAACAAAAACGGGGAGGGACCTACCTGAATTTGTCCAATAAAAATATGTTTTTACTCTGTTTGCTTCCGTATGGTTCTTAAATGGTATCCATAATGAATACACCCCAGCTGAGAGGGCGGTTAACGGTTAGCATGCTACCTAAGACTACAAGGTGCAGTTGTTAAAAAGGTGCTTCCACATGTGGAAGCTAGGTGAATTGCAACAGCACTAAGCTGTATTCAAAACAAATATCCCCCCTCCCCCGTAACATGGTGGAGACTCGCGCTTGAGCCTTTTACTTTCGGTCGTGGTCCACCAGCTTCAAACTGCTGTAAAAACTAGATTTTTTGTTATGAAATTTATTTTTTGTTATGAAATGGATGGTACAGTGATTCCCTACACTATTCAGTGCTTGTTTTCTCACATAAACTGAAATTGAGTGAACAGTGTAGAACTTTAGCACCCAGGAAATGACAGAGCAATTTCTACATTGGCCGCTTGACCTGATTTCCCCTAAACACAGCCACAAAATCAAAACAGCTTTCCCATTTTGTCAACAGATGCCACCCTGTCAGGAGAAATCAATAAGCGAATATCACAGTTAGGGTTGCAAAGGGTCGGAAACCTTCCGGTAAATTTTGGCAATTTTGCTTAAATTCATCAAAAAGCTTGCTTATAACAGTGAACCTTTTTTGTGGGATACACATAAGGCAATTCTAGGTCTTGTGGCATATTTTGGTTTGTGGCATATTTTGGTTAAACTATCCCCAAGTCAATGGAATTGCAACCCTCTGCATGCACAGTGCACTCTTCAATCAAATGTACAGCTGATTCTCAAGATCTTGCACACTAATGAGATGCTATTGAGCCCGCACTACTACACTGTCTGAGCCAAGGAATACTTGCTTTCTGGTAAGTTTTGATTACAATACTGGGTAGGGTGAATATATTTTGACATACATGATTTTTTGTTAACTAGTAAATAGTTGCCTACAGCAAAGAGTGTTTAAATCATTTCTAACATGTTAACAATTTCTGCTAGTTAGTTTTTGCTACCATGTGGGTTTTAACTGAGGAGTATTAATTCACCTTTTTCCATAAATGTTTAATTTTAAAACATTTATCTTACAAAGGAGTTGTTTAATCTAACTGCTTAACTACATATCTGTACATGGAATTCTATTTGTTGTTTTTTTTACAATTCTTTTCTAATCTTTCCCAGAAAATTCCACGGGCACTATCTGATGTGTGGAGACATTTCACTGCAGCTAATGTAGAAGGAAAAGCAGTGTACTGTGCCAAATCATATGTGAAGAATGCAACAAAGATGCAGAATCATCTGGCCAAGTGCATAAAGTTCCCTCAGCGCTCACAAAAAGCAACCTCTGACAAAAGTCCCTCTACTTCTATTCGAGGTGAAAATGATGAATCAGACACCTTCTCGATATAAAAAGTTTTTAAGACTAAATGGAGGAACGTAGTCAGAGAAATGCTGTTTATGCAACTGGTTCACCTCTGATGCTCACAGGCAATGTGTATTGGAAGAGATTTCTGAATGTTCTTCGCCCAGCATACACCCCTCCAACCAGACATGCTTTATCTACTCATTTGCTGGATGCAGAGTTCAACAGAGTTCAAGTGAAGGTCAAGCAATTCATAGAGAAAGCAGACTGTATTGCAATCATCTCTGATGGGTGGTTGAATGTTCGTGGGCAAGGAATAATGAACTACATAATCTCCACCCCTCAACCAGTATTCTACAAGAGCACAGACACAACAGACACACCAGTCTCTACATTGCAGATGAGCTGAGGGCAGTCATCAATGACCTTGGACCACAGAAGGTATTTGCACTGGTGACAGACAATGCTGCCAACATGAAGGCTGCTTGTTCTAAAGTGGAGGAGTCCTACCCTCACATTACACCCATTGGCTGTGCTGCTCACTCATTGAATCTGCTCCTCAAGGACATCATGGCACTGAAAACAATGGATATACTCTACAAGAGAGCCAATGAAATGGTTAGGTATGTGAAGGGTCATCATATATCATAAAAATCTATATATATATATATCATATAGCAGCAATCTACCTCACCAAGCAAAGTGAGAAGAATAAGAGCACCACATTGAAGCTGCCCAGCAACACCCATTGGGGTGGTGTTGTCATCATGTTTGACAGTCTCTTGGAGGGGAAGGAGTTTTTCCAAGAAATGGCCATATCACAGTCTGCCGATATGTACAGCCCCATCAAGAGGATCCTCCTGGATTATGTATTTTGGGAGAGAGTGGTAAGCAGCCTGAAACTCCTGAAACCTATAGCAATTGCACAGATTGAGGGAGACAATGCCATCCTGTCTGATGTTCAGACTCTGCTTGCAGATGTAAGAGAAGAAATCCGTGCTACCCTGCCCACTTCACTGTTGCTCCAAGCAGAGGAAACTGCAGTTCTGAAATACATTAAAAAGCGTGAAGCATTCTGCCTGAAGCCCATACACGTTGCAGCGTACATGTTGGACCCCAAGTATGCTTGCAAGAGCATCCTGTCTGGTGCAGAGATCAACAAGGCCTATGGTGTCATCACTACCGTGTCTCGCCACCTTGGCCTGGATGAGGGCAAGGTTATTGGCAGTCTGGCGAAGTACACTTCCAAGAAAGGGCTTTGGGATGGAGATGCAATATGGCAGTCGTGCCAACATATCTCATCAGCCACCTGGAGGAAGGGACTTTGTAGATCTGAGACTCTTTCCCCTGTTGCCTCCATCATCCTCCAAATCCCACCAACATCAGCCGCCTCAGAGCGCAACTGGTCCTTGTTTGAGAACACACACACCAAAGCACGCAACAGGCTGACCAATACAAGGGTTGAAAAATTGGTGGCCATCCGGGCAAATTTGAGGCTTTTTGAGCCTGACAACGAGCCATCCACAACAAGGTTGGAACGTGACAGTGAAGATGAGGCCTCAGTGTCTGATGTTCAAGAGGCGGACATTGAGGAGGTCCAGGGAGAAGACATGGAAGCCTGAGAGGAAGACAACCAAAACATACAGATGTATGTTGAAAACATTATGGGAGATGTGATGGATCATTGGGGATCATTCAATATTCCCTTTCTTTTGTTGTTCAGTGAAATTATTCCATGTGAAGAGTCTACTCATTTAATTAAAGTTCAATTCGTAACTAAATTGTTTTTTTTATTTCTATTGGAAGGATTGAATCATTTGCAATTATGTCTACTTATGATAAGGTAAAAGGTTTATGTTTCTGTCTCCATATGATATGGTAAATATATCCAATGCAAAAAAACATCTACATTTAAATGGTATTAGTATTAAATTGCATATATTTCCATTAATTCCCATATATTCCCATTAATTCCCACAGAAAGTTTCCACCTCTGAATATTCCCCAAAATGTGCAACCCTAATCACAGCCAATCACAACACTGGCGGGTCAGTAATACTGCGAAACACTATCATTACACTATTACTGCAGATATATTATGGACATATTCTGAAATTACAATGCAAAAATAAAATACAAATCCTATGTGCAGCACCTTTAAAGTGTGTTAAAGTGTTCTATATTCTACATCATATGGGGGTGTGTTCAAAAACTGGATTGTGTTTTTACAACCAACAACCACAACGGATGCTGTGACAATAGTGCCACTGGGTTATGGTAAAATATACAAAATATAGAAGAAAACGCAAAAGTAGCAAACAAAGGATTAAGGATGGCTGAAAAGTAAATGCCTGGCAGAAAGATTTAAGTCTTAGTATGTGTGGGCCATGTGGCACACAGGGTGGCATGGCATTGCTTAGGTTCGTCACAGACAGTGCCCGTGGCATATCATCATCACACACACAGGCTGCATCATGAATAGCATTCTATTCCTTATAGTGCACTACATTGGCCAGGGCGCATAGGCCACTTTTCATAGGCCTGAGAGAATGCAGGCAAGACATAAAATGAGAGTGTACCCTGTTAAATAACTATGTTCCCAGCAGCCGCAAGACATCACAGAGATTTTAATTACCTCAGCAATGTTTGGAATGCTTGGCATTGTGCCATGGTCAAAACCGCATGCCTCACCAAATAACAGGAAGATCTACAATCTTATCACACATTTATTCTTGATCATTTTGAGTTTTTACTTCACGTGTGACATAGTTCAAATCCAATTGTGGCCATGTAGCAACTCTAATATGGTAACAATTGTATTGAAATTCATCATCCCAACAATGGGGACAATGAAATGTGTCTGCCAGTTAGAATAAGTATGAACTTTGGCTCAACTGTAACGGAACATAGGACGAATAGAACATTGTGTACACCACACACATAACAGCCAGTAAACACACCTGCCTACCCAGGCTTCCCCATTTTTCAGGCTACACTTGACACATTCAGTTAACACACTATTTACCATCCAGGGTACTGGTGGGGGATGGGCATTGATAAATGTGTGTTTGTGGCTCTCACCTGACTCTCTGCAGGGTGCCCGTTCGTGGCGCAGGAGGAAGCGAACCTCCCCCCTCTGCTGTCCCCAACGCTGGAGCACGTCCAGCATTCGCTCTCCGTCACTAATGGCACGCTCTGGTGTGACAAAGAAAGATGCCTGAGTGAGCGGTTCTTGAGTCCAAGGCACGGTTCCATTTTGGTCCCTTGCCTCTTACCCCAACCTTTACCCTTCAGGTGTTCACATCTGACGGGATAGTGGTACTGCTTTCACCTATTACGTCACTTTTAAGATTAGTGAACACCGAAGCTGTAGGGGCTAGGGAGTGAAATGGAACAGTTGTTTTTTTTGGTTCCTCCTACCCACCACTGAAAACTTTGGCCTTCGATTGGTTTCATTCAGTTCAACACTTTGATGAGTGCAGCCCTCCATAACATAAACCTAGAGTAAACAATGCCGTTAAAAGTTAACCAGGAAGTGTCCTGGCTGGTCTGGCAGTAATACCACAGTCTCACACATGACTACAGTGAAGGGCCCGTGCCCTTCTAGCACACCTCTCCTACTTACTTTACTGTCTCTTTTTACTGTCCAATAAACTTCATCCTTAAGTAGTTTGCACTTTACGTCAAGTTTAAAAGGTATACAATTGAGAAGACCGAGTGAGAACCGTTCTGAAACTCACCTGAGCCTCGCCACATTTCAGCTAGGTAGCATTCTCCCTCTCCGGGCTCCTTGCACAGCTCCACCACATCACGACACAGGGTTTCCGGGGTAACGGGCACCTCTGTGAAATGCTGGTCGTTGTTGCTGAGGTACACGGTGAGGAACATCTAAGACACAGACAGTGAAAAATAGACAATTAGAACAGTGTTACTAGACATTGGTGCTGTGTACAATATGATAGAATGAGAAACCCTGTTATAGAACATCTGGGTCCAACCCCAGACAAAGACTGAGCCAATACAGAAAAATCCATCGCAGTGGGGCACTTGCAAAAATAGTGAGAACAGAATAAGTAGCACATTAGGTACCTGTTCTATTCGAAAACAAACAGATGGTCAATGTCTATTTTGGTTCCAAAAATCTTACAGGGGGTCATTTGTCAGTGTGGACTTTTTTCTAATAGGGTCAATTCCACGGTAACGGAATTGTGCTGAGACTCATATTTTTTACTTAAAATGTATGCCAAACAAAAAACATTGATTTAAAAGTTTACAAACCATACAACTCTATGCACAAGGACTACTTTCAACAATTTACAATGAACATAAAAAAAAATACATTTACTGAAAGAATTGGTGCAGATGCAAAGTTTGGTAACAGAATTTCAGTTAAATCTCCCTCAGTTGATGTGACCACATTTCCAAACACTTAAAGAATCTGCACCGAATTAAGATTCAGAGATGTCTGCAGAAAGAATGGGGTGTCAGCTATGACATAGCACCTTGAGTTTGAAAAAAATCTATTTTGGTTATTGATCTACAGTAAGTGAAGTGGATTTACACCCGGTAACAGAATTGAGGCAACAGAATTTCATCATGGGTTCTTGATCTATACTACACAGAAATGCATAATTTTGGATATGAATGTCATTCATCCTAAATACGTATACGAAGGTGCAATATCCTCGTTTGCATATGGAGGTATTATTCTACACACTGGCTATTATTTTATTGAGCTCCACCACCAAACAAGACCAAATGTGGTTGGTCCGCAACAAATCTGAACCAATCAAAGACGTCTATTTTTCACACGTTTGGACATCAAAGTACAGCACAGTAGAGATATGTAGAGTACAGTATCACACAGAACAGTAAATATAGTTCAGTAGAGTATAGTACATTATAGTGTAATGTACCTTACTCTACTGAACTATATTCTACTTTTACTTACTGTACTATGCTGAATTATTCTCTACTTTTGTTTACTGTACCGTGGTGTCCAAATTTATGAAACATAGGTGTCGGTACCAAATCTGAACATCTATGTTTGGTCCGGTCCAGACGTCTGTGGAAGTTGAAATGAAGGCTGGTCCGGACCAAGAAATGACGTCTGTGAACGTTGAAATCAAGGCCAGGGCGGACTGACCAAATAAATAATTTAAAGAGAGGGGGGCTCATGGGTAGGTGTCAGTAAGAGCCGGGAGAGGTTACGTTAATTAGAGATAGAGAATAGAGAGAAGAGAGGTTGTCCCGACTTTTCACCCTCTTTCTCTGACAACCAGACGACAGAAGGAGAAAGGAAAACATTTATCAAATGAACATAATAGTACGCCAGCAAAAGGGAGAACAGTAGCAACTGTTGTTTGTGACTACTATGATTTCCCATTGTAGTTACCAATTTTTCTGAAATTATGTTACCGATTTGGTAACAGAATTGAGTTTCATTCCCTTAATAATTCATGAAACAAAATTGATATCAGTAAAAACACTAATTAACTATATAAAAAACAAAGCCTATGATTTCTTAATCTGTCCCTGCTCATGAGGGAGAGAAATTAGAAAATATCTTAAAGACATGTGGGTTTTTGGTAACGGGATTTTAAAGCACATGGCAATGTTTCTTAAATTTACAGAAGACAGAAAAGGTTATCCTAAACTACACTGAACAAAAATAAACACAACATGTAAAGTGTTGGTCCCATGTTTCATGAGCAGAAATAAAAGATCCCATAAATGTAACATATGCACAAAAATATGTTGTCCTCTCAAATTGTGTGTACAAATTTGTTTACATTCCTGTTAGTGAGCATTTCTCATTTGCCAATATAATCCATCCACCTGACAGGTATGGCATATCAACAAGCTGATTAAACAGCATAATCATTATTAAACAACAGGTATTTCTGTCTGTAATAAAGCCTATGCCCTCCCAGGCCCACCCATGGCTGTGCCCCTGCCCAGTCATGTGAAATCCATAGATTAGGGCCTAAGAAATGTATTTCAATTGACTGATTTCCTTTTATGAACTGTAACTCAGAAAATCATTCAAATTGTTGCCTGTTGCATTTATATTTTTGTGTTGATATCAGTTGGCAGGGGTCTAATTCAACATTATTGTGTTTTGATGCATTTCTAATACCTTTTAAGACTTTCTGGTGGATGTTTTCTAAGATCCCTTTTCCATCTGTTTGACAATTAGTTTATTCCTAATTTTGAGAATGGAAAATGGTTGAAACGCATATATGCCTTAATTTCTCAAAAATAGACTCGTGGCTTTCATTTGTCTCCCAATTTGACATGGTCCTATGAACTTCACATGTTGTGCTTATGGGTCCTTTAACTTAGAAATTACCACAGGGAATTCCACGAATAATAATGGCGTTGCTTCAACATCTGGAGTGAGCCAGCCCAAAGACAGAATGGGGACAGTCTGGGAACTACTCCAGAACCCCCTCTGGAATTATAAAGGGGCGAATGCAGTTCTGAACATTTTTTCAAAGAAAAAAACTGGGTCTCAAATTCCAATAGAGCCCAGCTCCAATCTCTGAAAATGAAAACATGATGAAGAGGCAACACTATCAAGGACACTGGTCCTCGAGAAAAGGGGGCAGGCTCTGTGAATTTGACCTTTCACAAGATTCTACATAGGTCAATGGTTTCATTTCAAATGCGCAAACGCTGCAGCCAGCCACTGTGACAACTGTATATGGGGGACAATAAAGGGTTATAGAGCCAAGTGCAAGTCAGCAATTTCTTCGCACCATAAATAGCAGGCCAAGCCAAACACACTCCGCTGCCCAAAGGTATAGAGGATGCAAGAAGCGATCATTGACTTGCTTCGTAGTGGTGGACTGGCATGGGGCCTGAAAGGTCTATACCACTGAGGTAACAGATGGGCTTTAGACTGAAGATGCATCACAAAAGGGCACCCTTTTCCCTAGTGCATTACTTTTGACCAGGGCCCATGAGGTGCCATTTGGGACACATCCTGAGAGTAACATGGAAGCTGTCCTGTAGACTCTGCCACCACTGCAGCACTACGTTCCCACTAACAACCTACAGAACCTACCATTCCGGAAGCCTCTGCCTAAAACCAGTTATAATTTGGAGATAATCCATATAAAATCAGGAGACTTAGAATTTACTAAGCTATCGATCTGATTGGTTTTCAAATTCTTTGTCAAACTGAGCTGGCTACCAATTTCCTGAAATTTGTCAAAGGTGTTCAAGCCTGAACCCATTCATGATAAATCTATGATGTCAAGCACAGTTGGATTATGGAGAGAAACATAATTATGTCGAGGCAACAGTATAACATAATAAAGCCTTCCACATCCGCCACAAACATCTGGCATTTAACAGAAGTGGCTGAGAGACACGTAACAATGCTAAACCACTCGTAATGCCGACTGATCCTACATTTGTGAAACCGTGGCACAAGCTTGCCAGCTGACACTCCACGCACCAATTCAAGTATCCGGTTTGAAGCAGCTGTGCACTAAAGGTTTAAAAATAGGCTTTTTTTTGTCCTCTTAAAATATGCTCTCAATCTGGGCACTGGATCTGACTACAGCTGGGGATATGACTGACTGCCTTTCTGTCCTAGTCACGCTACGAGTACAAGAAATCCACAGACTGGCAATTAGAGTTTGGATAACATCATGGCCATGTGCCCTTTTAAAAGGTAGACTCCGCCATATGACATCATCATGCAAAGCCAGGCGACTTCCTGTTTTCAGAAAAAAGATAATTAACATCCGCAAAGACTACTACTTCCCAACTTTCGGCCTCCCTTCAGACATGCACACATTGGGGAGTGGCAAATAGAGGCTATTTCTGAGTTTGTTGTTGTTGGTTTCTTTAAAAACAGGAAGTCACCCCACTTTGCATGACAATGTAATTTTTCTAAGTCTACCTACAACACTTTAAATGCATTTCTCTCCTAAAACTTATGGTGAGGAAGGAACTTCAGAATGAATAAATGTTTACCTATTTTTGCATACAATTCCAGGGGTAAGGTAAACTATTTGCCATTTCACCATTGCCATTTTTTATTTGTTTTATTCAATGTTCTGGTGACACCTGTATACCTCTCTGAACAGCTGACTTTTCCAGTTTCTCTGAAGGGTCTGTCTTTAAAGAGCCGTGTTCAACGTGTGTTTTTCTGTTGCTCATCAGAAAAACGGGATTTCATCTTGGATGTGTGTTTCCTGACCACTTCTACGTTTGGTTAATGTTTGTCCCCCATTTCACTCCTTCATTTTTCATTTTTACGTTTCTGCTGAGGATGTTTTACATCTAGCTATATTGTTTGGTGAAAAAAAAAGAGAGGTTGAAACTAAAGCAAAAAGTCAAAAAATGTGTGACGTGTTGTCTTACGTAAACAAAGTCGGGCTGCTGGGCAGTCTCTCTCACCTTCTATGCTATTGGATAGAGAGCAATCACTGCAGCTGTTCACCCCATGTTAGTGGGCAAATGTACATCGTCAAATCAAAACCCAACCTTCATTTACCCATTGTGACGCACAAATGTTCCAAACTCAGTTTTAGACGAGACTGACTTTATGACCAAAATTTGCCTATTTACATTTTGTAGTCAATTTTAACACTAGAATAATTGTTTCTGACTCCTATCAATGCCACATAGGGGATTTTCAAGGGGATTCTTTGCTTTTTAAAGGCAGTCACTCTAACAGTATATAGCTGATTTGAATCCTATTTGTATCTTGTAAAGCTGCTTGAAAATAAATGTGGACCCCATCTTGTTTCTCTGTATACAGCACACTTCTCAACAGCAAATGTATTTAAACTAACGCTGTTCATCAACCAAACCACACTTACACTAATGTATTCATTTATTGAATGGTAATAGGAAAACGTTGGACTAAATAAAATTTCTTAAGGAAGCCCATGCTTCAACCAGTACAGAAGTGGGGCATGGTGTCAGAGGTTGATCAAGTGAAGAGAAGTAGGCTGTCATTTTCTATTTCACTGCATTTTATCACATAGGGCAAGGGCTTTGGGAAGCAGTAGGCACATTGGGAGATCTGAGTGAGCCTTGAGGCCATCTAGGACAATCAGAGATTAACTACACCCTACTTGGTAAGGCTCATATAAAAGTTGATGTCTAAAAGGCCTAAAAATGCTGTGAAAATGCCCAAATATAGCCTCATTAAATAATGAGCAAAAGATAATTCTATGTTATTTACAACTACAATTCTGAAAAAAAGGGGCCGCGAACATTGGGGCCTTACGCTAATTCCTTGGCATGTCCCTGTTTGCTTGGCACCACTCACTGAATGCATGGCTTTTGTAAGACTTGTCGAATACAAATCGACCGAATATCAAATTACATGCAAAGTAGCACACTTGTATTTCCATACACAAATGTATAGGTGAGCTATCATTGCTGGCTCTTGGCCTGCACCCGAAATTGCACCCTATTCCTATGTAGGGCAATACTTTTGACCAGGACCAATCGGGATCTGGTCAATAGTAGTGCACTATGTAGGGAAAAGGTTACCATTTTGGATGCATCCTTGCAGTGGATGACCAAGCCTTTAACAGAATAGGGGAATGTTCTTTTCCCCTCAGAGAATATTCAGCCATTATGGAAATGTGGCTTCTTTTTTTGTTTGTTGAATGAGCGCCAATGACAGCCCTTGTGCTATCCCCCACGGTAGACGTTCAATTGATCTCATATTGTATGTACAGTGGGGTCTGAAATGATTAACACCCTTGATAAAGATGAGCAATAATGACTGTATAAAATAAATAATTCAAATACTGAGCTATATTGTGTGCAACAAAATATTTTTTTGCGAAATTATATAATTGTATACATTTGCTTAAAGAAAGAGATTTTGTATAACAAGTAATATTTTTTAAAAAGTCTCAAAAAAGGTAGGGGTTAAAATGATTGACACCCCTAAAGATTTTTTAGAAATAAAGTAGTCAGAAGTGTAGTACTTGGTCCCATATACCTAGCAAGTTATGACTACATCAAGCTTGTGACTCTTCAAAGTTGTTGGATGCATTTGCAGTTCGTTTTGGTTGTGTTTCAGATTATTTTGTGGCCAATAGAAATGAATGGTGGGGCCTCCCAAGTGGAACAGCGGTCTAAGGCACTGCATCGCAGTGCTTGAGGCGTCACTACAGACCCGGCTTCGATCCCAGGCTGTGTCACAACCAGCCGTGACTGGGAGTCACATAGGGCAGCGCACAATTGGCCCAGCGTCGTCTGGGTTAGGCCGGGGGGGGGGGCGGCATTACTTGGCTCATCGCGCTCTAGCGACTTCTTGTGGCAGGCCGGGCGCCTGCAGGCTGACTTCGGTCGTCAGTAGAGCTGTGTTTCCTCCGAAACATTGGTGCAGCTGGCTTCCGGGTTGAGCAGGCGTGTGTTAAGGTGCGTGGTTTGGCGGGTCATGTTTCGGAGGACACCTGACTCGACCTTCACCTCTACCAAGCCCGTTGGGGAGTTGCAGCGATGAGACAAGATCGTAATGAAATTGAGAGAAAAAAAGCAAAACAGTCATAAATGTATTGTGTCATTTTAGAGTCACTTTTATTGTAAATAACAATATAATATGTTTCTAAACACTTTTACATTAGCGTGGATGCTACCAAGATTCTGAATAATCAAATCAAAATAAAATCTTATTGGTCACATACAAATCAAATCAAATCAAATTTTATTAGTCACATACACATGGTTAGCAGATGTTAATGCGAGTGTAGCGAAATGCTTGTGCTTCTAGTTCCGACAATGCAGTAATAACCAACAGTAATCTAACCTAACAATTCCACACTACTACCTTACACACACACACAAGTGTAAGGGGATAAAGAATATGTACATAAAGATATATGGATGAGTGGTGGTACAGAACGGCATGGCAGATGCAGTAGATGGTATAGAGTACGGTATATACATATGAGATGAGTACTGTAGGGTATGTAAACATAAAGTGGCATAGTTTAAAGTGGCTAGTGGTACATGTATTGCATAAAGATGGCAAGATGCAGTAGATGATATAGAGTACAGTATATATACATATGAGATGGGTAATGTAGGGTATGTAAACATTGTATTAAGTGGCATTGCTTAAAGTGGCTAGTGGTACATTTTTACATAATTTCCATCAATTCCCATTTTTAAAGTGGCTGGAGTTGAGTCAGTATGTTGGCAGCGGCCGCTAAATGTTAGTGGTGGCTGTTTAACAGTCTGATGGCCTTGAGATAGAAGCTGTTTTTCAGTCTCTCGGTCCCTGCTTTGATGCACCTGTACTGACCTCGCCTTCTGGATGATAGCGGGGTGAACAGGCAGTGGCTTGGGTGGTTGTTGTCCTTGATGATCTTTATGGCCTTCCTGTGACATCGGGTGGTGTAGGTGTCCTGGAGGGCAGGTAGTTTGCCCCTGGTGATGCGTTCTGCAGACCTCACTACCCTCTGGAGAGCCTTACGGTTGTGGGCGGAGCAGTTGCCGTACCAGGCGGTGATACAGCCCGACAGGATGCTCTCGATTGTGCATCTGTAGAAGTTTGTGAGTGCTTTTGGTGACAAGCCGAATTTCTTCAGCCTCCTGAGGTTGAAGAGGCGCTGCTGCGCCTTCTTCACAACGCTGTCTGTGTGGGTGGACCAGTTCAGTTTGTCCGTGATGTGTACACCGAGGAACTTAAAACTTTCCACCTTCTCCACTACTGACCCGTCGATGTGGATAGGGGGGTGCTCCCTCTGCTGTTTCCTGAAGTCCACAATCATCTCCTTTGTTTTGTTGACGTTGAGTATGAGGTTATTTTCCTGACACCACACTCCGAGGGCCCTCACCTCCTCCCTGTAGGCCGTCTCGTCGTTGTTGGTGATCAAGCCTACCACTGTAGTGTCATCCGCAAACTTGATGATTGAGTTGGAGGCGTGCATGGCCACGCAGTCGTGGGTGAACAGGGAGTACAGGAGAGGGCTCAGAACGCACCCTTGTGGGGCCCCAGTGTTGAGGATCAGCGGGGTGGAGATGTTGTTACCTACCCTCACCACCTGGGGGCGGCCCGTCAGGAAGTCCAGGACCCAGTTGCACAGGGCGGGGTCGAGACCCAGGGTCTCGAGCTTGATGACGAGTTTGGAGGGTACTATGGTGTTAAATGCTGAGCTGTAATCGATGAACAGCATTCTCACATGGGTATTCCTCTTGTCCAGATGGGTTAGGGCAGTGTGCAGTGTGGTTGCGATTGCGTCGTCTGTGGACCTATTGGGTCGGTAAGCAAATTGGAGTGGGTCTAGGGTGTCCGGTAGGGTGGAGGTGATATGGTCCTTGACTAGTCTCTCAAAGCACTTCATGATGACGGAAGTGAGTGCTACGGGGCGGTAGTCGTTTAGCTCAGTTACCTTAGCTTTCTTGGGAACAGGAACAATGGTGGCCCTCTTGAAGCATGTGGGAACAGCAGACTGGGATAAGGATTGATTGAATATGTCCGTAAACACACCAGCCAGCTGGTCTGCGCATGCTCTGAGGACGCGGCTGGGAATGCCGTCTGGGCCTGCAGCCTTGCGAGGGTTAACACGTTTAAATGTTTTACTCACCTCGGCTGCAGTGAAGGAGAGCCCGCAGGTTTTGGTAGGGGGCCGTGTCAGTGGCACTGTATTGTCCTCAAAGCGGGCAAAAAAGTTGTTTAGCCTGTCTGGGAGCAAGACATCCTGGTCCTCGACGGGGCGGATTTTCTTTTTGTAATCCGTGATTGACTGTAGACCCTGCCACATACCTCTTGTGTCTGAGCTGTTGAATTTCGACTCGATTTTGTCTCTGTACTGAGACTTGGCCTGTTTGATTGCCTTGCGGAGAGAATAGCTACACTGTTTGTATTCGGTCATGCTTCCGGTCACCTTGCCCTGGTTAAAAGCAGTGGTTCGCGCTTTCAGTTTCACGCGAATGCTGCCGTCAATCCACGGTTTCTGGTTTGGGAATGTTTTTATCGTTGCTGTGGGTACGACATCGTCAATGCACTTCCTAATGAACTCGCTCACCGAATCAGCATATTCGTCAATATTGTTGTTGGACGCGATGCGGAACATATTCCAATCTGCGTGATCGAAGCAGTCTTGAAGCGTGGATTCAGATTGGTCGGACCAGCGTTGAACAGACCTGAGCGCGGGAGCTTGTTGTTTGAGTTTTTGTTTGTAGGCTGGAATCAACAAAATGGAGTCGTGGTCAGCTTTTCCGAAAGGGGGGCGGGGGAGGGCCTTATAAGCGTCGCGGAAATTAGTATAACAATGGTCTAGTGTTTTTCCAGCCCTGGTAGCACAATCGATATGCTGATAGAATTTAGGGAGTTTTGTTTTTAGATTAGCCTTGTTAAAATCCCCAGCTACGATGAATGCAGCCTCAGGGTGTGTGGTTTCCAGTTTACAAAGAGTCAGATAAAGTTCGTTCAGGGCCATCGATGTGTCTGCTTGGGGGGGAATGTATACGGCTGTGATTATGATTGACGAGAATTCCCTTGGTAGATAATGCGGTCGGCATTTGATTGTGAGGAGTTCTAGATCAGGTGAACAGAACGACTTGAGTTCTTGTGTGTTGTTATGATGATCACACCACTTCTCGTTAATCATAAGGCATACCCCCCCGCCCCTCTTCTTACCGGAAAGATGTTTGTTTCTGTCGGCGCGATGCATGAAGAAACCAGCTGGCTGCACCGACTCCGTTAGCGTCCCTTGAGTTAGCCATGTTTCCGTGAAGCAGAGCACGTTGCAATCCCTGATGTCTCTCTGGAATGCTACCCGTGCTCGGATTTCATCAACCTTATTGTCAAGAGACTGGACATTGGCGAGTAGTATGCTAGGGAGTGGAGCGCGATGTGCCCGTCTCCGAAGCCTGACCACGAGACCGCCACGTTTTCCCCTTTTTCGGCGTCGCACAGGGTCGCCGGCTGGGATCAGATCCATTGTATTGTGTGGAAGGCAAAACACTGGATCCGTTTCGGGAAAGTCATATTCCTGGTAGGAACGATGATGAGTTGACGTTAATCGTATATTCAGTAGTTCCTCCCGACTGTATGTAATGAAACCTAAGATTACCCGGGGTACCGATGTAAGAAATAACACGTAAAAAAACAAAATACTGCATATTTTCCAAGGAACACGAAGCGAGGCAGCCATCTCTTTTCGGCGCCGGGTGAGAATACACATTGTTAGCAGATGTTAACACGAGTGTAGTGAAATGCTTGTGCTTCTAGTTCCAACGGTGCAGTAATATCAAACAATTCCCAACAACTACCGACAGTTGAAGTCGGAAGTTTACATACACCTTAGCCAAATACATTTAAACTCAGTTTCTCACAATACCTGACATTTAATCCTAGTAAAAATTCCCTGTCTTAGGTTAGTTAGGATCACCACTTTATTTAAAAATGTGAAATGTCAGAATAATAGTAGAGAGAATGATTTATTTCAGCTTTAATTTCTTTCATCACATTCCCAGTGGGTCAGAAGTTTACATGCACTCAATTAGTATTTGGTAGCATTGCCTTTAAATTGTTTAACTTGGGTCAAACGTTTCAGGTAGCCTTCCACAATCTTCCCACAATAAGATGGGTGAATTTTGGCCTATTCCTCCTGACAGAGCTGGTGTAACAGAGTCAGGTTTGTGGGATCCTTGCTTTTTCAGTTCTGCCCACAAAGCTTCTATAGGATTGAGGTCAGGGCTTTGTGATGGCCACTCCAATACCTTGACTTTGTTGTCCTTAAGCCATTTTGCAACAACTTTGGAAGTATACTTGGGGTCATTGTCCATTTGGAAGACCCATTTACAACCAAGCTTTAACTTCCTGACTGATGTCTTGAGATGTTGCTTCAATATATCCACATAATTTTCCTTTCCTCATGATGCCATCCATTTTGTGAAGTGCACCAGTCCCTCCTGCAGCAAAGCACCCCCACAACATGATGCTGCCACACCCGTGCTTCACGGTTGGGATGGTGTTCTTTGGCTTGCAAGCCTCCCCTTTTTCCTCCAAACATAACGATGGTAATTATGGCCAAACAGTTCTATTTTTGTTTCATCAAACCAGAGGACATTTCTCCAAAAAGTATGATATTTGTCCCCATGTACAGTTGCAAACCGTAGTCTGGCATTTTTATGGCGGTTTTGGAGCAGTGGCTTCTTCCTTGCTGAGCTGCTTTTCAGGTTATGTCGATATAGGACTCGTTTTACTGTGGATATAGATACTTTTGTACCTGTGTCCTCCAGCATCTTCACAAGGTCCTTTGCTGTTGTTCTGGGATAGATTTGCACTTTTCGCACCAAAGTACCTTCATGTCTAGGAGACAGAACACATCTCCTTCCTGAGCGGTATGACGGCTGCCTGGTCCCATGGTGTTTATACTTGCGTACTATTGTTTGTACAGATGAACGTGGTACCTTCAGGCATTTGGAAATTGCTCCCAAGGATGAACCAGACTTGTGGAGGTCTACAAAAAAAAAGTCTGAGGTCTTGGCTGATTTCTTTTGATTTCCCCATGATGTCAAGCAAAGAGGCACTGAATTTGAAGATAGGCCTTGAAATACATACACGGGTACAGCTCCAATTGACTCAAATGATGTCAATTAGCCTATCAGAAGCTTCTAATGGCATGACATCCTTTTCTGGAATTTTCCAAGCTATTTAAAGGCACAGTCAACCGAGTGTATGTAAACTTCTGAACCACTGGAATTGTGATAGAGAATTATAAGTGAAATAATCTGTCTGTAAACAATTGTTGGAAAAATTACTTGGGTCATGCACAAAGTAGATGTCCTAACTGACTTCCCAAAACTATAGTTTGATAACAAGAAATTTGTGGAGTGGTTGAAAAACGAGTTTTAATGACTCCAACCTAAGTGTATGTAAACTTCCGACTTCTACTGTAATACACACAAATCTAGGTGCAGTAGATGGTATAAAATACAGTATATACATGTGATATGAGTAATGTAAGATATGAAACATTATTAAAGCGGCATTATTTAAAGTGGCATTGTTTAAAGTAACTAGTGATCCATTTGTTAACGTGTCCGGTGATTGGGTCACAATATGGGCAGCAGCCTCTCTGAGTTAGTGATTGCTGTTTAGCAGTCAGATGGCCTTGAGATAGAAGCTGTTTCTCAATCTCTCTGTCCCAGCTTTGATGCAGCTGTACTGACCTCGCCTTCTGGATGATAGCGGTGTGAACATGCAGTGGCTCGGGTGGTTGTTGTCCTTGATGATCTTTTTGGCCTTCCTGTGACATCGGGTGCTGTAGATGTCATGGAGGGCAGGTAGTTTGCCCCCAGTGATGCGTTGTGCAGACAGCACCACCCTCTGGAGAGCCTTGCGGGTGAGGGCGGTGCAGTTGCCATACCAGGCTGTGCTACAGCCAGACAGGATGCTCTTGATTGTGCATCTGTAAAAATTTGTCAGGGTTTTGGGTGACAAGCCAAATTTCTTCAGCCTGAGGTTGAAGAGGCATTGTTGTGCCTTCTTCACCACACTGTCTGTGTGGGTGGACCATTTCAGTTTGTCTGTGATATGTACGCCCAGGAACATAAAACTTTCCACCTTCTCCACTACTGACCCTTCGATGTGGATAGGGGGGTGCTCCCTCTGCTGTTTCCTGAAGTCCACGATCATCTCCTTTGTTTTGTTGACGTTGAGTGAGAGGGTGTTTTGCTGAAACCACACTCCGAGTGCCCCCACCTCCTCCCTGTAGGCTGTCTCGTCGTTGTTGGTGATCAAGTCCACTACTGTTGTGTCGTCTGCAAACTTGATGATTGAGTTAGAGGCGTGCATGGCCACGCAGTCGTGGGAGAACCGGGAGTACAGGAGAGGGTTGAGCACACACCCTTCCGGGGCCCCAGTGTTGAGGGTCAGTGTGGAGATGTTGTTTCCTACCTTCACCACCTGGGGGCGGACCATCAGAAAGTCCACTGAAGTGGGTCTGGGGTAGCTGGTAAGGTGCCGGTGATATGATCCTTGACTAGCCTCTCAAAGCACTTCATGATGACAGAAGTGAGGGCTTCGGGGCAGTAGTCATTTAGTTCAGTTATCTTTGCCTTCTTGGGTACAGGAACAATGGTAGCCATCTTGAAACATATGGACACAACAGATTGGGATAGGGAGCGATTAAATATGTCCGTAAACACACCAGCCAGCTGGTCTGCGCATGCTCTGAGGACGCGGCTAGGGGTGCCGTCTGGGCCAGCAGCCTTGCGAGGGTTAACAAGTTTAAATGTCTTTCTCATGTCAGCCACTGAGAAAGAGAGATAGGGGGGGGGGGGGGGGGGGGCAGCCTTTGTAAGCAAGCCATGTCAGTGGCACTGTATTATCCTCAAAGCGGGCAAAGAAGGTGTTTAGTTTGTCTGAAAACGTGACGTCGGTATCCGTGACGTGGCTGTTTTTGTTTTTGTAGTTCGTGATTTCGTGTAGACCCTGCCACATACGTCTCATAACTGAGCCGTTGAATTGCGACTCCACCTTGACCCTGTACCGGCATTTCGCTTGTTTGATTGCCTTACAAAAGGGAATAACTACACTGTTTATATTCAGCCATATCCCCAGCCCTCTTTCCATGGTTAAATGCGGTGGATCGCGCTTTCAGTTTTTCGCGAATGCCGCCATCCATCCACAGTTTCTGGTTAGGGTAGGTTTTAACAGTCACAGTGGGTACGACATCACCAATGCACTTATTTATAGTGTATAGATCAATGTTGTTCTCTGAGGCTGACTGGAACATATTCCAGTCCGCGTGATCAAAACAATCTTGGAGCGTGGCTTCCGATTGGTCAGACCAGCATTGAATGGATCTCGTCACTGGTACATCCTGTTTGAGTTTCTACCTATAAGCCGGAACTACCAAGATGGCGTTGTGGTCGGATTTACCGAAGGGAGGGCAGGGGAGGGCTTTGTATGCATCGCGGAAGTTAGAGTGGTAGTGGTTGAGAGTATTAGCTCTTTGTGTCATGCAATCAATATGCAGATAACATTTAGGTAACATTGATCTCAAATTTGCTTTGTTAAAATCCCCAGCTACAATAAATGCAGCCTCCAGCCCCTCTAATTTTCTCACTCATTATTCATGATTTATTCAGGATTATCCATAATTATGGTAGCATCCACATTAATGCAGAATTGTTTAGAAACATATTCTATTCTTATTTATAATAAAAGTGACAATACATGATTTACCATTCATTTATTGGGCACAAACTAATCTGAAACACAACCAAAACAAACTGCAAATGCATCCAACATGTTTGTAGTCACGAGCTTGATGTAGTCATTGCGTGCTAGGAATATGGGACCAAATACTACACTTTTGACTACTTTTATTTATAAGAATCTTTAGGGGTGTCAATAAACTTGACCCCTACCTAAAAATAGTATATGACTTGTTAAACAAAATCTCTTTCTCTAAGCAATTGTATTAGTACGAATTATTTTATACAGTCATTATTGCTAAACTTTATCAAGGGTGTCAATAATTTTAGACCCCACTGTATATCTTGGAGAACCAGAAGTAGAATAGAATACTTTATTTCCTGTGAGAGAATTTGTCCTATAGGTTACACTGTATTCCAGGTAGCCCCCACATACAGATAATTCCAGTTTTCAGAATAAGGCAGTAGTTGTATCAATAAAGCCACGATAGAATTGAAAACAATCCATTCTAATTCTATGGATAAATTCTATATTAACACGTATGGCAGGCGGCTTGATTGAATACAATTCCCCTGATTCACACAGGGGAAAGGCAGAGCACTTTGACGTCGCATGTGGGAGCAGCCCTAATAACACAACATCGCCCTTCTATTCAGACAGATCAGACAGCTTGGGGGTGAAGTTTCCCCTAAGTACATATCTAGGATCAGCATCCCCTCCCCCAATCCTAAAAATGCAAAACTGACCCATGATGAGTGTCTGGGGCAACTTAGCCCTACTCCGATCAGACATTGGCCTGCGAGGTCTAGTCTGTGGTAAAAAAATAAATAATAATGTTTCACAGTGTGGTGCATCTAATGAGATCGGTTAGGCTAAGCTTCTCATTAATTGCGCATCAGTGTGACTGAGAACAAACCTCATTAGCAATAGGGATTCTAATTGGTGGAGGATAAGGAGGATGGTGGAGGATAAGGTGATGAGCTAAGTGCTATGATTATATATATTAGGTGACATAAACATAGGCTTCGGGCATTTGACCACGATGACTCGGACTAGAGAATCTATAAGACATTCTCTTAACAAATTTCACCTAAAAGGTTGTGTATTTTATCATGTAATCATGAATAAATCACTGTTGATAGGGATAGACTAAATGAATCGTGGATGGTGGTCTTAATCCAAAATCTAATTACTGACAAAGCCCTTCTTGTGCCTGCAAATTTCTTCCCAAAAAACAACTTTGCATGAGACGCCTTGAGGAAATCAAAATAACCTTTTTTGTGACATTCATTCTTGGTGAATTATTGTGCCGTGGTGCTAAAAATGCTAGGCATGGAAAGAGAACAAGTTGAAATGACACACACAAGTTGTTATAGGACCAACTGACCATTACATTTGGTTAAACAGGTTGAGTGAAATGTCGATATACCATGACGGACACAAATTGAAAGCTAATTAATTGGAAATAGAGAGTTAAGTTTGCTGTGACGGCAGTTACAAGCTACAGGAGTAATCCAACCCACTGGAGTCATTAATTATTCATGCCAATAACAGCATCCAACAAATGAGCATCTGTCGATACATGCATCATCGGGGCAAAGCCATCCTACGGAGTCCAACTTCAAAGAACTGTTGTGTTCCCTCTTGAAACAGGGACCTTTTCAGTTAAAGCGCTATAATTTTCTCCATTCCATGTTTTAAAAAAGATATTAGCACAAACCCTTGACTTGTGGTTGTGTGGATCTTTAATAAATGTTGACAGATTGGGATAGGCTTGCGAGCCGCCACCGCCGGTCAGCTCCCAATGTTTTTAAGCTGCGGCCTGGACCCAGGCCATATGGCCAGGCTCACGTGACTTTACTATTGAATCAGCGTAGCAGTAGCAACCCTCCCCCGTTCCCAACCCCCACTGTGCTGAGCGTTACTCTGGGAGCAGGAAAACAGTACTGGGTGAAAGCAAACACAACCCAGTCGCTCAAATGTTTACATTTTGACATAGGCATTTGGGACAATGGGAAATTTAATTGTAAATCTCCACCACAGCCTCGGAGCAGTACTTTTGAATAATCGCCTAATGAATTTATGAATAGCCTAAATGTAGCAGCAGAAAGATTGTGTGTGTGTGTGTGTCTGTCTGTGTGGTTGCTACTGGTCACAGTGGTAACAGTTGCAAAGGCACTCTGTAAGCTCAGGCGTGAGATGAGTTTAACAATGGTAATCAATGATATTTGGAACCAGAAAACAAAGTTAGGTCTAGCCTATAAACTAATCTATTATTTACTCCTATCTGCATCACCCCTGACCATGCTAAATAATCACTTGTAGGTAGGAGGTCCTTGCAAGTTGAGTAAAAATCTATTCTCCGTTCACATAACCACATGATGGAACAGCCTGAAATAGATTTAGCCTAAGCACCACATTTATGAGTTCCACCAGGGCTAACACTAATTTTCCAGGATCTCAACCTATATAAAGAAACACAAGATGTTGGGCCAACACTATAGGGCTCCCAAGAGGAACAAACAGACATGCTGAATTATATTTTTCTCACCATCATTACAGTTTAACAACGCAGGGTCATTGTTCTTCAAATAGCTGTACTTCTTGTTTTGTGTCCACTTTCCAACCCATGTTTAACAAGCAAAATTACACAACTGATAAGGCAACAATCTTCTTCTTCACTACGTTCAAACTGTCGTCAAGATATGCCATCCACTCATTAGTCAAGATTATTTTTAAAGATCAGTGTCTGGTTGAACAAGAAAAGGGAAAACGTTTAGATGTGGTTGTTGAGGATGACATGTTTGCTCTAAGTTACACATCATCACTAGGGTATATTGTTACACAGTAATACTCATGTACTCTACCATGTCCAAGGTCTATAAGGACAGTAAATCCTCACTTGGAAACACCGGAACTCAAGAGAGCCAAACAAGTGACACACTCAAGAGCTTAGATAATATCTTGATTTCCCATTCTGCAGACCAGCTAATAATAGAATACCATTGTGCCCATTGTGTGGGGAAGCCTGCACCCACCTCATGGATAATCTAAACATAGAACCCTATCCAGGTTACGACTGACACAGATTAGTGCAATGCAGGAAAGCCTGTTCAAATTTGTAAGAAGATTAGTTTGTGTTTTGTTTCACATTGAATTTGTTTATAAAACTGTATTGTCACACTTTCTTGCTGCACACAAAGAGGATCTTGTAAGTCTCTTACCCAAGAGTGGTTGTGTTTTTATTTATTTTACCTTTATTTAACTAGGCAAGTCGGTTAAGAACACATTCTTATTTACTGGTTACAGCAGTCGCGCTCTGGGTGTGGGGTAAGATTTGAGGCTCACACTACCTCTCATATGACTATGCATGGTATACATTCTACTCCCGATGTAAGGGCCTGAGACTGCTATGAATGGGTGCACTCAACCAAAGTATGCATTATCTGCACTTCTGTACCTAAACAGTTTGCACTCCAATGTGCATTTACCTGGAGTCAATGGCAAGTTTTCCAGTATCAATGCCAAGTGAGATCAAGTTAATAAATTGCCTGACTGGGCAGATGAGACAGTGGATTGCGCAGTCAGATGGAACAGACTAAATAGGCATTTTAATATCATATAATTTAGCCAGTGGTAACTTGTGAAATAGACACCGGCTGGAATGCGGTTTTAACCAATAACCATTCAAGATTAGAACCACCCGTTGTATAAAAAAAAACAATAAGGGTTACATTTTGTAAGCTGGGATGTTCGATATGAATTCAATCACTTTTTGACAGCACTCCTTTTGATTTGAACGAAACCTTCCATTCACGTTTTCCCACGGTAGAAGTGGTCAAAAAGTGACTTTTTGGACATGTATGACAAAACATTCAGGAGATAGAGGCGCTCAAAATTGACCCTTTTTGCATACTTTACCATGAGACATCCATATCTTCATCACTGAAAAATATCAACAATTGAGTTTGATATCATTTGAAAGCTTAACGATTTGTCAAACTATTGTTACATTTCTTTTTATATATATATATATATATATATATATATATATATATATATATATATATATATATATATATATATATATTTTTTTTTTACATTTAAAACTAGAATCTGTAGTTGAAACAATAACAAAGCGGACACCCTGTCTCTGTTTCGGTGAAAAGCTAACAGATGGGCATGGAGAAATGATAGACAGAGATATGGATTCAAGGACTGACTACCCATGATATCAAAATGATAGTTTTAACCATGTTGAGGCTATCCAGTGTTTGTTCACATTTGTGTTTTACAAACATTGGAGTAAAACAATCTTATATGATTCTGATGAGGTACGACAGTTGAACTAATCACTTATAAGTTAATCACTTATAAGAATCAATGCGTATATACGTTTTTTTAAAATTATGTAGCATCTAAGGATTGTAGCTTTAATAACATAAATGATCTAAAAACGCGTAGGCCTAAACGCCGATTTTTTCATTGAATAAGAATTGAACAGAAGGAAATCTGACAGATTGTGCTAAACTTCAAGATTGTGGAGGTTATTCCCTATTTTGCCATTGCAAACGCAATTACCAAAGCCTAACACCATACCCAAACCAGGCGAGCACGTCCGCCATCGTGCACAAATTGATTTTGTCCCCCCACACCAAACGCGATCACGACACGCAGGTTGAAGTATCAAAACAAGCTCTGAACCAATTATATTAATTTGGGAACAGGTCGAAAAACATTAAACATTTAGGGCAATTTAGCTAGCTTGATTGCAGTTGCTAGCTAATTTGTCCTATTTAGCTAGCTTGCTGTTGCTAGCTAATTTGTTCTGGGATATAAACATTGAGTTGCTATTTTACCTGAAATGCACAACGTCCTCTACTCCGACAATTAATCCACTCATAAAACGGTCAGCCGAATCATTTCTAGTCATCTCTCCTCCTTCCAGGATTTTTCTTCTTTGGACTTTATATGGCGATTGGCATCTAACTTCCATAGTATAACCACGACGACGACCGACCTCAGTTTGTATTTAAATCACCCACGTGGGTATAACCAATGAGGAGATGGCACGTGGGTATCTGCTTCTATAAACCAATGAGGAGATGGGAGAGACAGGACTTGCACCGCGTTCAGCGTCACAAATAGAACTGACTTCTATTTTAGCGCTTGCCAACGCAGACGCTCGTTGGCACGCGCGAGCAGTGTGGGTGCATTGATTGAATAACATGTGTACATTTATTTTGCAACGCGAGCGGTGTGGTCAGCATGTAATGATGAATTATGACTTTCCATAAGTGAAATAGGCTATTCCCAATGGGCACAAACAGTTACATTTTTTTGTGCTTTTTTTATCCCCAATTGGTAGTTACAGTCTTGTCCCATCGCTGCAACTCCCCTACAGACTCGGGAGCGGCTATGGTCGAGAGCCATGCTTCCTCCAACACATGACCCTGCCAAGCCGCACTGCTAACTTAACCAGAAGCCAGCCGCACCAGTGTGTTGGAGGAAACACCGTCCAACAGGAGACCAAAGTCAGCTTGCAGGCGCTGGCCCGCCACAAGGAGTCACTAGAGCGCGATGGGACAAGGAAATCCTGGCCAGCCAAATCCTCCCCTAACCTGGGCCAATTGTGCGCCACCCTGTGGGACTCCCAGTCACGGCCGGTTGTGACACAGCCCGGGGCTGTAGTGACCCCTCAAGCACTGTCTTAGACTACGGCGCCACTCGGGAGGCTGTTGTTTTTTTATTTTTTTATTCTGTCCATACACAAAAAGGCAATGGTCAATAACATTATCACCATGTCATCCAACAATGTTGTGTATGGACAGAATACACTTAGTTTGTGTCAGACAACCACAAACCTTTAAATTGTGATTTTACTTGTGTGTGGTCCATTGAAGTTTTTCTGGCTAAATAAGGTGTAGTAGCCTAACTGGCAGTTAACCTCATATGCATGCTGCATGATTTTAAACCATTCTTTAAATTTCTGAAATGTCATGAGATATGATTTAAGGAAAGCAGAACCTGATAGCTAGACATTCAGAGAACACACGGAATTTCTGAACTACATTAGCAACAATAGTGGAATCGGTGGTTCGCCTTCAAAATAAAAGTCTGCCACTGAAACTGACGCAAACAGATGAAACAAGAGAAAATAAAGTCCCACACTAAGAGCTACGACACTAATATTTGTGCAAACTCTTTATAATTGTAATCTATGGGTGTCACAGAGTAGGCTGGAACCCCATTTCATGAACCCAGGATCCATAGGTAAGGCTGTACATGTTCAATACACATACAGTAGGTTGACTGGTGAGATTGGAAGGAAAAATCCACTCCAAACCACTCATTCCTTTACATTTACAGTGTTAAATAAACGAATATGTGAGAACAATATTTTTGTGAACAACTGTCTAATTTTGGCATTATAATAAGGTTGGTAGCAATAATGAAAATCGTTGTGGAAATCTGTTGCATCTCAAGTCGTTTACAAAATCCATAATGCAATGCTCTCTATTGGTCTGGCTGTCTGGCTAGATAGCTAACTAGCAAACGTAGCTACACACAATAATACCAAAGAAATATCAGCATATAAAGATGCTAGTTTGCTGTAAAAATTGCCTAAACAAACTGCACTATCAATTTAGGAGTCTACAATCTTAACCTGCAGATCGATGTGCCTCACAGAGTGGAGTTTGACATTCGCAACGGCAGATATACTTTGAGATGGGAAACGTTGCCCATGCTACATCAATGGGCCGTGAGGTGCATTCTGGGCGATTCTGGGACAAGAAGCGCTCTCAGTCAAGGAATGAATGAGAGTCTATTGGGCGGTAAAAACTCAAAAACTTAACATTAGCACGAATTTCGTCAACAATAAGTACAACATTACACATCTTTTCCGAGATGTGAGATAATTAACTTGCTATCTGTAGTATCGTATAGCTTTGGAATCCAAACATTACAGCAAGTAGCCTAGTGGTTAGTGCATTGGACCAGTAACCGAAAGGTTGCTAGATCGAATCCCTGAGCTGACAAGGTAAAAATCTGTCTTTCTTCCCCTGAACAAGGCGGTTAACCCACTGTTCCTAGGCCGTTATTGTAAATAAGAATTTGTTCTTAACTGACTTGCCTGGTTAAATAAAAAATATATATGTATGCCCCCAGTGCAATTCTGAAGTCTATACATCCGCAGTGTAATTTCAACAGATTTTTACTTTTGTGTCAAATTAACTAGTTATTGTATTTTGTTGAATTTATATAACACTCCATCTTTGTTTAGCAGTATCTAGTACAATTGTGGCATGATTCCACAATGTTTATCGGTTTTCATCCGTTTCAATGGGGGACTTTTATTTTGAAGGCAAACCTCTGATTCCACTATTGTTAATCACGCTAATGTTGTATACAACACCCTGGTCAAGGAAGCCCATAATTGGCCAAGATGTGGGGTATTCAAACGTAAGGTTACAAACAATCATGTCCTGTATTATTACCCTGGATTGGAAGACTGGGTTTACTGAAAGTCATTAATGCAGCCAGTGATTCATTGAAGGCTACACGCGCGGCAGGTAGCTTAGCGGTTAAGCGCGTTGGGATAGTGGCCGAAACGTTGCTGGTTCGAATCCTGACATGACTAGGTCTAAAATCTGTCGACATTGCCTTGGTACTTAACCCTAATTGCTCCCATAAGTCTGCTAAATGACAAAAATATACAGTATTTACAGAACCTGCTATTGTTTACACTGTATGCCACTGTTGCCAGCAACATGTTGATTGTCAGTGTGCTAAAAACCTACTCCGATTTTGCGTGGAGATCCTGCCTTTGTCTCAATATAATAGAGAACTAGATGCTATAGGCTGAGGAACTACATAAAACATAGCCTAAAGAGTGAGGGCACATTCTAAACAATTCTGACTTGTCTAATCAAAATCTTAATCGTAACACGCACATCAAAGGAACATGTAGTCTGTTACAATAACTCACCGGCATCATATTGGCTCCGTATCGCATGCAACGTTGGCTACTCCTATCTTCGATTCGAGGATATCAAATCCCTCACGTATTCGATAACCCAACAGAGCAGTGACATCGGATCAAGTTTATTCCTTTTTTCTGTCGCCCCCGTGTATTATACGCACGAGCGCCTCTCTAATTTACATTCTCCTAAACCACAATTATTGATGTTGTCTTTACTGGAGACCTGTTGCAGTGGTATTGTAACAATGCCCTTCTCAATGACAACGATCTATACCTTGAAATAATTTCTCAGGATTAGTCCGGTGGACACCTAATCGACATGGCCATTTGGCCCAACAAAGGTTTTGTACAAATGTGCAGCCATGAATAATAGAACGGCAGAAATAGCCTACTGTACGTTCACTGTTAAATCCAATTTTCAATCCATATTTAATCTATCTATTAAAGACTAACATTTTTAGACGAATGTGTATCTTTACGGGCATTTGCCCACTAGGAAAGCTATCAGTTGAATTTACAAACGACTGGAACCCAACCCAAAATCGAGTGACGCGATCTGCGAATATAATAATGCTGCGTTCATAACCAAGCGGGAAGGTGGTAATCATCAGTTGTGCGATATATAGGAGTTGTGTGCGTTCACATGCTTTCAACTCGTTGAGAAACGCTGATTGGCTAATGGCAAACAAGCTGCGTCAAACATCATTTAAAAGTAGAGCTATCATGCACATAAACAAATTGACTACAAAAAATATATTAATAGATTCGTTTTTATGAATAATGTTTTGTTGTTGCATGTAACTGCCGAAAATGCTATTATAGTAGCCCTGTCTAATAAAACTATCCTTACCATAGTAAACTTATAGTCAAATGAGTATGATATGTTACGTTTGGTATATATGGTTATGTAAGACTTTTTGGGCGACCAAATCAAATACAAATCAAATGTTATTTATTGTTCTTTTAATGTTCTTTTATTTTTTACTTTAGTTTATTTAGTAAATATTTTTCTTAACTCTCTTTTTTTCTTAAAAATGCATTGTTGGTTAAGAAAATATTGACTAAATTGTATTTTATTTTAAAGTAACACAATAAAATAACAATAACGAGGCGATATATACAGCGGGTACCGATACCGAGGCAATGTGCGGGGGTGACTATGCATAGATAATAAACAGCGAGTAGAAGCAGCGTAAAAAGAAAAAGGGGTGTCAATGCAAATAGTCTGGGTAGCCATTTGATTAGCTGTTCAGGAGTATTATGGCTTGGGAGTAGAAGCTTCTAAAGAGCCTTTTGGACCTAGACTTGGTGCTCCGGTACCGCTTGCCGTGCAGTAGCAGAGAGAACAGTCTATGACTAGGGGGGCTGGAGTCATTGGCAATTATTAGGGCCTTCTTCTGACACCGCCTGGTATACAGGTCCTGGATGGCAGGAAGCTTGGCCCCAGTGATGTACTGGTTCATATGCACAACCCTCTGTAGCACCTAGCGGTCTGATGCCAAGCAGTTGGCATACCAGACTGTGATGCAACCAGTCAGGATGTTCTTGATGGTGCCGATGTAAAGCTTTTTGAGGATCTGAGGACCCATGCCAGATCTTTTCAGTCTCCTGAGGGGGAATAGGCGTTGTCGTGCCCTCTTCATGACTGTCTTGGTGTGTTTGGACCATGATAGTTTGTTGATGATGTGGACACCAAGTAACTTGAAGCTCTCGACCTTGCTCCACTACAGCCCCATCGATGAGAATGGGGGCGTGCTCGGCCCTCCTTTTCCTGTAGTCCATAGTCATCTCCTTTGTCTTGATCACGTTGAAGAGATTGTTGTCCTGGCGTCTCTGACCTCCTCCTTATAGGCTGTCTAATCGTTGTCGGTGATCAGGCCAACCACCGTTGTGTTGTCAGAAACCGGATGGTGTTCGTGTCGTGCTTGGCTACGCAGTCATGGGTGAACAGGGAGTACAGGAGGGGACTAAGCACGTACTCCTGAGGGGCCCGTGTTGAGGATCAGCATGGCAGATGTGTTGTTGCCTACCCTTACCACCTGGGACGGCCCGTCAGGAAGTCCAGGATCCAGTTGCAGTGGGAGGTGTTTAGTCTCAGGGTCCTTAGCTTAGTGATGAGCTTTGAGGGCACTATGGTGGTGAACGCTGAGCTGTGGTCAGTGAACAGCATTTTCACATAGGTGTTCCTTTTTTTCAAGTGGGAAAGGGCAGTGTGGAGTGCAGTAGAGATTGCGTCATCTGTGGATCTGTTGAGGCGGTATGCAAATTGGAGTGGGTCTAGGGTTTCTGTGATGATGGCATTGATGTGATCCATGACCAGCCTTTCAAAGTGCAACAGGTTGGTAGTCATTTGGGCAGGTTACCTTGGTGTTCTTGGGCACAGGGACTATGGTGGTCTGCTTGAAACATGTAGGTATTACAGACTGGGTCAGGGACAGGTTGAAAATGTCAGTGATGGCATTTTTGGTCAACACATGCTCTGAGTACACATCCACGTAATATGAGTTATAGATCTGTCATTCTCATTGAAAGCAAGTCTAAAAAGAGGTAGATCTGTTTTAAGTGCGCTATTTCGATGCTTCCCGTTCATAATTTAAGTTTTATACACCAGCTTCAAAAAGCTGAAAATACAATATTTAGGGTTTTTGAAAAGATATTTCACAGTGGTTAGATGTTAAAATGAATCTCTACATTGCTTGTTTTGTCACAAACTGAAATTAGAAGAACTATTAGAATTTTAGCATCCAGGTAAAGGCGGAGCGATTTCTGCATATTGCATCTTTGAGGCAAAAAGTAAAGTAGGGTGGATGGGTGGGTAGGCATATACCGTGAAAGTCTCACAACTCATCACGGAAAACTTTAGCATTTGAACTAATTAGCAACTTTGCAACTACTTACTACTTTTTTGCTACTTAGCATGTCAGTGTAACAGTATAACTTTAGTACGTCCCCTCGCCCCGACCTCGGGCGCGAACCAGGGACCCTCTGCACACATCAACAACAGTCACCCACGAAGCATCGTTACCCATCAATCCACAAAAGCCGCGGCCCTTGCAGAGCAAGGGGAACCACTACTTCTAGGTTTCAGAGCAAGTGACGTAACCGACTGAAAGGCTGCTAGCTCGCACCACCGCTAACTAGCTAGCCATTTCACATCCGCTACATCAATCAATCAATCAATTTTATTTTATATAGCCCTTCGTACATCAGCTAATATCTCGAAGTGCTGTACAGACACCCAGCCTAAAACCCCAAACAGCTAGTAATGCAGGTGTAGAAGCACGGTGGCTAGGAAAAACTCCCTAGAAAGGCCAAAACCTAGGAAGAAACCTAGAGAGGAACCAGGCTATGAGGGGTGGCCAGTCCTCTTCTGGCTGTGCCGGGTGGAGATTATAACAGAACTATGCCAAGATGTTCAAAAATGTTCATAAGTGACAAGCATGGTCAAATAATAATCATGAATAATTTTCAGTTGGCTTTTCATAGCCGATCATCAAGAGTTGAAAAACAACAGGTCTGGGACAGGTGGCGGTTCCATAACCGCAGGCAGAACAGCTGAAACTGGAATAGCAGCAAGGCCAGGCGGACTGGGGACAGCAAGGAGTCACCACGGGCGGCAGTCCCGACGCATGGTCCTAGGGCCCAGGTCCTCCGAGAGAAAGAAAGAGAGAAGGAGAAAATTAGAGAGAGCCAAGATTTTCAAAATTTCCATAAATGACAAGCATGGTCAAATAATAATCAGGAATAAATCTCAGTTGGCTTTTCATAGCCGATCATTAAGAGTTGAAAACAGCAGGTCTGGGACAGGTAGGGGTTCCATAACCGCAGGCAGAACAGTTGAAACTGGAATAGCAGCAAGGCCAGGCGGACTGGGGACAGCAAGGAGTCACCACGGCCGGTAGTCCCGACGTATGGTCCTAGGGCTCAGGTCCTCCGAGAGAAAGAAAGAGAGAAGGAGAAAATTAGAGAGAGCCAAGATTTTCAAAATGTTCATAAATGACAAGCATGGTCAAATAATAATCAGGAATAAATCTCAGTTGGCTTTTCATAGCCGATCATTAAGAGTTGAAAACAGCAGGTCTGGGACAGGTAGGGGTTCCGTAACCGCAGGCAGAACAGTTGAAACTGGAATAGCAGCAAGGCCAGGCGGACTGGGGACAGCAAGGTGTCATCATGCCCGGTAGTCCTGACGTATGGTCCTAGGGCTCAGGTTCTCAGAGAGACATCAGCTAACCCTTCCCCTAACCCGTAACCTTTTAACCTCTAGCCTAGCTAACGTTAGCCACCTAGCTACTGTTAGCATTAGCCACACCGGCCACCTAGCGAAGGTTAGCAACAACAAATCAGAATTCTTAACATATATGTTTTGTGAAACGTAACATATCATATGAATTGTAATTTGGAAGATATCATACGAAATGGATGATGGACCACAAATTAATAGATTACATACTAAACGTAACATATAATAATTGGAATGTTCCGGATTTATATTTACTATGTTACGTCTACCCCTGAGTGCAGGTTGGTTATAGAGGTCCTTTTCCTTTGTCAACAACATCAGAGTTGAGCATGTTTATTTTATTTTTTATTTAACTAGGCATGTGATAGAAGTGGGTGCTTATGCCGCGTTCACATGCTAGTCGGAACTAGAAAACACGGACATTTCCGAGTTGCTGATTCGTTGAAAGCAGCATATGTATAACTACAACCAGTTAGCAAATCATACATTTCAGCGTTTCCTAGTTCCGACTAGCATGTGAGAGGCATAAGCATCCACCAACCCATTAGCGATGATAAACGACTTTCCCAGTAATTACCAGTTGGAGAGCCGTTCAAATGGATTCATCCAATCATATGTTAAATACCAATTTACTTAGTTGTGACCGCAGCTTAATCCCACCTGGCAACAATAAACTCCTCCTTGTTTCATCATGCTGGGATGTGGCTTCTACCAACCCCTGACAGCATGTTGAAAAGAGGGATGTCCACAGTAGCATCGAAATCCAGGTACAATGTAATGTAGTTTAAGGAAGTTCAATCAGAAAGGCTGGTCTGAATGCTTGCTTTAACTTAATACAGTTAGCACAATATCATTTACATTGTTTCCTATTCTATATGCATAGTGGGAATGTTTTTTTTCAGAGGTTACAAACGTTATCATCAGCATAGTGGTGTCATAATACACACAAAAGCTAGAGGTGAAACAGGGAAATGGTTCCACCATTCATTTTTTCCATAGGGGATTTTAGAAACACTTAAAATAAGTGCTGTGTTTCGTGTAGGCTTACCCTGGCGTGTCGTTTTGATAACAATGGAAATCTCTCTCAGACAAGGTGACTTTTATGGCTATGACTCACGCTGTGGTACTCTATGGTGTCATATCTCTCCTCTCGCTTAATGTCATGCGGCATTCACGTGCTAGTTTACATTTACATTTAAGTCATTTAGCAGACGCTCTTATCCAGAGCGACTTACAAATTGGAAAGTTCATACATATTCATCCTGGTCCCCCCGTGGGGAATGAACCCACAACCCTGGCGTTGCAAGCGCCATGCTCTACCAACTGAGCCACACGGGACCACGTTGGAACTAGTTGGAACTAAGAAACTCTGACATTTTCGACATAAAAACTGGTTGAACACGGCACGTATATACAGTACCAGTCAAAAGTTTGGACACACCTACTCATTCCATGGGTTCTCTTTATTTGTACTATTTTCTACATTGTAGAATAATAGTGAAAACATCAAAACTATGAAATAACACATATGGAATCATGTAGTAAACAAAACCATAAAAAAAAAAATATCAACATATATTTTATATTTGAGATTCTTCAAAGTAGCCACCCTTTGCCTTGATAACAAGCTTACCTATGTTATCTTACTTGTTGTGTTACAGCAAAAGTTACTGACAACTCATTCACATCGTCTCGTTCATTTACAGTACACTGAACAAAAATATAAAACGCAACAACTTCAGATGAGTTCAAATCAAATTTTATTTGTCACATGCACCGAATACAACAGGTGTAGACCTTACAGTGAAATGCATTTGTAATGTAGTGAAGCCGTCTCTATAGCAAAGCAAAGGTCTCTCATAATCATGTGAAACGTCAATTGCTATGGAAATGCTGGGATGTGTTTTTCTATGAAAATTATGTTTAATGTAATGATGCAACTATGCTGGTGATACGATATAGATTACAATTATTATCCTGAATATTAAGGCTATACTCACACACATACACTCAGCCACGGAAATTGGCTGGGTTATTATTTATTCAGACATCACACATTATATAGTCTTACTCTTATCCAGAATTCACACACACTCTCACTAAATCACATCCAATATCACATCAACCTACTCAGATCTACTACACACATAATATCTTGACTTAATTTTCTAACATCTGTGGCATTGGCTCACAGGCAAGGGAATAAAACAAAAATATATAGCTAGAACCTGTTTCTTGAATTCTAAACATCAGACATTTGAAATATCATACGTCTAATGGCAGTAACTTTACAAGCACTAATTATGATAAATATAGACTGAGAATAGTATCTAGTTATGGTAAGGGGTGAAATAAGTATAGCCAGTTATAATTGTAACGGCTTAGCACAAAATAAAAAAAGATCAGTCTTTACGTGGCTAAAAGGAATATAACATACTGTTTACAGGAAACTGAAGTTGCGTGGAAAAAGGAATGGGGTGGTGAAAATTGTCTGTCATGGACAAAGGAGCTCATAAGGTGTGATATTAATGAACAAAAATGTCGATCCGAATGTGCAAATCGTCAGGAATGATTCGCAAGGAAGCTGGATGAAAGTGGATGAAAAACAGATTTGGCTCATTAATCTATATGGTCCAAATGAGGATGATCTATACTTCTTTGAAAATATTTATACCAATTTATTGAACTTACAGGCAACAAACAATCAAATCATTATGGTGGGAGACTATAACACAGTGTTAAGTACCATAATGAACCGTAAAGGAAATC
Organism: Salvelinus alpinus; assembly: GCF_045679555.1. Classification (NCBI taxonomy): domain Eukaryota; kingdom Metazoa; phylum Chordata; class Actinopteri; order Salmoniformes; family Salmonidae; genus Salvelinus; species Salvelinus alpinus. Next base: position 64,112,109 of record NC_092087.1, read on the forward strand.
ACTGTACAAACTATCATCACCGTACCCTCAAGGAAATCACAAATATTATGGACACATTAGAAATAGGGGATATTTGGAAACTAAGAAACCCTTACTTACCTAATGAGCTACACATGGAGGAGACTTAATCAAGCTAGTCATCTTGACTAAGTTCTTGACTCTTTCGATTTTGCATCGAACGTTAAATTAGTATTGATAGGAGACAGAATGCAATTGGATCATCATCTAATTGGCCTTTACATAACTCTTACAGAATTTCCACGTAGACTGGGATATTGGAAATTTAATCAAAGTCTACTGGAGGACAAGTTGTTCTTAACTAAGACAAAATCATTTCTAACTGAATTTTTCCCAGTACAGTAGAGGTTCAGCAAATCCACTTATTGTTTGGGATACCTTTAAAATGTACCTTCAGGAGGTCATTCCATTAAATATTCATCAATAATAAAAAAGCAGTTTCTGTCTAAAGAGACAAGACTAACAAGGGAAATACATTAACTAATAGTACAGGTAATGTAGATAGCAATAAAAATGATACTACAGGAGATACAAAATAAGTTAGAGGGGGAAAAAAGAACTGGAGGAACTTATCCGGCCGTGATTGGGAGTCCCATAGGGCGGTGCACAATTGGCCCAGCGTCTTCCGGGTTTGGCCGGGGTAGGCCATCATTGTAAATAAAAATGTGTTCTTAACTGACTTACCTAGTTAAATAAAAGGTTATATATATATATATACACACTGCTCAAAAAAATAAAGGGAACACTTAAACAACACAATGTAACTCCAAGTCAATCACACTTCTGTGAAATCAAACTGTCCACTTAGGAAGCAACACTGATTGACAATAAATTTCACATGCTGTTGTGCAAATGGAATAGACAAAAGGTGGAAATTATAGGCAATTAGCAAGACACCCCCAATAAAGGAGTGATTCTGCAGGTGGTGACCACAGACCACTTCTCAGTTCCTATGCTTCCTGGCTGATGTTTTGGTCACTTTTGAATGCTGGCGGTGCTCTCACTCTAGTGGTAGCATGAGACGGAGTCTACAACCCACACAAGTGGCTCAGGTAGTGCAGCTCATCCAGGATGGCACATCAATGCGAGCTGTGGCAAGAAGGTTTGCTGTGTCTGTCAGCGTAGTGTCCAGAGCATGGAGGCGCTACCAGGAGACAGGCCAGTACATCAGGAGACGTGGAGGAGGCCGTAGGAGGGCAACAACCCAGCAGCAGGACCCCTACCTCCGCCTTTGAGCAGGAGGAGCACTGCCAGAGCCCTGCAAAATGACCTCCAGCAGGCCACAAATGTGCATGTGTCTGCTCAAACGGTCAGAAACAGACTCCATGAGGGTGGTATGAGGGCCTGACGTCCACAGACTGCACCAGATTTGCCAGTTATTGTTCTGAGATGTTACCCCACTCTTCCACCAAGGCACCTGCAAGTTCCCGGACATTTCTGGGGGGAATAGCCCTAACCCTCCGATCCAACAGGTCCCAGACGTGCTCAATGGGATTGAGATCCAGGCTCTTCGCTGGCCATGGCAGAACAATGACATTCCTGTCTTGCAGGAAATCACGCACAGAACGAGCAGTATGGCAGGTGGCATTGTCATGCTGGAGGGTCACGTCAGGATGAGCCTGCAGGAAGGGTACCACATGAGTGAGGAGGATGTCTTCCCTGTAACACACAGCGTTGAGATAGCTTGTTGTCATTGCAGGCAGTCTGATGATGCTGTGGCACACCGCCCCAGACAATGATGGACCCTCCACCTCCAAAATCAATTCCGCTCCAGAGTACAGGCCTCGGGGTAACGCTCATTTCTTCGACGAAAAACCGCGACTCGTCAGTGAAGAGCACTTTTTGCCAGTCCTGTCTGTTCCTGCGATGGCGGGTTTGTGCCCATAGGCGACGTTGTCGCCGGTTATGTCTGGTGAGGACCTGCCTTATAACAGGCCTACAAGCCCTCAGTCCAGCCTCTCTCAGCCTATTGCGGACAGTATGAGTACTGATGGAGGGATTGTGCGTTCCTGGTGTAACTCGGGCAGTTGTTGTTGCCATCCTGTACCTGTCCCACAGGTGTGATGTTCAGATGTACCGATCCTGTGCAGGTGGTGTTACACGTGGTCTGCCACTGCAAGGATGATCAGCTGTCCGTCCTGTCTCCCTGTAGCGCTGTCTTAGGCGTCTCACAGTACAGACATTGCAATTTATTGCCCTGGCCACATCTGCAGTCCTCATGCCTCCTTGCATCATGCCTAAGGCACGTTCACGTAGATGAGCAGGGAACCTGGGCATTTTTCTTTTGGTGTTTTTCAGAGTCCGTAGAAAGGCCTCTTTAGTGTCCTAAGTTTTCATAACTGTGACCTTAATTGCCTACCATCTGTAAGCTGTTAGTGTCTTAACGACTGTTCCACAGGTGCATGTTCATTAATTGTTTATGGTTCATTGAACAAGCATGGGAAACAGTGTTTAAACCCCTTACAATGAAGATAAGTGAAATTATTTGGATTTTTACAAATTATCTTTGAAAGACAGGGTCCTGAAAAGGAACTTTTCTTTTTTTGCTGAGTTATATACACATATATACAAACACACACAAAGCTCTATTATTAGCTTGTTTTAACTATTCCTATAGAAATGGTAGTCTGTCAGGTACTCAGCAGGAAGGTCTGATTTCACTATTATTAAAGCAAGACCCAGGTGGCAAATATAAAGATCCAGTCCATCTAAAAACTGGAGGCCTCTTACACATCAATGTTGTGATGCAAAAATACTAGCGAAATGTATAGTGTAACGGATGTGAAATGGCTAGCTAGTTAGCGGGTACGCGCTAGTAGCATTTCAATCAGTTACGTCACTTGCTCTGAAACCAATATGTAGTGTTGCCCCTTGCTCTGCAAGGGCCGCGGCTTTTGTGGAGCGATGGATAACGATGCTTCGTGGGTGTCAGTTGTTGATGTGTGCAGAGGGTCCCTGGTTCGCGCCCGTGTCGGGGCGAGGGGACGGTTTAAAGTTATACTGTTACATTGATGCTGTTGACCCGGATCACTGGTTGCTGCGGAAAAGGAGGAGGTTGAAAGGGGGGTGAGTGTAACGGATGTGAAATGGCTAGCTAGTTAGCGGGTACGCGCTAGTAGCATTTCAATCAGTTACGTCACTTGCTCTGAAACCAATATGTAGTGTTGCCCCTTGCTCTGCAAGGGCCGCGGCTTTTGTGGAGCGATGGAATTTAAAAAAGGTTTTACCAGGTATTGTTCATGCTGATCAGGCAGTTTTTTTTTTTTACATTGACGATACATTGGAGATAATATACAACACCTACTAGAAATAATAGAACAACATGAAACATCTAAAAAGCCAGGCAAGGTATTTATAGCAGATTTTGAAAAGGCCTTTGATAAAGTAAGACTGGATTGTATTTATAAATGCCTGGATTTTTAAAATTCAGGCGAGTTTCTTATAAAATGGGTAAAAGTAGTGTATAGCAACCCTAGGTGTAAAATAGTAAATAGCAGCTACTTCTCAGAAAGTTTTGAATTGTTGAGAGGAGTTAAACTAGGGTGTCCGCTGTCACCATATTTATTCGTTATGGCCATTTAAAATGCTAGCTATTAAAATCAGAATTAAAAACAAGTGTCCATGTATGCCGATGACTCAAGTTTTATATTAAGTCCGCAAGCTAGATCCCTGCAATGACTCATTGAAGATCTAGATAAGTTTAAGTCCAGAAAAGTTAAGTGCACAACAAATTCAAATCATTTGAGCAAAAAAATATTTTGCTTTATCTGAGATGCTAAACCAGACAAGATAAAGCGTGCCTATCTATATAATAAATATGAACTGGGTGGGTTGAGATGATTAAATATAAAAGCACTAAACCACAATCTAAAAGCTTCACTTACACAAGTTTTACTTGAACCCTAAATAGTTCTCAAGTAGATTACTATGAAAAGCTCATCCATAGTTTAAAAAAGGCCTTTTGTGCAGATTGCCATGTCTCATTTTTGATTAATTGAAAACAAGCATTGCAGAGCTGGTTACAATTTCACCCCCCTGAAAAGATAGTTGTTCTCACAACAAATATTATGGCTGAACTCAATTGTTTTGGTTGATAAAATACCTGTATTTATGGAAAAGGTTATTTTGTTTTTAAATTATATTGTAAATTGGAATGGTAGTGTAATGTCTTTCATGGAGTTTATCAGAATTATATGGGAAGGTCTGCTCAATCCAAGATTACAACCAATTGATTACAGCATTTCCCCAAAAAATTGAGGCGGCAGGTCGCAGCGGGAGGAGGTAGGGAAATGGTCTGTCTGCTCAATAAATTCATCAAAACTGGCAGAGGAATACAAATATCATAAATAGGAAAGCATACCAGTTTCATTTGAGGACCAGGATGTTGACAGCTGTGCCATACAGGCAATGTTGTTACATGTAATGCCTGGTTGCCTGAGGCTGATGCCACGCAGGTTTTGTACGTGTGTACACATGCATATACACACACTTGGATTCAAACCCACACACACATGTAAATAAGGGGGGGGGGGCGTTCAGATGGTTGAGGAGCAGCCTTCGGGGGAACTGTGGGGGATCTTGGAGGGCTGGAGGCCGGTGGCTGATAGGTCACTGGTTCGGGTCCCCGTTTTTGACCTTCAGCAGGGCGTTGACCCAGGCTGCTTCTGTGGGTCACTCTGGATGGGAGCCTGTTAGATGACTGAATGTAATGTAAAATGTTGAACGGCTTCACTGCAAGTAGATTATATGTTTTAATATTCAATTATGTTTGTTTTAATTATATAATAAAAAGTAAAACAAAATGTTGTCTAGTGTCAAACTTTCTTTTGCAGGAAGTGCACAGAGATACATCCAAATCTTTAGGTAATTAATTAATGCTTATATCGATCTGACGACATTCATAGTTACTCATTGTCACATTCTTTAACAGTCTGCATGCAAAGCATAGGCCTAGTGATTTTATTATAGCTCATCGTAATATAACTGTCGGTGTGTTACATGAATAAATTCTTCAATACAACTTCAAATCACAACAATTATATTTCCATGTTGAGTGCAAAAGCCTAAAGCTAGCCGGATGGATAATTACACTTGAACTTGGATCTTCCGTTTCTACATTTCCTGACACTCCATCGCCGGCAAGCATGGATCAGTATGGTATAGCAATCAGTAAAACATGTATCCTGAAGTCCGCAGACATAGCCATTCATATTTTACATTCTAATGTTAGCCTACATGCATAATTGTAGCCTACTTTGCAATAGCACTGCCATTTTATTAAAGGATTCTTCAGTGATGAAAGAAAAGTTTTCATTCATGCTTTGAGCTCAGTAGACCTGACTCATCAGTCTAGGTATTTCATTCATTCTCATAAACAAAACTGCACTGCAACGCAAACGCAGCGTTTCATTGGAAATGAATGTAATTCTGGTGTACCAAAATGCAATTACTGTCGATGTGTTCAACACGTAATGGTTATATTCTCTTCCTAGTAGCAACTGGAATATATAAATTCTGATTTGTGGTTTTCAACTTATGGTTGCCTGTAGCCCATTAATGATAATTTCAGTTTGTGTGGTCATTCCAACAATTTTGTTCATGGTTACAGGTGGTTTCGAATGTCTAATTATTCATTTTGTTAGACAGTTTATCCTCTTGAGTCCGGGTTTTACTACGGATTCTTCTAATCATTGTACTTTCGGCCGATTATCAGGTTTAGTAGTTTGCAGGCCTTTGCCCTACCTTACTATATCGGGTCAAGTTATTTCAATTTATGCTCCTACAGTGGGGAGAACAAGTATTTGATACACTGACGATTTTGCAGGTTTTCCTACTTACAAAGCATGTAGAGGTCTGTAATTTTTATCATAGGTACACTTCAACTGTGAGAGACGGAATCTAAAACAAAAATCCAGAAAATCACATTGTATGATTTTTAAATAATTAATTTGCATTTTATTGCATGACATAAGTATTTGATCACCTACCAACCAGTAAGAATTCCGGCTCTCACAGACCTGTTAGTTTTTCTTTAAGAAGCCCTCCTGTTCTCCACTCATTACCTGTATTAACTGCACCTGTTTGAACTCGTTACCTGTATAAAAGACACCTGTCCACACACAATCAAACAGATTCCAACCTCTCCACAATGGCCAAGACCAGAGAGCTGTGTAAGGACATCAGGGATAAAATTGTAGACCTGCACAAGGCTGGGATGGGCTACAGGACAATAGGCAAGCAGCTTGGTGAGAAGGAAACAACTGTTGGCGCAATTATTAGAAAATGGAAGAAGTTCAAGATGACGGTCAATCACCCTCGGTCTGGGGCTCCATGCAAGATTTCACCTCGTGGGGCATCAATGATCATGAGGAAGGTGAGGGATCAGCCCAGAACTACACGGCAGGACCTGGTCAATGACCTGAAGAGAGCTGGGACCACAGTCTCAAAGAAAACCATTAGTAACACACTACGCCGTCATGGATTAAAATCCTGCAGCGCACGCAAGGTCCCCCTGCTTAAGCCAGTGCATGTCCAGGCCTGTCTGAAGTTTGCCAATGACCATCTGGATGATCCAGAGGAGGAATGGGAGAAGGTCATGTGGTCTGATGAGACAAAAATAGAGCTTTTTGGTCTAACTCCACTCGCCGTGTTTGGAGGAAGAAGAAGTATGAGTACAACCCCAAGAACACCATCCCAACCGTGAAGCATGGAGGTGGAAACATCATTCTTTGGGGATGCTTTTCTGCAAAGGGGACAGGACGACTGCACCGTATTGAGGGGAGGATGGATGGGGCCATGTATCGCGAGATCTTGGCCAACAACCTCCTTCCCTCAGTAAGAGCATTGAAGATGGGTCGTGGCTGGGTCTTCCAGCATGACAACGACACAAAGCACACAGCCATGGCAACTAAGGAGTGGCTCCGTAAGAAGCATCTCAAGGTCCTGGAGTGGCCTAGCCAGTCTCCAGACCTGAACCCAATAGAAAATCTTTGGAGGGAGCTGAAAGTCCGTATTGCCCAGCGACAGCCCCGAAACCTGAAGGATCTGGAGAAGATCTGTAGGGAGGAGTGGGCCAAAATCCCTGCTGCAGTGTGTGCAAACCTAGTCAAGAACTACAGGAAACGTATGATCTCTGTAATTGCAAACAAAGGTTTCTGTACCAAATATTAAGTTCTGCTTTTCTGATGTATCAAATACTTATGTCATGCAATAAAATGCAAATTAATTACTTAAAAATCATACAATGTGATTTTCTGGATTTTTGTTTTAGATTCCGTCTCTCATAGTTGAAGTGTACCTATGATAAAAATTACAGACCTCTACATGCTTTGTAAGTAGGAAAACCTGCAAAATCGGCAGTGTATCAAATACTTGTTCTCCCCACTGTATGTGCCTCGCAAATAAAAGGCTACAACAGTGGCTACCAACAGGTCTATCGTGATCTCCAAGCATTTCTGTAAAAAACAACAACGATAAAGCCCAAGACAGTTTGGTTTAGAAACTCTGATAAAGCCTTACGTTCCTATTTATTTTATGTGTTTCGCGCTGTTAGCGGTAGGTGCACTTGATTCAGCAGCCCTAGTGCCGGGAAGGAAAAGTGGCCTACAATTATGCATGTAGGCCAACATTATAATGTAATCAAGTTCACTATGCCTACAGACTTTAGGATACATGTACTTGTTATTACTCATATTCGACATCAAAATGCTCTCAGCCCTCAGATGAAGTTGTTTCACCCCGTATGTTCTCTCGATGCGTCTTATTCCTGGTTCCCTATGGTTTACAACTTCTCTTGGGCCTTTTGTCCCTTCCCGCAACATATGTTTGGCTCATCTGGTTTTCCACGCTTCTTGTTACTACCTTAACAGGTTCTGCTGCACTATCATTATAGCTTGCAAAATGGTTTTGAAAGTTCAATATCTTTCTGAGAGAGGCATACATAGTTTAAAAACTTGAATTTAAGGGGATACGGGTAATTTTAGATAGTTGGTACATAACCTTTAAACAATAGATCTAGTAAATAAGGGAAATATCCCTTCTATGTGAAGGGTACAATTACATTTGTTAAACAGCTGTAAGTATGACCATTTACCACAACAGATGGTCTACAAAGTGGTGTAGACATGTTTTTTTCTACCAGTGTAAAAACAGATCTTGGAAGTATAGCATCAAATTACTTCCAGTCACCCCAAAAAAAATCTATTTCATACATACAAAAATCTATTCCCCCTATTATCCTGCGATTGCTACGATTTTTCCCTAAACTTTAGATTTCCTCAATGGATGATTATGGTTAAACAGTTTCTAGTAGAGTAAAACTTGTTGGTGAAAAGAAAGCTTAAAAGGCTTTACAATTCTGAAAAGTAAAGTCTCAGCGCAAAACAAAATCTATACCTAAAACATAATCTAAATTCAAAAGGTTAAATTCTGGACTGTCGCCTCATTCATCTTAAATACAAAATGCTGGAATATAGAGCAAAAAATGTCAATCTTAGCCTCAGTGTCAAAATACATAGTCCAAATAGATATGGTGAGGACTGTATATCTTGTCAAGCTCTCCATTTGTGTATAAGACCAAAACAATGTCACTGGTAGGAAGTAAAACTGAAGTGTGTCACTGCCTTGACTCACAGTGAGCCTATTTGATATCTCTTTCTGTTGTCCATTGAAGGTTTTCAATAACGTTTCAAGGAACTATCAGTCTGCTGACAGACATGATCTCGCGCAAAGATCGTAAGCAGTTGTTTGTGTACTTTTCCAATGTACCAGCCTCCTAGAGAGAGAAAAAGAGAGCGAGTGATAAGTCAGCCAATTATCAACAATAGGTCGAGTTATGAGTACAACTTAGCTATTTAGCGAATAATAAAATGTTACGTAATTATGTTACGAAATTTGCTAGAAAAAAAGCAAACCTGGCACAGTCGGGGCAGCATTGATGAAAGGTAATTGAACCCCATTGGCTCCTGGCTATACCATATGCTGTCACTGGTGATGACCATCTTCTTAGGATGGAGGTAGAAGGCGGTGGCATCTGACGGGATCTTGCTCAGATACTTCTCCAAGGAGGCGACTGGACAGAGGTGACTACCAGGGTTCTGGAACATGATTCCACAGCGATTCTGCCAGTTCTGCTCTTCTGCATCTTTATGGTTCTGTCTTTCCTCGTTGGAAGTCATCGTTGCATATTTTGCTCCGTTTTCATCGTGCTTTATTACAAACGACTGTGGCGTTAGCCGCCTATTGCCCTCCTTTCCTCTGGGGCCAAAGTGTAACTGGATATCGAACCACACTTTGTTCACTAGTCCTCTGGGTGTGTAGGGGCTTAGCACAGTAGAGTTTTGAAGAATCTCAAGGTCTTGTGCTTTAATCACCTTGGGATGGGTAGTTTTGTCCCTGCCCTCTCGTCTGATTTTCTTTAGTACCCCAATAAATACATTATTAGAGGAGGTAAACTCACTGTCCTTCATCAAGCACCAGGCTCTGCTAAGGGGAGGGAGGTTAATGAATCTGTTCACGCCAGCCCGGATTCCGATATAGCTCGGGATACAATACTCCCCACCTTTACCCCTTCGAACAGAACAGTAAAAATCTCGCAAGAGCACATTCATTTCAGATTTTTCAATGGTTGAAAAATCCACTATCATCTGTTTCTCTGCCAGCCAGTCCTTGAAGCAGTTTATAGCCCACAAAGTTTGCTTGTTGGTTGCTTGTACAATGCTGCTCTTTTCTAGTTGATCTAATACTTCAGTGTCTACCTCTGCATGTCTTGACACCGTGGGCCTATCCGTATCCATGTTCAGACACTCTTCTATGAACAGATCAAATTAATAAAATGTTATGTTCGCAAATTCATCCATGGGATAACTCTGACAATGTTTTGTAAAGGCATCAGCATGCTTCAGTTCGGCTGGTGGCTAGGCGAATCGAACTAGAGTGCTCTCATACTCCCTTAAAATGACCTTTGCTTGAAAAACGAGAAAACACGGCAACAGTACTGTTTGTCCATTTTGAGACGCCGTAGCCAGTATACGCTTCCTCAAAACAGTCAGAATGAATCTAAAATAACTCAAGAAACCTCATTCATTTTGATGTTTTTGCAGAGATCTTAGTCTCACAATTTTACATCTAACTAAGACGTTTGGTGCAGTATTTCTTAATGAAAAGATTTGCATCAAAACGAGTCGTTTCTCGGTGAATGACTAAAAAAATACTTTATTGAAGAATCCCTATTGTTGACCAATCACCGAAGGGGCGTAGACTTCAGCTACGAACTGCGGCTTGCCTTAAGGGGAAAAAAAAGCCCCCGAACAGCTGAAAAAACCCTCACCGAAGTCCAAAACAAACAAAAATGTCACAAACTCTTCCGAACTGTTTTGGCTGGGAAGCATGCGGACGCCTTTACAATGTTGCAGAACGTAAATAATGCACACAGTGATACCTTTTAGAGTGAAATCAATTACCTTTGTGTTTTTCTAGCTGATCTAATACTTCAGTGTCTACCTCTGCATGTCTTGACACCGTGGGCCTATCCGTATCCATGTTCAGCCACTCTTCTACAAACAGATCAAATAAATCAAATGTTATGTTTGCAAATTCATCTATTGGGTAGCCGTTACAATGTTAGTTACAATGTTACAGAATGTAAATAATGCAGTGATACCAAATATACTTTTAACTAACCCAAGAGTCTTCATCTGCGTTGGTTACAATGAGAGTAAATTAAGCACAGTGGGCAGAACAAGCAAGGAGATGGGCAGAGCTAAGCACGAGCTAGCAAGATATTATTGGCGCGTTTTGTCATGTATTTGCATAAAACTTTCTTTTTTTTCTTTGGCAAAGCATCAAGTCTACAACATTTAGTGCAGGGGAGAGTGGGGTAAGTTGAGCCAAATCGATCATATGAGCCACCCTTGTTTCTAGGAAACCATACCAAAAAAACGAAATTGTCATCCATTCATGGAGTCTGTCAGACAGCATCCCCTGAAAAATCTGAATAGAGAAAATATTTTAATCGAAATTAAAGGTTTAAAAAATAAGTGTGCACTGCCCTTTACTAGTCATGCATTAGCAGAGTGATATAGCCGTCTGCAGCGAGTGCAAAAAAAATTCTGCGCTCAAGATACTGCATATTCTTCTTACCATATTGGTGGTGAGTGGAAGTTCTAAACGGATGCTTCAAATTTATACCACCAGTGAGTGACGTATGTGGTATATTTTGTCTGTGGTGATACTTTTTAAGAGTGAAAGTGATGAAGTAGCCTTGAGGTTATTCCATATTAACTTAAATCACCTTTTTGTATTGAAATCAAACTTTCTATACATGCTCATAGTAGAAATGATGAGGATGTGAATATTGGACCTGAATGACCAACCACAGTGGATAGAGGTGCTCAGTTTGCCCATTTTGGACCCCCCAGTCTATCATGAAATACCCATATCTCTGTCACTAATAAAGATAATACGTTTGTTTTTAATATCATTTGAAAGCTTAAAAACAGGACCGTGAAACTATTTAATATTGTTGTAAATGAAAATGTCAATTTTATAATCTACATGTCAAAGCTATTTAGCAAATTATTGATACAATCCTTATTTTATGTTTCAGCTCCAGTTATAGTATTAATTGAATAATCCACTCAAAAATGCTTAGGTATTTTTTTTCTTCTTCATTGGTGCACTGTTGATACAGTTCCAAAATGTTTTGCATGTCAGCAATCAAGTTGTCAAGATATAGCAAAGTGTGTTGTGCCACATCATCATGATGCGTTTTGCAACATATGATGCATTTTACATCACCATGACAATGTGGCACAATACAAAAATGTAGATTTTGATTGTACAGAACCTTAAGCCCAAATAAATTAAAATATATCCGTTATACCTGTGGTTTTTATTCTCTTTTGTGCTTGAGTGGTTGCACTGTCTTCAGCTTCGATTAGATCTCCATCTGTGTGATAAATGGCACACGGGTGAGAACAGCTAATATACAATGTGACATTTTTTTTCTTCCTTTTCTATCCAGGACTAAAAAGCACTTTCATTAGAGATTCCCAATCGAGCATGCTTTTTAGGCCCGGATTACTCTGTGTCAGGGAAACCGGCTCCTAATGCTTACCTCTCCACATTTTTCTTTTTGACCTTTGCATTTCTTGGTCCTGGGGCTCAGAGGAGTCAGAGGTTTCATCCATTGGTGTAGGGGTTCCCACTGGATTGTTTTGTGTGGAGGGTTTGCCTGGCTGTATTGGTGAGGGGATTTTGGGCTGTATTGGTCTGGGGATTTTGGGCTGTATTGGTCTGGGGATTTTGGGCTGTATTGGTGTGGGGGTTCCGTTCATGCAGATGGATGTGGGGATTCCGTTGAGGCAGATGTATGTGGGGATTCCATCTAGCTTGGTTGGTGTGGAGGGTTTGCCTGGGTCTGTTGGTGTGGGGAGTCCGTCTAGCTCGGCTGGTGCAGGGGTTCCCACTGAATTCATTGGTGAAGGGGTTCCCAATGTTTTGGTTGACGTGGAGTGTTTGCCTGGTTCTGTTAGTGTGGTGATTTTGTTCAGGCTGGTGGATGTGGGAATTCCGTCTGGCATAGTTGGTGCAGGAGTTCCTGCAGGAGTTCCCACTAGATTGGTTGGTGTAGGGATTCCCACTGGATTGGCTGGTGTGGAGGGTTTGCCTGGCTCTGTTGGTGTGGGGATTAGGTTCAGTTGTAAAGATATGGGGATTCCGTCTCGCTTGGTTGGTGCCGGGAATACGACTGGATTGATAGTTGTAGGGGTTCCCACTGGATTGTTAGTTGTAGGGGTTCCCACTGGATTGATAGTTGTAGGGGTTCCCACTGGATTGATAGTTGTAGGGGTTCCCACTGGATTGATAGTTGTAGGGGTTCCCACTGGATTGATAGTTGTAGGGGTTCCCATTGGATTGATAGTTGTAGGGGTTCCCATTGGATTGATTAGTGTGTTGGGTATGCCTGTTTCTGTTGGTGTGGGTATTACGTTCAGTTGGATGGAGATGGGTATTCTGTGTAGCTCTGTCGATGCAGAGGTTCCCACTGGATCGACTGTTGTAGGTGCTCCCTCTGCCTCAGCTGGTGCGGGGGTCCCGTCTGGCTCTGGAGACACTGGGGAGCACTGACATTGGGACTCGGTGCCGAGTGTGACTGCATTATAAAGAATGATAGTTATTCAAATAATCACTACAATGAGCATCAGAAGCTTTTATTTCCATGTCAAATAAAGAAACATGAGGTACACTACCGAGAAACCCAAAGCTCATCTTCAAGCTTAACTACAGTGAGCTGGTTACAAAGACTAAACAAAACATAGAGATCTGGAGAATTACTGACTATACATGGGGTTCATTAATGCCATAAAAAATGGTTTCTCTTCCCAGGTTCCTTTAATCTTTTCTTACCTCTACATTTTTTTTTATTTTAAACATTGGACTCCACATTCATGTAATTTGCCTGGGGTAACAAACCCCATCGTATTTGTAAAGCTCACTTACAAAAGCCCAAGGAAAATGTCGGCCTAGGCCTACCAATCTTTAAAACATTAATACTGGGCTGATAAATTGGGCACTAATGCCCCCCTGTGGCTAAATATTGAAGTCAAAACCGCAACAAAATCCTCTTCCAGCCATGCATTTTTTATTTTATTTAACTAGGCAAGTCAGTTAAGAACAAATTCTTATTTAAAACGCCGGCCTACCCCATCCAAACACCTCCCTTAACCCGGACGACGCTGGGCCAATTGTGCGCCGCACTATGGTACTCCCGATCACGGCCAGTTGTGATACAGCCCGGGATTGAACCAAGAATCGAACCAGGGGCTGTAGTGACGCCTCTAGCACTAAGATGAAGTGCCTTAGACCGCTGCGCCACTTGGGAGCAACGCAGAGTGCCTAAACAAACCGACAGGCAATACCTTTCTTTTGAGAAATGTGTTTATAGTGCCTAATACCTCTGTATACACATCAATATGTTTTAATTATTATTTTGTTCCATCCAGGTCTGATAAGGTATTTGTTGAGTGGGGGGGAGAAGGGAGTGGTCACATTAGAACATATAGATAAGCAATTTGCATCATTCAACCAGTTACAGAACACATTTGAACTCTCCCATTTTTTATGCTATTTAAACGTAAGACACGAAGGGAAGATTAAACATTTTGAAACTCCCCTCCCTGTACAACATTTATTTTATTCCCTGCTAAAGTTCCCTCCCAAATCAAAACACCTCATCTCACAGTCTGTCTCCTTTTTTCCTCTAACTATACGGAAGCCTCTACTAGTCACCCCAAGGAGACCTAGGGTAGCTAAAGAGTTAAATATTGAGATCTCAAACGATATCTGGGGAGAAGCCCTGTCTAGAATTTCACTCTTGTTCCATCAATGACAGATATCAATTGATACAAAGTAATGCATACTTTACAAAACCAAACTACATAGAATTTACCCCCAGGTCTTCCCACTGTGTGACAGATGTAAAGCCTCAGAGGGTTCATGACTTTTGTGGTATTCAAAAAGTATATGAGAGGGCCATTGAACCTGACCCAGAACCTGCTCTCTTCGGCAGCTCAGAGACTGTTTTAAAATCATCCCTATGGAGGAACAACAGGCTCTGATGTTTGGTATGGTGGCTGCCCCCCTCAAAAAAATTCACAGAACGCAAGTCACCCTTGCTTCCGGAGATGGATATCAAAAATTATTAACACCATAAACATGGGAAATATTTGTTTTTACAAGACTATTCCTCCAACAGACTTCCCAATAAACGTATGTAAATTGTAAAGTATTTTGTATGTAATGTTTTTTTCGTTATGTGTCAGATCCCAGTAAGACTAGCTGTCGCCATTGGCGTTGGCTAATGGGGGGGGTCCTAATAAATCAAATCAAAACTTAGTTTCCGTTTCTGGATAGAGATTATGAACGGTTATTGTTGTTGTAACTGTCAGATTGTCGTCACTTAAAAGAAAATATTCACAGATTTCTAACGTTATATTGCATAGCTCAGATACACATGAAAACATGAAATGACCCTGGGAATTGATAAAACGTCACTCAAAGATGCACAAATACAATATGACATTCAAAATGGGTGAATCTTTCCTTGATGCAATATTCTACTTTATGTCTGGCAGCTGAGTTTGAGTAATAAATTGTAAAAGAAAATCCTTCTAAAAGAAAATATTTAAAAAAGGAAAAACATGGAACACGAGGTACACTTACCATTCAGAAGACCTAAATAAATGTTTCTCAATGTTTCAATAGAGCCCGTTTCTTTTATGACTTGGGGGTGAGGGCAAAAGGAATCCATATCGATATGTTTTGTTCCCTGTCTCCTTTTTCCAAGCAGGAGAAGGGGAACAAATCCTAGAGTGTGTAATTTGTAGAGCTGAAACACAGAATCAGACATTCAGATTTAAAGTAGTAGCTAGCCTAGACTTAAAAAAATATTATTATTGTTTAACATTGTTACATGGGGAGGGGGAACACTTACCAATACTTTTGTGGAAGTCAATATCTGAGAGCTATTATTATAATGGGCGCAATCGTTGTGTCCCCATTCGTAATCATACTTCTTCATTGCTTGTAACAACTTCTTCTCTTTTGGATGGTTAAAGAAACAACTGTTGCAGGTCTTACTAAACACAGTGGTTTGTGTCTGACACTGTATACACAGTGATCCTGACATTTCATCCCTTTTAAAATCTGAAGAGAGAAATGATAAGCAGTTTAGTCATGCCAACTACCACAATTAGCTAGATAGTTAGCCATCTAGCTAACAAGCCAGGTAAATACTGTAAAAGGCAACACAGTAACTGGGCAGGGGGTTCTAACTTCAGTCCAGGGTAACGTCAGCTAACTAGCAAATATAAAACTACAAATTAGATAGCAAGTCTGCAAGCTATTTGGTAGCTGGG